>NW_020954590.1:28007929-28316539 GCF_900497805.2 Vombatus ursinus | reverse complement strand
TTTCCTGGGCCTCAGTTTCTTGATCACTGAAATGAGACAGTTGTATCAAATGATACATAGGGTCCTTTCCAGCTCTAAATCGTAGGATTCTATGAACTTAAAGTAGGATAGATGCCTGTGAAAATAAGCCACAGACCTTCAGCTCCAGATAGATACACAATATAGAGAAAAAGCAGTATTAGAAAGATGAAACACCTGCCTAACTGTGACATGTTCAAAGGCTTCCTTTCTAGTGGTTTCCTGGTGTTGAATGATTGGGGAGAGGGGCAGGGAGGAAGGAAAGGAGGAAGAAAGATGACAAGCCTCTGAGGAAGCCACAACAGTTTCCAAAGTCTCCTCAAAATGGCACATTCTGCTATGAACAAGCTAGGCAAACATGTCTGGGGGTAAGCTGTCCCCTCCCTTCCTCCCCCCGTCCTGAGGGAAAGCTGCCACTTTAACAGCACAAGGCAAGATTCTCTTCTGTCTGTGTGGGCTGTGATTTGTCATCTCCCTTTCTTCTTAGTGCCTTCTTTGCTCTCTGTGATATTTTTATTTGTGTGTGTGTTTTTTTTCTTCAGAAATTCTGATTTAGAAGTCTTGTTTCCGGACATAAACTGTAATTACCTTCGACTATAGAGAAAAGCCGAGAAAGGGAAGTGGAAAACACCATTCTATGACAGAGGCACATTACGAGATCTTTGGAACACTATCCCTATCAATTTTGCCTCTGACTTTTTTCCTGACATTTGCAGGTGGCTTGGGGGTGATGTGCCTTGGATGCCACTGCCAGGAAAGATTAAAAAATCTTTTCCATTTCTTTAGGCAAGAAGAGTAGTTATCCAGTAAGTGGCAGCAAACAGCTTAAAGATGCATCTGCTCTGATTTACTGAGTTACTGACTTTTCTGAATGAAGTGGAATTACTGACCCATCAGCCAAAGATGAAAGTAATGGACTCTAAGAATTTCCTAACGGACAACACGTGGGCCTGTCATTTCCTCTCCTTACTGCCTCCCAAGGGGTTTAGCCTCCAAGGCACGAACAAAGGAGGACCTACTTGAAAGAGTTTGTTAAGAGCTCTCCTTACTGGGAATTTAGTATTTTCCTAACACGCAGAGGGTTGTACTGTTTTTCCTTCGATGTTTCTTACATTATAGTCTCGTCTTTAGAGATAATTAGTTGTTGGATCCTTGATGAATCTGATGAGCTTGGACTAGTTAACCTCTTTAAAGCAGGCCAGGCAAATTATGATAACCCTCAGCTGGGCAAAGTGAAGTGCGACTATACTTTTGCAGGTCTGCTTGTGGGAGAAGGGGTGTCCTGTGTGTGTGTGGGGGGGGGAGGTAGGGTAGGAAGGAAGGTCAGGGCTGCGGATGGGCTAATTCAATTACTGCTACTGCCCTGGGCCAATGAAGTAAGCCTTCCTACTGTTCCCCAAGAATGTTCTGGACTATAGCCAGGTCCCTTATTTAAGGAAAGGTGGAATTTTTCCTAGGCATTATGCAAATCTACAGTTAAGAGCTATTAGATGGTTAAAGTACTCCAGCTGTTGGGATAGACTGATCAACACAACCTGTTTGACACATACATACAGTCTATGTGTCTGCCTGGGAACGTGGTCTAGAGTATAGAGCAAAGGATTTGGAAACAAGAAGCTCAGCCCTCAGATCACTTGGCCTCAGGGGCCCAGGTAGCTGTCTCAGATAAGCTATTCTCTGTGGGTGAGCCACTGTACCCAAGGAGTCTTGGCTAGGTTATGTCACAAAATCCCCAGATCTCCTGAGCTGCACCTGGCTGCCTCTCTCTTCGAGGCTTGGCCTCCAGAAGGTCATATTGTGTCTTTATTCATAGAGCTGTGAGGTCAAGTCCTGATAGGGAGAAGGGTGAAGGTAAAGAAGGGAAGAGGAATTTTAAGGCCCAGATAAAGAATCTAGAGGGCTGACTACCAGGGAATCTTTTTTTGTTGTCTGCTTAAATGTTCAGTGTGCCATGATTCCTCAGAGTGCCCTAAGCAAAACATGAGTGTGAGAACTACTCTTGTCTACTGAGTTATCTACCTAGCTCTGTGTTGGGGCATCTGGGTGCATAATATAATATACTGAAATATTTATGAAGGGCATCTAGGAAACATCGGGGCAGCTAGGTGGCCCAGGCTTCAGGAAGATGAGTCTGGCCTCAAACACTTCCTAGCTGGGTAACCCTGGGCAAGTCACTTAACCCTGTTTGCCTCAGTTTCCTCATCTGTAAAATGACCTGGAGGACAAAATGACAAATCACTCTAGTATCTTTGCCAAGAAAACCCCAAATGCGGTGGTGAAAAGTCAGACACAACTGAAACAACTGAACGACAACATCTAGGAAAGAGCCAAATATAACTTAAATCAGTTTCTGTTGCAATTTCCTAGAGGCTGGAAGATGATGATGAAGTCCCAGAATGCTCTGGTTATAAAGTTGCTGTATATGGAATGCACTAGATTATTTATACACAGCAACACTTACTTTATTGATCAAAGGCGGTTAACATTTTTGTGTGTTTTTATATAGGTTAGAGTCTCATGTTTTTGGAAACTCTAAAAAGATGGAAGTGAACCTATAGACGTCTTCCCAGGAAACAAATGTAATAGGGGAAGTTTTTAGTCAATTCCAAATTAGTTTATAATTGTTTTAAGGGAGGAAAATTTATGCACAAATCCAAAAATCCAAGGGTGAATGGACCACAGAGACGAAAGGAAGGGGACAGAGATGGGGGGAGCTTAGAGAACTCTAGATTTGGAGTGAGAAGACCTTGGCTCAGATGCTGGCTCTGCCTCTTACTACATATTTAACTTTGAACAAGTCACTTACACTATCCAGGCCTCAGTTTCTTCATCCATAAAATGAGAAAGTTAGATAAGATGACCTCTAAGGTCCTGCCCAGCTCTAATTCTATGATCATATAAATTGTTATGTAGTCTGTATGTATCAAGTTTTTTTTTTTTAAATATTATTCTTGTCCTTTTTTTTTTTTTTTTTTTTGTTGCTTTTTGGTGAGGCAATCAGTGACTTGCCCTGGGTCACACAGCTAGTAAGTGTTAAGTGTCTAAGGTCACATTTGAACTCAGGTCCTCCTGACTCCAAGGCAGAGCTCTACCCACTGCGCCACCTAGCTGGCCCTAAAAAATATTATTCTTTAAAACATTTTGCAACATATCACTTAAAACTTTTTTCATTTTAGGAAGAAAGGTCATAGATAGGTTATACAATCATTAGTTCAATTAAGTGTACTAATTTTTGAATGCTGTAGACCTTGAAGTTTATACCAGGACATGAACTTACCTATAAATGAGATTATATTTTTTTTAAATATTTATTTTTAGTTTTCAACATTCACTTCCATAAGATTTTGAGTTTTAAATTTTCTCTCCTTCTCTTTCCTCCCCCCTCCCCAAGATGGCATGTAATCTGATATAGTCTCTACTTATACATTCATATTAAGCATATTTTCACATTAATCATAATGTATAGGAGAATTAGAACTAATGGGAAGAACCACAAGAAAGAAGAAATAAAACAAAACAACAGAAGAAAAGAAGAGCAAATAGTATGCTTCCATCTGCATTCAGACTCCAGGGTTCTTTTTCTGGATGTGGATAGCATTTTCCATGGTGGGTCTTTTGGAGTTATCTTAGATCATTGCATTGCTGAGAAGAGCTAAGTCTATCAAAGTCAGTGATCATATAACATGGCTGTTACTGTGTACAATGTTCTCCCGGTTCTGCTATGAGATTATATTTGTAAAAAGTAGCACATAGTAGGTGCTTTATAAATGCTTATTCCCTTCCCTTTCTCTTGTAGATTAGTAGAAAGCATCAGGTTCTCTTGCATTTTTCAAATCACATGCTTTCTTGTGCCATTGTGAAGATGTGCCTTGCCATTTTTTTCCTTTTAGTTAATATACAACCAATTTTTATTTCTCCATTCAGTACAGGGTAAGGTCCTTTATCCATCCTACATACTAACTGGCTCTAATGTCTTCAGTATGGTTTGTCCTAGGAGACTTCTCCACCCCTTGGAGGCATACTTGCTTGGCCAGACTGTTCCTTATCACCTTAGAATTGTATGCAAGGAGTCTAAGATATCAGCTGATAGAACAGGGTATCTTTCTGCCAAGTGAAGCTTTCCAGACCAGGTCTCACCCAAGAGAAAGGTTGTGAGACATCCCAGAGTTACATGGCTTTCAGTACATCTAGTCCTTATGAATGAATGAACAAAAAGATGTTTGTTAAGCACTTGCTATATGTACTATGTGCTCTATTTGGCTCTATCCCAAATGGCAGGTGTGCGCCCTGCCCCCATCTTGTGCTTCAATTGTTCATTTTTTCAATCAAACTACAAGACTCCATTTATTCTATTACATTTCATCTTATTAGATTTGGCCTGATGTTCTATCTTGTCAAGACTTTTTTGAATGCCGATTCCCCCAGTGCATTGGAGATCTAACTTAACTTTGTGTCATCCATAAATATGATAAACATGCCCCCTATGTCTTCATCCAAATTTCTGACAAAAATGTACAGATCTCTAAGGCACTCCACTGGTGCCTTTCTTCCAAGGTGAGATTCATTTAGGCACTTTGTAGTTCTGATAAAAGGTTTGGTGGAAGACAAGTTTAACTCAAACTGGAATCATTTCTGGATAATTTCTGAATTATACCAAGTCAACATGATATAGAGAGGCAGTATGGTATGGAAGATAGAAAAGTGATGTTGAAAGCTTGAAGTGCTTTATGATATTCAATTCAAGAAACACTTGTTAACTACTTCTTCTATGCCGAGCACTGCCCTAGACACTGTTGGAAACTGTAGGAAGATGTTTCCTTTTAGAAGCTATCTAAAAGGAAACAAAACATGTAAGTTTGTATAAATACCCAGTGGTATGAGACTTCCAAAGGCAAAGGCATTATTTCATGTTTCACTGGGGTGAAGGGTTGGAATCAAATTAGGCTTCAGGATATAGTTAGCATAGGAACAAATTTTTTTTAATATTTTATTTTTTCAAATCCTCCTTTGCTTGTTGTCTGACTTTAAGCAAGCTATTAATATTTTTGAGGCTCAGTGTTTTTCAGCTGAAATATGGAAAACATAGTCCTTGTGTGGGGTTATGAGGAAAAAGCTTGTAAGCCTTAAAGTGTTTTATAAATACAAGTTGTTAATGTTATTAGAACATTCCATATAGGAAATGGCTTAGGGAAAGGCCTGGAGGAAAAGTCCCAGATGAGATCAGAGACACATTTGGCCTGAATGTAAGATATGAGAAGGGGATTACTATTACATAAGGATGGAAAGATAAATTAGAACCAGATTGCATTAAATGACTATGAAGTTTTGAGTTTATTTCAGAGGCAACTGGGAGCCATGGAAGGTTTCTAACCAGAGGAATGACATGATCAAAGCTTTCCATTTAGGAAAAGTAATTTGACAGAAGCTTTCATGTTAAAATAGGTGGGGGAGGGTAGAAGAGAACCTACATAGTCTAGATATTTCATTTATCTCTATTGCCTGTGTCCAACAAGGATTAAAGGGCCAAAGTTGTGGGTCACTCAAAGGGCAACAGATGGACATACTGGCATTCAAATAGATTGTAGTTCTCTTTCTGAGTCTAATATCAACCCTGGGAAGAACGCAGTACAACCATTATTGTTTCTGGTTTACAGTTCGGGAAGTTGAGGCTTAAAGACTTTAAGTGATTCAAGGTTACCTCATTACACAACTAGTAAATGTCTGAGGAGGGATTTGAACCTAGGTCTTCCTGAATTCAAATTCAGCACTCAGTCTATCACACATATGCAAAATGAGGCCTAAGGGACGTTTAGGAAATATAGGAGAAAAAGAGGTAGTCTAGTTATCTAGCAAGCTTCAGGGCTAACAAAGGACATATTGAGTGCTGCTTTGATACCCTGGGTACAACAACAAACAACAACAACAACAACAACAACAACAAGACCGTGGGAACATCTCCAGGCCATTGAGCATGTCCTATGTATGAGGTCCAGGACAAGTATCAGGATGAGGTACGGATGGATTGTGCTCTGAAATGATGGAAGGAGTTCTCCTATCAGTGAGATCACAGATCCATTGAAATGTTGAAATAGTCTTCTCCCACACTGGCTTGGACGACTGAAAGTTACCTATGATGAAGGAGGTTGTTGGTCAGTTGTGTCTGACTCTTCGTGACCTCATTTGGAGTTTTCTTAGCAAAGATACTACAGTGGTTTGCCATTTCCTTCTCCAGCTCATTTTCCAGGTGAGGAAATTAAGGCAAACAAGGTGAAGTGACTTGCTCAAAGTCACACAGCTAGTAAGTGTCAAGTGTCTGAGGCCAGATTTGAACTCAGGTCTTCCTGAATCCAGGGCCTGTGCTCTGGTCACTGTACCATCTAGCTGTCCCTATAAAACTGGACTGCATAGGTCTTAAAAAAAAAAAAGGAAGAGAAATACATTAGACCAAACTTGAAGACCCTATGGAAAGAATTTTCTGTTCATTTGTAATACCAGTAACTTAGATGTATTTAGCACTTTGTTGTTATAAAGCATTTTACACACGTATTTCATTTGATTCAGCTGGCGGCACAGTGACTAGAGCCCTGGGCCCCAAATCAGGCAGACATTCACTAGCTATGTTACCTGAGTAAGTTGCTTAACCTCTGTTTGCTTCAGTTTCCTTGACTAAAGTGAGGATAGTAATAGTATCTACCTTGCAGAGTTATTGTGAAGATTAACTGAGATAATATTTGTAAAAAGTGCTTAACCTATTATGCGGTCTACTACCAAAGTAGTAGACACTACATAAATGTTTATTTCCTTCCGTTTCCTGTGATTCTCACAACAACCTTATGAAAGGCAGTTTTGCTTAGTGTATAAAGAGCTAGAGTCAGGGAGGCCAGGGTTCACATTCTGTGTCTGATACATTATGACTGCAGGATTCAAGGTGTCACTTAATGTCTCTAGACCCCCAGGCAACACTCCAAGGCAGGGGTTTTTTCCCCCCTTTTTAAATAATTTTTTTTCCAATTACATGTAAAGATAATTTTAACATTCATTTTAAAATAAAATTTTGAGTTCCAAATTTTTTCCGCTCTCTCCCTTCTCATTCTCCTCTCTAAGACAGTAAAGCAATTTAATATAGGTTATATATGTGCAATCTATTTAAACATATTTCCATATTAATCATGTCATGAAAGAAGAAACAGAACAAAAAGAAGAAAACTATTAAAGAAATAAAGTGAAAATTATATGCTTCAATCTGCATTCAGAGTCCATAGTTCTTTCTCTGGATGTGGATAGCATTTTCCATCATGAGTCTTTTGGAATTGTCTTGGATCTGTAGTGCTGAGAAGAGCTAGCCACATATATCTTTTTTTTTTTATGAGAGAGTTGGGGGTAAGTGACTTGCCCAGAGTCACACAGCTAGTGAGTGTTATGTGTCTAAGGCTGGATTTGAATTCAGGTCCTCCTGACTCCAGGGCCAGTGCTCTATCCACTGTGCCACCTAGCTCTATCCATTGCACCACCTAGCTGCCCCTATCCACATATATCTATCATAGTTGATCATCACACAATATTGCTATTCCTATGTACAATGTTCTCCTGATTCTGTTCACTTCATTTTGCATCAGTTCATGTAAGTCTCTCCAGATTTTTTCTGAAATTATCCTGCTCATCATTTCTTATACTACAATTGTATTCTATTACATTCATGTACTACAGCTTGTTCAGCCATTCCCCAGTTGATGGGCATCCCCTTAATTTCCAATTCTTTGCCACCACAAAAAGAGCTGCTATAAATATTTTTGTACACATAGGTCCTTTTCCCTTTTCTATGATCTCTTTGGGATACAGACCTATTAGTGGTATTGCTGGATCAAAGGGTATGTACAGATTGATTGTCCTTTGGGCATAGTTCCAAATTGCTCTCCAGAATGGTTGAATCAGTTAACAATTCCACCAACAACACATTAGTGTTCCAATTTTGCCATATCCTCTCCAGCATTTATCATTTTCCCTTTTTGTCGTATTAACCAATCTGATAGGTGTGAGATGGTACCTCAGAGTTGTTTTAATTTACATTTCTCTAATCAATAATGATTTAGAGCATTTTTTCATATGACTATAGATAGCTTTGATTTCTTCATTTGAAAACTGCAAGGCAGGTATTCTTAGCCTTTTTTGGGGTCATCAACCCCTTTGGCAGTTTGGTGAATCCTATGGACTCCTCAGATTAATATTATAAAAATAAAAAATAAAATATATTGGATTAAAGGAAGTAAAGTGTATTAAAACACAGTTATCGATTTTTTTTTAAAGTTCACAGGCCCCCAGTTAATAACCAGTATAGGTGTTGATCTGATTTGGTAGAGGAAATTTCCAAACTGGTAGTTCATAATACCAATGAAATCACAGGTCTAGCAAAAAAAAAACAAAAACCCTAACTATAGGAAGCATTTCTATCCCCATTTTACAGATACAGAAGCTGAGGATCAGACATAAAGTAACTTTACATAAGTTTACATAGCTAAATAGGAGAGGCAGGGCTGGAACCCAGGTCATTACCATGTCACACGCCACTTACTCTGCAAAGGAAAAGTTAACCAAAATAGACTTCCAGTCCTTAGAAGCTAATTTATACAAATATCTCAGCAGGGCTGGCCTAGGCCAGAGGATCAGATGATTTAGAGCTGGAAGGGACCTTAGAGGTCATCTACAATCATTCCTGTAGCTTGTGATGTAAACTCTGGATTTTTTTAGTTGTTGTTGTTGTTTTAAACTCTTTAACAGGGAGCAGAAAGAACAGTTACTCTGATTTGCTGCTCTGAGAAACTGCTCAACCTCCTGGCATTCAGAATTTGCCTGGCATGGTCTGATGAAATTAACCAATCCAGTATACTTCAGGTAATAAATTCAATAATTAATTTCAGTCCTTAAGGTTGGAATGAAAGAAGGATGAGTTTGGTTGATTCCACTTTTGAGAAGTATTTCTTGGCTGATGAAATATTTTGTTGGAGTTTTCAAATTTATTTTCTCTTATCAAATTTTCTTTAGGAAACAGAAATATACTTTTGATTTCAGTAGCTTCTATAAGACATCTAAATAAAAGAGTTTCTAACTTCACTGTTAACTATAAATCAAGTGAGACATTATGTAGACAAATTGCCTCTACTCAGTCTTAAATCTTTGTTTGTCTTTTCTCACCAATGATGTAAGCATTCTATCATGCTTTTTCAGTGAGATGTTTATAGGCATTCTACCAAAAGTATTTATTTCTATTCTTGGCCATAAGCATCATCTCTAACTTAAATTAGACACATTGCATGCTTTGCTGATGTGTATTGTACTACACAATGAAATGGAAGTAATTAGAATTGGTTCTATCAACCTCCCAACCATAGCTTAATCTAATAACTTAATCTTTCATTGTTATCATTGTGAATGCGTATCCTGGTACAAAATATACTACAGCTATTACCTTAGAAATAATATGGTTAACTGCCTAGTTAATTGTATATTTCCTAGCCCTCTCCCAACAGAAGGTAGAATCTAGCCCACTGAGTGGCTAATGCACTGAGCTATTTCTGTAAGCTCCAGAATGTCTGGGTAGGTAGCTTTGGAGGTAACTTTTAGTGGTGCCAAGATTATTTTCTGCCAAGGGCCATGGGAAATATTGCCAAGTAGGCAAAGTTTGTCTTTGGCACCCTCCTACTTTCCTTTCAATGCCCCTCTCCTACCTCCTAGAGGGTTCTTCTATTCTCTAGGCATCCAATGCCCTCACACATGTAGTACTGTACTAGTATTTATGTTATAAATAAACTTACACAAAATCACAATTAAAAAGGATAAGATGAAGACAAAATAATATTTTGAAAAAAAGCATTTATTAATGGTAGGAAAAATCTTTTTGATCTCACTAAAATATTATTATTAACTTACCTTAGAGTAATGTGATTGAATTTACATTATTTTTATGGGCAGCTAGGTGGCGCAGTGGGTAGAGCACTGGCCCTGAAGTCAGGAGTACCTGTGTTCAAATCCAACCTCATACCAAACACTTGACACTAGCTATGTAACCCTAAATAAGTTACTTAACCCCAATTGCCTAAAAAAAAAAAATTACATTACTTTTGAAAATTCTAAGTTCAATTAATTTTGATACTAGATTTTAATGGTTGTCATAGTTTTAAAAGATGCCTCATAAAGATATGTACATTCAAGTGGGAAAAGTGTATCATTGATTGAGCTTAATAAATCATAGTACTTATTTTTCAATCCTATGCAACAGTTATGCAAAGATTTTCACTGAAATTTGACTAGTCTCAAAACAGCCCTATGTTTTCATTTCACACCCTGCAAATTAGTAAAGATGACAAAAGATGAGAATAGTTAATGTTGGAATGGTTGTGGGAAGATAGGCATATTAATGCATTGTTCTTAGCTCTGTGAATCAATACAACCATTTTGAAAAGCAATTTGGAATTATGTGAATAAATTGACCAACTGTCCATACTCTTTGACTCAGAGATTTCACTATTAGGCATACATACCAAGGAGGCCATTGATAAGAGAAAATTCCATATATAATAAAATATTTGCAGCAGCACTTTTTCTGTGGTAGCAAAGAATAGGAAGCAAAATAGATCCCCATTGTTTGGGGAATGGCTACACAAATTGTGGTATATTTATATATCAGAATATCACTGTATTAAAAAAAATGACAAATATGACTACAGAAAAGCCTGGAAAAACTGAACTGATCCAGAGTGAAGCAAGCAGAGCTAAGAAAACAATAGGCACGATGACTATAACACTGTAAAGGGAAAGAACAACAACCACAAAACAATCGAAAGTGAATGTTGCAAAATTAGAAAGAAGAGCTAAGACCAAAAGAGAAAATGTGAGAAAACACTTCCCCTACTCCTTTTTATAAGTGGGACATCTGCAAGTGTGTACCATTGCGTATATTTTAAGATTTTTTTGGATGTATTGATTGGTTTTAATGATTTATTTTCTTATTCTTTCTTGAAAAATACTATTTGTTATATGGATTGGCTCTCTGAGAGGAGGAGGGAGATGGGAAGGATTCTGGGAGAAATTTTGGCAATGTGAAAACAAAAGATAGAAGTAAAAATGTATTTAAAAATAGATCTCTGACTGGTAAATTTCTTTATTCCTTTATATTAATTAGTTCTCATAAACTAATTGAAAGGTTGTTGCATTTTTAATATTTTTACAAGTAGCTCCACTGAAATTCTTCATTTGGAAAATTTTTAAACAAGTTAGAAAGTTTTGTTTTCAACTTTTGAAAGTGTTCAGATATAAAGGGTGTGTGTGTGGGCGTGCACACATGCACATATATATCTGGCACACATTGTTTTCCACAAAATGGAGAAATGAGAATAAAGATCCTGGTAAAGAGAGTAGTCAACACTGTCAGATGCAGCAGAAAGGTGAAGAGGGATGATGACTGGGAAAATCCACCAGACTTGGCAATTAAGAGAGAGATTACCAATAACTTTGAAGACAGCAGTTTCAGTTGAGAGAGCAGAAGATTGTAAAGCTGGAATGGTGATGGATGCCTTCAAAGGACAAAGGAAAGTTTGGAAGAGGGGTGAATTTGAGGGAAAGATGAAATATGGGATGCACAAGGCAACCTACCTATGGGAAAAAGAAATTAATGAGTAGGAGTATCTTACCAGAACCAGAAGGTAATCAGAGCTGCAGTCTATCCTGGAATCAAGGTAAACTAACTGGAGTAGCCCCAGAAAGCCAGTGGTGAGAGGGGGTGTAGTGGGAGAGTGCTGAGATATAATGAGTAAAGGGCGTAACGTGGTTGTATTAGAGACAAGCCCACTGTTGGATATTCTGATGAGGGTGAGCTATAACCCATATTCTCACCCTAGGATTGTTTTATCACACTGTCCCCCACTTTGGAGACCACTGGCCTAGAATACTGACTGACTTGCTCAAGGTTACACCAATAGATTTGATATTCTAATGAAAGTTATTTACACTAAGGTGAATGAATGATAAGTTTAAATTCTTCCTCCACTACCAAACCACCACCCCCAAAAGGTTTCATAAGTGAAAGCAAACAATGTTTGTCAAGATATTGTTAAGCACTGGAGATACAAACACAAAAGATTAGTGAGTCACTGCCCATAAGAACCTTACCTTCAGGTTGGGGGAGACAAAGCAACTAGGGGAGGGGTGGCTAGGGAGGAGCATTTTGGTCTGGAAAGGTGAAGGAACCATGAGGGGCCCCAAGGAGGAGTAGATGGACACACCCTTTGGGAGAGATGGTAGAGTTGATTTGATTACGGTTCTAAAGCCAGAGGGAGGGGGGTAGGGACCTATCATGTGAGACATTCACTCTTCTGGACAAGGAGCCCCAGGGCAGAAGTTCTTAGGATCAAAAGGTTAAACAATCACACTAATAATCAAGTCAATAAATCTTCACTACATGCCAAGCTATTATTATTATCATTGGTAGGATTGAGAATCTTTCATTTCTGGAATGGACACATTATTTCACCTTTTGAATCTTGGTTTCCTCATCTATCAAATTATGGGATCAGAATGGATGATTTCTAAATTTCTTACTAGCTATGTGACCCTGGGGAAGTCACTTAACACTGTTTGCCTCAGTTTCCTCATCTGTAAATAAGCTGGAGAAGGAAATGGCAAATCACTCCAATATCTTTGCCAAGAAAACCTCAACCGGGGTCACAAAGAGTAGGACACAATTAGAAAAAACAACTAAACAACAACAAAATTTTCTTCTGGCTGAAACATCCAGTCTTTGAAGGGGGCAAGGACACCTGCCCTTTGTCCCAGAAAAATGTATTTAGGAGGAAAGGAAAAAAGGACTTATGAAGTACCTACTACATCTGCAGGCATTATGCTTCGCTGTGTGATCTTTACAACAATCCTGGGAAGTAGGGAATAAGCATTTATATAGGACCTACTATGTGCCAGGTACTGTGCTTGGCACTTTTTACAAATGTCTAATTTGATTTTCAGAACAAATCTGTAAGATAGATATTATTACTATCTTGATTCTGCAGTTGAGGAAACTGAGGCAAATAGAGGTTGAGTGACTTGCCCAAGGCCACACAACTAGTAACTGTCTGAAGCTAGATTTAAACCCAAGATTTCCTGACACCGGACCCAGAACTGTATTCACTGCACCACTTAATTACTGGCTATTTTAGGCTATTCACCTACTATATAGGATCTAGGAACTTCTCTTGGGGGTGGGGAAGGGGAAATTACAGCAAGCTACAGAACAAATCCATCCGAAACCACACACATGCAAAAATCAATTGTAACACAAACCTGGGCCTCTAGTACTCATTACTATGCTCTGCTTTTCCCCGATCTCAACACCTTCCGGTTAGACAGGTAGGCCCAAGAAATAGCCTGGATAGATACCTTCAGTAGATAAGGTTAAGTCACAAAATGGGTGGAAGAGAAATATAATGAATGCAGGATTTGTTTGTAATATTTCTTTTTTAAAAAATTTATTTAGTATTTTATTTTTCCCCAGTTACATGCAAAAACAATTTTTAACATTTGTTTTTAAAACTTTGAGTTCCAAATTATCTCCCTTCCTCCCTCCCCACCCCACCTCATTAAGAAAGCAAACAATTCCATGAGGTTATATGTGTGTAGTCATGCAAAACATTTCCATATTAGTCATGTTGTGAAACAAAACAAAAACAAAAAAACAACCCTCAAAGAAAAATAAAGTAAAAAAAAAAGTATGCTTCAATTTGTATTCAGACACCATCAGTTCTTTCTCTGAGGATGGATAGCATTTTTCATTATAAGTCCTTCAGAGTTATCTTGGATCATTGTATTGCTGAGAATAGCTAAGTCATCCACAGCTGTTACTTCACAGTGTTACTTCATACACAGTACATTTCACTTTGCATCAGTTCATGTAAGTCTTTCAAGGTTTTTCTGAGAGCATCCTGCTCATCATTTCTTATTGCACAATAGTATTTTATCATAATCACATACCACAATTTGTTCAGCCATTCCCCAATTGATGGGCATCCCCTTAATTTCCAATTCTTTGCCACCAGAAAAGAGCTGCTATGAATATTTTTGTGCATATGGGTCCTGTTCCTTTTTGTCTTTTATTTCTTTTGGGATACAGACCTAGTAGTGGTATTGCTAGGTCAAAGCCTATGCCTGGTTTTATAGCCGTTTGGGCATAGTTCCAAATTGCTCTACAGAATGGCTGAATCAGGCCACAACACTACCAGCAATGTATTAATGTCTCATTTTTCCCACATCTCCTCCAGTATTTGTCATTTTCCTTTTCTGTCCTATTAACCAATCTAATAGATATGAGGTAGTACCTCAGAATTGTTTTAACTTGCATTTCTCCAATCAACAGTGAGAGCATTTTTTTTTCATATGGCTATAGATAACTTTGATTACTTCATCTGAAAACCATTTATATCTTTTGATCATTTATCAATTGAGGAATGGCTCTTATTTTTGTAAATTTGACTCAGTTCTCTATATGCTTGAGAAATGAGGCCTTTATCAGAGAAACTTGCTTCGAAAAATTTTTCCCAGTTACTATTGCTAATTATATTCCCCTCCATCCTATTTCTCCCCCCTCCCCCATTTATTGTATTCTCTCTCTCCTTTTACCCTGTCCCTCCTCAAAAGTGTTTTGCTTTTGACTACCCCCTCCACCAATCTGCTCTCCCTTCTTTTATCCCCTCCCCATCCTACTTTCTTGTAGGGTGGGATAGATTTCTATACCCAATTGAATGTGTATGTTATTCCCTTTTTGAGCCAATTCCGATGAGAGTAAAGTTCACTTACTCCCCCTCACCACTCTCCTCTTCCCCTCTACTGTAAAAGCTTTTTCTTGCCTCTTTTAGGGGAAATAATTTACCCTATTCTACTCCTTCCTTTCCCTTTCTCCCACTACATTCCTCTCTCACTCCTTAATTTTATATTTTTAGTTATCATCCCTTCATATTCAACTCATACCTGTGCTCTCTGTCTATATATATACTCCTTCTAACTGCCCTAACAATGAGAAAGTTCTTATGAGTTATAAGTATCATCTTCCCATGTAGGAATATAAACAGTGTAACTTTATTAAGTCCCTTATGATTTCCCTTTCCTATTTCCCTTTTTATGCTTCTATTAAGTCTTGTATTTGAAAGGCAAATTTTCTATTCATCTCTAGTCTTTTCATCAAGAATGCTTGAAAGTCCTCTATTTCATTGAATGTCCATTTTTTCCCCCTGAAGGATTATACTGTTTTACTAAGTAGGTGATTCTTGGTTGTAATCCTAGCTCCTTTGCCTTCTAGAATATCGCTTTCCAAGCCCTCCAATCCTTTACCGTAGAAGCTCCTAAATCTTGTGTTATCCTGACTGTGGCTCCACAATATTTGAATTGTTTCTTTCTGGCCACTTGCAGTATTTTTCCTTCACCTAGAAGCTCTTGAATTTGCCTATAATATTCTTGGGAATTTTCATTTTGGGTTCTCTTTCAGGAGGTGATTGGTGGACTCTTTCAATTTCTATTTTACCCTGTGGTTCTAGAATATCAGAACAGTTTTCCTTGATAATTTCTTGAAAGATGATATCTAGGCTCTTTTTTTGATCATGGCTCACAAATAGTACAATAATTTTAAAATTATCTCTCCTGGATCTATTTTCCAGGTCACTTGTTTTTCCAATAAAACATTTAATATTGTCTTCTATTTTTTTCATTTTTTTGGTTTTATTTTTTCTTGATTTCTTGTAAAGTCATTATCTTTCATTTGCTCAATTCCAATTTTTAAGAAATTATTATCTTCAGTGAACTTTTGTATCTCCCTTTCCATTTAGTCAATTCTACTTTTGAAGGAGTTTTTTTTTCTTTAGTGAATTTTGGTGCCTCTTTTTCCATTTGGCCAATTATGCTTTTTAAGGCATTCTTCTCCTTATTGGCTTTTTGTACCTCTTTTACCATTTGGCCTAGTCTGTTTTTAAGATGCTATTTTCTTCCTCCTCCCCCCCACTTAATAGTATTTTATTTTTTCCAATTACATGTAAAGATAGTTATCAACAGTCATTTTTATAAAATTTTGAGTTCCAAATTTTTCTCCCTCCCTCACCTCTCCTCTTCCTTCCCTAAGACAACAAACAATCTGATATAAGTTATACATGTGCAATCTGGTTAAACATATTTCCCTTATCAGTCATGTTGTGAATGAAGAATCAGAACAAAAAAAGAAAAACCATGAGAAAGAAAAAAACAAAAAAACAAAACAAAAGTGAAAATAGGATGCTTTTATCTGCATTCAGACTCCATGGTACTTTCTCTGGATGTGGATAGCATTTTCCATCATGAGTCTTTTGGAATTGTCTTGGATCATTATATTGCTGAGAAGAGCTAAGTCATTCATAATTGATCATCACACAATGTTGCTATTGCTGTATACAATGTTCTCCTGGTTCTACTCACTTCACTCAGTATCAGGTTTTTTCTGAAATCTGCCCGCTCATCATTTCTTATAGCACAATAGTATTCCATCACATTCATATACCACAACTTGTTTAGCCATTCCCCAGTTGATGGACATCCCCTTAATTTTCAATTCTTTGCCACTACAAAAAGAGCTCCTATAAATATTTTTGTACATATGGGTCCTTTTCCCTTTTTTAATTATCTCTTTGGGATACATACCTAGTAGTGGTATTGTTGGATCAAAGGATATGCACCATTTTATAGCCCTTTGGGCATAGTTTCAAATTGCTCTCCAAAATGGTTGGATCAGTTTACAGCTCCACCAACAGTGCATTAGTGTTCCAATTTTCTCACATCCTCTCTAATGTTAATCATTTTCCTTTTCTGTCATATTAACTAATCTAATAGATGTGAGGTGGTACCTCAGAGTTGTTTTGATTTGCATTCTCTACTCAATAGTGATTTAGAGAATTTTTTTTTTTTTTGGTGAGGCATTTGGGGTTAAATGACTTGCTCAGAGTCATACAACTAGTAAGTGCTCTGTGTCTGAGGCCGGATTTGAACTCAGATCCTCCTGACTCCAGGGCCAGTGCTCTATCCACTGTGCCACCTTGCTGCCCCTAGAGCATTTTTGATATGACTATAAATGGCTTTAATTTCTTCATCTGAAAACTACCTGTTTATATCCTTTGAAAGTGTTATTTTTTTCAGTATTATTTTGTGCATCCTTTACCAAGCTGTTGACTCATTTTTCCTTATTTTCTTGCACCACTCTCATTTCTCTTCCCAATTTTTCTTCTACCTCTCTTCCTTGATTTTCAAAATCCTTTTTGAGCTCTTCTATGGCCTGAGACCAATTCATATTTTTCTTAGAGGCTTTAAACATAAGGTTTTGACTTTGTTATCTTCTGAGTGTGTGTTTTGATCTTCCTTGTCACCATAGTAACTTTCTATGGTCAGGATTTTTTTTTCTGTTGTTTGCTCATTTTCCCAGTCAAGAAATAGTTCTTGACTTTTAACTCTTTGTTAAAGTAGGGCTCTGCTTCCAGGGTAGAGGGCACACTGAACCAAGCTTCAAAGGTTTTGTGCAACTGTTTTCAGAGATACTTCTAGGGATCTGGAAGTTTTCAGTTCTTCCAAGGTGGTATGATCTAAGGAGAGGTGTGTTTATTCCTCTCCTGGCCTGTGCTCTGGTCTGTGAGTGACCACAAGTACTCTTTTCTCCCCCGGAACTGTGATGAGGGTCTCCACTCCACTGAAGTCACAAGCTCTGTTGTGCTAGTGCTCCTCCTCACCCTGGGACTGCTACCCAGGACTGCATCCCAGATCCAAGTACGGGCAAAGCAACAGAGTGTGCACCAATACCAGCAAAGAAACTCCTGTAATCTCATTCTGATCAGTTGTTTGACCCCCTTACCATCTATGGGCTGAGAGCTCCAGAAGCTGTTGCTGCTACGGCTGATTCAGTGGCTCCCAAGGCCTGCTCCTGGTTTGTTGGGGCTGGGTCTGTGCCGGATTGCGCTCCACCCTCACCTAGGTGCAACAGATCTTTCCTGCTCACCTAACTTGTCATTGGCTGGAAAATTATTTCACCCCATCCTTTTGTGGGTTCTGCTGCTCCAGGAATTGTTTTATGACATTATTTAAAGGTGTTCACAGGGGTTTGGGGGAGAGCTCAGTAGAGTTGCTGCCTTTTCTTTGCCATCTTGGCTCTGCCCTCTGTAATATTTCTTAAAAAAAATTCATAGTATCTGTTCTATAAACACCAACTTCTAAAACCCCTTCTAAATTTCACTGGTTTCAGTTAAACACTTGGTTAGTGATTTAGTCTTTCAGAAGTTTCTTTCACTTCCTTTTTTGTGAGAGAGAGGCAGCGTGGGAGGTTTTCTTTCTCTGGATCCTCAGCTAGTTGGCTTTTTTTGGTGAAGAGGTTAGTTTCAGTTTGTTTGGTGTCTTGATCTATTATGTTACTCATTCGTAGGTTTTTTTTTCTTTTTTCTTCTCTCAAAATGGAAAGCAATTGTAGTTTGTCATCCTTTAGTACAACGGATTGATAGGAAGACACTTTATTTTTCTCTCATGTGATACAGCTAAGTTAACAGGCTTAAAGAGTATAGCTTTAACCAGGGACTTAAAAAACATCCCACAAAAACCAAACCTCTAGAACCTACTGGTTTAGGGTTCCATTACGATTTTGGACCCAAGCTTTTTCATTCAGAGAGGGAGCCTGGAAGGGAAAGGTAGGAGTAACTTAGTACTAGGCAGTTTTGGAAAAAGCTTTAGATGAGTAGGTCACAGCAGTCTCTAGAGGGGTTGACCAAGTCTGGCATTTGTCTGGCTTCATTGATAAAGGGTGAGGGAACCCCCTCTACCAATGTAGGTTAGCAGCTTATACATAGTCAGTCACTTATGACTCTTAGAGGTTAAGTCAAGTCAACAAGCATTTATTAAGCACCTACTATGTTCCAGGCACAGTGTGAAGCACTAAAGATACAAAGAAAGTCAAATCAATGAACAGTCTCTGCCTTCAAGAAGCTCACAGTCTAATGGGAATGTATAAATATGTAAATAGCTGTGTGTGAACTAGATTTGTGCAGGTTAGAGTGTAGAAAATGACAGAAGGAAAGCACTAGCATTAAGGTAGATCAGGAAAGGCTTCTTGTATAATTTGAGGAACTGAGCTGCAATTCGAGGGAAATCAGAAGACAGTCTGTGTCAGATACAGGACCTGAATCCAGGTCTTCCTGGCAATCTGTGCCCAGCTCTCCCATCTAGTACTCCTTGCCACCTCTTGGCTAAAGGTGAGGCTTATAAAACAGCTGGATCCAGGCAAAGCAACCTCTATGAAACTGATATGGCCTATGGCCTCCCTCATCTCCTTAATCTATCCCTCCTTATTCTGAAGGTGTAGATTAGAGAATCTGCACCAGGAGAAATTGCTCCTCCCAGAATCAAAACTACCTGCTCCATCTTGTAGGTTGCACCTCTGCCTTTCAATTGAAGGTTTTTGCATTTTGCAACCCACAATCTGTTCCACTTTATGCAAATCAGCTGGAGCCCTAGGGCTCTTGGCAGATTTCCAAAGCAGCCCTTAGTCTGCTCTTTTGAGAGCAATTCCGATGTGTGGATTATGATGTTTTTCTTAATTTCCTTTCAAATTGAAGTTATACTAAAACACACACACACACACACACACACACACATACACACACACTGATCTCTTGTGGGCGGGAGGGTGTAGCTAAACTAACTAAACTGAAAAGGCAAAGAAAAAAAATTGAACAAACAAGACAGTATCAATGGTGGAATACAAGGATTTGCATCCTATCTCTGCTCCATATTACCTGTATGACCTTAGGCAAGTCATTTAACCTCAGTGGGCCTCAGTTTCCTCATCTGTAAAATAATGATGTAAGTGCTCTTTACTATCCCTTCTAGTTCAAAATCTATGATCATACTAGCCTTAGAAAAAAGGAATCCTAGCAGTATTAATTAATTGAATCTCTGTGTTAGCAGACTACAATAACAGTGCTACTAATAATGAAAATAGAAGAGATCTTTACCTCTACTTATATACTTTGGACATGAGAACCTGTGATTCTATTCCTATTGAGAGTCTAAGTCTTGGATTGGGTTAGGGGGACAATTTACCTTATCCTGTCACAAATTAGAAGGCCCTTCAGGAGGCTATACGGAACTCTTTGGGGGTAGCTGTAGCAGTGGTGAAGCTGTGGATTAAAATGAAGAGGGTGAGCTGGCCTCCTCTACAGCCTGGGCCTTCACCCAAACTTAGACTCTACCAAGGCGAAATTGGATAGTTGCCCAGAACATCCAGTTGAGTACATAATAAACCTGAAAAGATCTAGGGCACCTGACCAAGAATCTGAAGGCAGAAGGTGAATATCTCCCAAAGTTGTCAGTCATACCTCATAAATCAAAAGGGGCTCCAAGTCTTACAGATAAACATTTGTTAAGTGCCTCCCATGTGCGCAATGCATCTGGAGTCAGAGAACCAGCTTCAGTCCTCCCCCTTCTTTCTCCACCAGCACCCTTATCCCCCTCTCACCCTCCAAAGCACTCCTTTGGTCTTCTGATGCCTCTAGAAACTTTATCATCCTGCAGGATCACATCAGCCTTAATACTCACACCTCATCAATGCCCATTGCCCCTGGCACGCCTCTGATTGGAGGACAAAACAGTTGCTGTTGAGTAGTATCCTACTCTTCATGACCCCATTTAGGGTTTTATTAGCAAAGATATTGGAGTGGTTTGGCATTTCCCTCTCATTTTATAGATCAGGAAATTTAGCAAACAGAGTTAATTGACTTGCCCAAGGTCACATAGCTCATAAGTGCTTGAAGCCAGATTTGAACGGAAGCCGAGTCTTCCTGACTTCAGTGCTCCATCTACTTCACCACCTGCCGAGCAGAGTTCCTCCCAAAACCTCCATTTAAGGCCAGCCATCTCTTTATTTCCCAATGGCTACACTTCTTAGGACTTCTGCATCACACCCAACGCTAAGTACTCTCTTTTCCCTCACCCAGACAGTCTTTCTTGTTCTTATTTGTCTCCCCAGCACTCAGTATAGTACTAGCATAAGTACGCACTTAATAAATGTTTGTTGACTCTCCTACCACTTGCTGCCTGTGAAAACTTGGACAAAATTCACTCTATCTTTCTGGCCCTCAGTTTCTTCATCTGTAAAATAAGAGATTTGCCCCTTCTTTTTTGTTCTATTTTCATTATTAGTAGCACTGTTATTGTAATCTGCTAACATAGAGATTCAGTTAATTAATACTACCAGGATTTCTTTTTTCTAAGGCTAGTATGATCATAGATTTTGAACTAGATGAGATAGTAAAGTGCACTTACACCCTTATTTTACAGATGAGGAAACTGAGGCCCACTGAGGTTAAATGACTTGCCTAAGGTCACACAGGTAATATGGAGCAGAGATAGGATGCAAATCCTTGTATTCCACCATTGATAAGTTTATGGGAGTGTTTATTTCAGTTGGTGTTTATTAAGTTCAGAATTTTAAAATGGATCAAAATAAATAAAATGAGTTGTTCTTTAAAAAATAAAATAAAATAAAATGAAGGGGTTGGATTATGTGAAATCGAAGGTCCCTCACATCTCTAAATCTATGATCTTATGAACAAAGCACGGTTAGGCTCATGGAGTATAAAGATGAAGAAAGAAATTATGCAGTTCTTGGCCTCAAGGAGCTTCCAAACAACTGGGGGCGGGGGTGGGGGGCAGGGAAGAGATCACAAATAAATATGATACAAAATACATGTGATTGTTGTTGTTCATCCTTCTTCAAAGAGGACCAATGACATCATGGGGTGATGTCTTGACTTGCAAATGAAATCTATTTAAGTGAGGCAGAGCTGTGCAAAGTTATCAGCCTCTCTCCTCCATAGTCACTGGGGTCCAGTGGCTAGACATAGGTCAGGATGACTGGCAGTGGCCCTGGATGTGGTGGGAGACCTTAGCCTTTTTAAGCTAACGTCTCAGTTTGTCTGAGGCAACACCCTTACAGTAGCTAAAGGCTAGCTAACAATTGAGGCAAAAGATGGCCTAGTGTGCCTTCACAAATGAATCTGTCTGGGAGGGGAAGACCCTTGGAGTTTCTCAGTAGAATGTGATAAAGGAAAAGGGAAGATCCAGATGTAACATTTGAGGAAGGCAAGATGGATTCAAAGAAGGCTTCATGGAGAAAGTGTCACTCGAACTGAACTTTGAAGGAAGAAGAAAGTTAAATGAGGTGGCCATAGGAGACAACCTGCATGAATGCAGAGTGGCCAGAAAATACAGAAGGAGATTAGGAAACAGCCATAGTCCAGTGTAGCAGGAATGCGGAATGAATGAAGGGGAGGAGCAGGAAATAAGCCTGGAAAGGAAGGCTGACTGGTACTTAAATCCAAATTAAGAACTTGATATTTTGTCCTACAAGACATAGTTTAATTGGAGCAGAAAAATGTCATGATTAAATTCTGTATTAGGAAAATTAAATGAGCAGACACATGAAAGATACATTAGGGAGAATGAAAGCAAAAAGACTATTGAGTAAACTATGACAGGTCTTTAGAAAGGACGTAACACCAGCCTGAACTGGCTTGAGAAGGGAGAGTGTGAGACTAATCTAGGTGGCACAATGGTTAAACTATGAGCTGTATTGGATTCCAGGAGATCTCAATTCAAATTTAATATCAGATATTTGCAAGCTGTGTCATGGTTGTCAAATCACTTAACCGTTTCCAGTTTTACTTTCCTCATCTTTAAAATAAGGGGGTTGGACTCAACGGTCTTTAAATTGAGCTCTAAATTTATGATTCTAGGATCCTAACATGAGGTATAAAATGGAAGTAGAATTGATAGGACTTGGCAACTCATGGGATTTGGAGAGATGAAGGATTCCAAAGTTATGAGCATGGATACCAATGTTGCTTAAGTATTGACTGCCAGGATCTGATTACTTCAGACACAGGAATGCCTAGGAGAAGAAGAAAGATCCCAGAAGGCAATCTTAAGGAGGTCCTTGTCCTTGACCTTGTGACTCAAAGTTGTCAGTGTTTAACTATGTTGTATTTTTTTTTCTTTTTTTCGGTGAGGCAATTGGGGTTAAATGACTTGCCTAGAGTCACACAGACTCTGTTGTATTTTTTAACTAAGACATTGAGCAGCTTTCAGATTAGACTTCCCTGGTAACATATAACAACATAGGGAGACTCATAAGGAATGCTTCCCAGCCTCCTTGGCTCCCCTTCCTATACAATGAACCTTGTAGTTGCAATACAAGGGCGAGGTTAAGGAACACCCAGCCTTCTCTGCTTTCATTAGGGCTATTGGCAACCATAATTTGAAAATACTTATTGAATTGAATTGCTGCTATCTTTTTCTCAACAGCTCAACTGATATGCCTCCCTGATTGTTGTAACACTGAGTAATTGGGAGGACGGTTGGTGCCATCAACACAAATAAGAAATTTATGAGGAGTGCTATGTTTTAGAACAGAAATAAGGAGTTCTATTTTAAAAAGATTGATTTTGAGGTACTAGGGAGACATCCAGATATGGAGATTTTGCTCAAAAATTTGAGTTCTAGAAGGGGCAGGTAGGGGGCACAGAGCACCAGAACTGGAGTCATGATAACTTGAGTTCTAATTTGGTCTTAGACACTCACTAGCTGTACGATCCTGGAACACTGACTGCCTCCAAAAAAAGAAATTTAGAGATTTAGGACTAGAGCTCAAGGGAGCAATGAAGAGAATTCTAGGAACTTTAGATAAGCCTTGTGTGTTATCTTATACATATATGTGTATATATATATATATATATATTTTTTTTTAAGTAGGGGGAAACAAATGCTGCCCTGTACCTGATATACATTGTTTCCTTGAGTACTTGTATGAGAATTAGAGACCCTTTTTACCCATGTTTGGGACATTGAGTTACAACTTTATTTTGAAATTTCTAGAGGAAACTCTGAGTGTGGTCAAATATGATTTGGGAGGCTTGTGTCCAAATTGAAGTCGATACACATGAGATCAGAATTGGGGTTTTGGATCACAGATTACATTGTAGGGGCTTGTCTGGGATCCTTATGGGTAGCAGATTTGTAGGAATAGTTTTGTTTTTTTTTAATTTCCTAGAAACATGAAACGTTTTTATTTTTAAATTAATTATTTCTTCTTCTTCTTCCTTTTCCCATCATTATCATCATAATTGTTGGTATCATTATTATTATTGTGGTTGTGGTGGTTGTAGCTGTTATTTTTATTATTGTTACTATAATTAATCTCTAATTTTTTAGTAGGACAATTTAACTGGATGTCTCACTGCTCCCTCTAACCCAACATCTTTACAATTGAACTAAAATATTTGTTTAATGAATTTTACTCCTTAGATCTTGTTGTTATTGTTGTGGGTATGTGTTTTGGGGATGTGGGAGAGCAGGATGGAGGTGTAGAACATACCACTGCAAGCACTAAGGAATAAGAAAATAGGGACCTTGTACAATAATACCTTGTGTAGAGTACAAGTGAGTGTAAATGTTAAGTCAATCCAACTATAGGAGGTCTTGACCTTCAGAAAGGACTGTTAAATTTGAAAGTTTATAAGACCTGAGTATCATGGACATTGCTATTGAATCCTTAGGGGCAACAAAGCACAGGAGAAGGTTTTCAGGTAAGAAAGTCACAGCTGATTTAATTTGCCTGCAGCTATGTATCCTTCTAAGGGACCAATCACTATATGATAGTCCTAGCAGTGAAGTGTTCCCTCTCCCTATCCCCTCTAGTGCTCGAACTCAGAGAACTCTGGGAACTGGTTGGGAGAGAGGGGGACCTCCTCTGGTGAAGAGAAAAACTCAGGACCCTACATTCTGTCCACTTCTGAGTGAGTGCCATCGCCAGTGTTTCAAACATTCCCAGCTTCTTCCCCCAGGAGAGAGAGGGAGAGAATTATCAGAACTGGGTATTTAGACAAATACACTCATTTGGAGCATCTTCCATACCTCCTGAACGACTTATTGTGAAGCACTTTAGTCCAGAGTATCCTACCTTGCTTTCCTCTGGATCCTTTGAAATTCATTTTTCCAAAATCTAGAGTTACATGTCAGGCTTTTCTCTTCCTCTCTCACAAACTCCAGGAGGGATTGATTGCTTCCCCTCAATGTTGTTATCATTTTCACCCCCAGAAACTTTTTCGTTTTTATTAGTGAAAATCTAATCCAAATGGAATTTCCCCTGGTTGGTTTCTTTATCATTTGAATTATGAAATTATCAATAAGGCAAGCAAAGAAGTTATTAGTTTCTGTTTTTGACAAAGATAACCCCAAAAGATGTCTGTATAACTGAACTGTACTATCACTACTATATATCAAGCCTCTGTGCCAGACTTTTGATTTTTCCTAAACTCTTCATCTATTTCCTCCTTCTGTTTGGGTGGTCTGTAATATATTCCAATGACAAAGTCACTTCTGTTTGCTATATACTATATGCCACTGGTTCTTGGATTTCCTCACATGAGTGAACCTTCTTAATATACAATGCCACACTTTCCTCCCCTTCCCCATTTTACCTCTTACCTTTTTCTTTTGAATTAGATAGACCCATCCAGAGCCATAGTCCAGTCCAGGCATGGATTGTATACCACTGAGTTTAAGCGATATCTATGAAGTCAGTTTTGCTCCCTTGGGTTAGAACTTCTAGTTCCTACTATTGGTTGCCTAAACTTTGTTCAATTGTCTTCAGATATTTGAGTCCATGGATTTTAATACTGGATCTTTTCTTGGATTTTGTGTCCTGTGAATTTCTGGATGTTGCAGCTATTCTTGCTTTATGGCTACTTTCTAAGTATTTACCATTTTACAGATGAGGAAATTGAGACAGAAGTTAAATGACTTGCCTGGGCTGAATAGGTAGTAGGTATTTGAAGCCAAATTTCCTCTATTCACTGAACCACTTAACTGCCTGTGTGCTGGAGATTTTTATCTGGTTCTTGACATATTTTTGGGTAGAGATTTGTGTAGTATTGGAGTTGTACATCTGTTGTCTCTCATTCTTATCACATGACCAATCCATTTTTTTTGAGTCATACATGTTCTTGATGACACCTTTAATTTTATTTATTTTATGCCACTTCTGCTTTACTGTTCTTTACTGGTGATATGCCAATGTCTGCTTACACTCCATGCCTCTTATCATTGCACTTTGGGTCTCTTGTCATTTTAATTCCTTGGTGATTATGATTGGCAACCACATATACCTATGAAAGAATTTTGGTGTTAGAGTGAGATGGATTCTTGTAACTGGGAGAAGTTTGGGATCACTGGAAGCAATATACAATTTCCCAAAGGTCATTAAACCCAATCTCTTCCAACTAGTTAGTTTGGGCTCAGCTTCATTTGAAGAGCCTATCCTATGTATACACCAATGCTAATACCAATGCTAATAATAATAAATAACAACAATAATGATAATAGGTAAATTTTGCTTTAAGGTTTGCAAAACATCATACATATATTATTTTATTTGATCACCATGACAGCCCTGGGAGATAGGAACTATTATTATCTCCATTTTATAGATGAAGAAACTGAAGCAGGAAGAGGTTAAGTGACTTTCCCAGGGTCGAACAGTTACTAAGTGTCTGAGGCCAAATTTGAATTCAGGTCTTCCTGACTCTAGTCTTGGAGCTCTATCTACTGTACCACCTCACTGCATACATGTGTGTTTGTATGTTTGTCTGTACAGCTATATAGACTCTATACATATGTGTATGTATAGATACATATGTGCATGTGTACATACACTGTGTGTTTGTACACACATATAAATGCACATATTGTGAGATGTGCCAGGGTGTTACAATTAGATCAGTGTCATTAATGAACAAGAACCTTTAAAAAAAACCTTGTTATCCAGCCTCAGATAGTTATTAGCTATGTGACCCTGGGCAAGTTACTTAACCTGATTGCCTCAAAAAGAAAAAAAAAAACCCTTATTATTAACAGAGAATCTTTTATTTTGAACTCTGTACAAGACATCTTCCATGACAGTGGTAAAAAACTAAATAAGAATATTTTTCCCTGTTTTATGATTTATTTGAGATCACCAAACAAAGCTATCTTTGTAGCCGCATTTGTTTGATGAGAGCCTTTAATGTTGCATTTTGTCCTACCAAATAAAATGTTTTTAAAGTTAGTAAATAATAGATACACCAGAATCTTATTCTCTACACTTCTCACTTCCATCTGTGATGACAAAGATGTGATCTTCTATTAAAAATTATCAGTTATCTTCTCATGTTTTCATTAATGATACTTCAATGCATGCAAAGACCATTCCTATCAAGATTTTATGGAGATGAGAAAGTAGACTAGTAGTTGCTAACATCATCTTGGTCATCATTTTTTACAAATTAAAGTATTATCTGCAACATTTTTAGTCTTTTGGAATCTTCCTGTTTTTGAGATATTTCAAAATCAATTCCAAGGGTTTAAGGTTGCATAACTTTCTGCACTGATTTCTCCCATTTGTCTTTGGTCATATTAATCCATTTTTCCTGACATCATCTCCTTAAATGTTATTTCTACTTACATTCACAGTATATCATGTATTGATGTGATAGCATTAAAATACAGTGATTCTACTATTGTAATTGACCAGAATAAATACCATAGGCATTTCATGTCTGATTGTTGACCTTTCATTTTCAGCTCTACGTGCCCTTAGGTGATTTAAATAAATTGGACCTCATTCTAACAACTTTCTACAGATTTGTTTTCTTCTCAGCTGATTTTGACTATTTTGTGAAGCAATATTCCTCATTTTCTCCCTCCTCCTCCTCCATAATGTTTTGCAAATGATCTACAATAAGCTAATGTTGACCTTGGCTACTATGTCCCTCTTTTTGAGAAGGAGATTGTTTTCTGGTTGATGAAGTTTGTAGATCTTTTGGTCACTAAGAACAAAAAATATATGGATTTTTTAAGAGGGTCTAGTTACTTTGTTCATAGAATTTCCCCTTCCTATTCATCTACTTGATTGGATTTTGGAACATATTATAATTATCTTAATGGTGCTCTACTTGTACTGACTTTTTGCAGCTAATTGCCAGTCAAGGACAATGGATCAAGTTAGTATCATCTCTTGAGAAAAGGTGATCACCACCTGAAAGAGACCACAGGAGGAAATCTTAAAGGAATATAATAGCCAAGTTTTAAAGCTCCCAGGCTAAGGAGAAAATATTAGAAGCAACAAGAAAAGAACAACTTAAATATCATAAAGCCACAATAAGAATTACACAAGACCTAGCAGCTGCTACATTGAAGGATCGTTGGTCTTGGAATACTATATTCTGTAGAGCTAAAAAGCTGGAGTTGTGACAAAGGGTAACTTACCCAGCAAAGTTGAGTATGATCCTGAATGAAAAAAAGGGAAATTAACAATCTCAAAGACTTTCAGGTTTTTGTGACAAAAACCCCAGAACTTAAGAGAAAATTTTACATTTAACATCTAGGAGAAATATAAGGTAACATTAAAGACCAATTATAAGGGAATCAATAAGGTCAAATTGTTTACTTCATATATATGAAAATATTAGCAGTACTCTTATGATTATCATCATTATTTAGCAAATAATATCAAATATAAAATCAATTTTGATCATATATAAAATAATTCAAATTAACACAGTGTCTGGCATGTAGTAGGTACTTTAAAAATGTTTATGGACTGACTTAATCTTACACTGATATATCATAGTTTTTTCCCTGCCATTCCTAATCAATGGACAGCCACTTTTGCAAGTCCCCCCACCCCACTTCCTTCCTATCACAAAAAGTTCTGCTGTGAATATTTTAGTACATAATGGACCTTTTTTTCTGTCTTTGGCTTCATTGGAGTATATGTGCTCAGTTGCAGGATTGCTGGGCCAATGAGCTCTTACATAATTCCAAATGAAATTCAGAACAGTTAGATGACATGACATCTCCACAAACACTGCATCCGAATTCATGTCTTCTCGTAGCCACTGCAATGATATCTGTTGCCAGACTCAGCTTTGGATTGGAGGACTGGAGAAAAAAATAAACTCCTCCCAAAGATTCCCTTTATAGAGCACTCAAAATTTTCAAAATTTGCCAGCTAACTTCATTTCCCATGTCTTCATTTGACATGCTGTGCTTGGTTTCCACTCCATGAACATCATGCACCTGAGCAGGCTATCTTCTGATGCTCCCTTCCTCCTTTGCAACTTCCTTTTGTGTGTTGTCATCTGCCATTAGATTGTAAGCTCCTTGAGGGCAGGGACTTTCTTTTTCTTATTTGTATCCCCAGTGCTTAGCACAGTACCTGGCACATAGGCACTTAATTAATTTTTCCTGACAGACTGTTTCTCATTTTTTTTGTCATCTTTGCCTGTTTGCATGATATATATGAAACCTTAGAGTTTCTTTAGTTTGCATTTCTCTTATTAAAATGACTTGGATCATACTTTCATGTGGTCATAGTTTGCAATTCTACTTTTCATAACTATTTGCTCACTTACTCATTTCTTTCTGGTCCTATGCCTCTTAAAAGATGACTGGTTTGTCTGGAACACCTGGCATTATCTGCTTAGCCTTCCTTGTTATCAAATACTCTAGAAAAAAAAGATCTCTTTTGTCTTAATAGGTAACCAACCATAGAATCTCCCTGGTCACCAGAAAGTGGTTTGTAAGAGGGAGCAATACTGGCAGGAAGCCCTATATTTGATGTGGAATTATCAGTTGCTTGGTCTATTAGTTTCAGGAGAAGCTTGTAAAGCAGGTTGTTCTTACTGGTTTGTATTAAGTCACCAGGAGACCACTGCATTTCTGATTTAAACGTTCCCTCCCAAAAGGGGAAAAACAGCTCAATCTTACTAAGTAGTTGTAACTCCAGGATACTAACTGACTTGTGACCTCACCTACTTTCATTCCTAGAACTCAAAAGTAGAGTCCAGATTAGATGAAAGTCTTGCCAGCAAAAACTGAACCTTTCATTAATGAGCTTGCCTAGCTAAGATGTTTGGTTACTTTTCATTCACCACCCTTCTCAGATAACAATACCAATTATTATGTATCCAAATGTTCATGTTCTAAAATAAATCAGGGAAATACAAAATACATTTTGCTTTCTTTTCCCTTTCATTTCTATTCTGTCTTCATGATAATCCTTGAGTTTTGATAGAATTTCCGAATCATGAAATATAAGACCCAGAAACACCTTAGAAGTCTCTGTCTCTGTCGCTCTGTCTCTCTCTGTGTCTCTGTCTCTCTCTCTCTCTGTCTCTCTCTCTCTCCCTTTCCCAGTGATGACATCCCAAATAAATGATCATCCAGCTGCATCCTGAAGATTTCTAGGGAGGAAAACCCATTATATCCTGTAGCAGCCCATTCCACTTTTGAAGAGCTTTAAGTGATGAATCTGTAGCCAGAGAATCTGGGTTCAGATTCCAGATCTGTTATTTTCCTTCCTATGTAATTGTTGACAAGTCATTCGTCACTCAGCCTCAGTTCTCTTATCAGTAAGAGAAGATGAGTGGTCTGGATGGACCTTTGAGTTTACTCTTAGCTCTAAATCTCTAACCCCATGATAGACTCATGACCAGAAAAGATTGACCTCAGGAGAGTATAAATACTGTCTTGCTGGAGGGCTTCAAGTAAAAAGCTTTATGATGGCTTGTTGGATACGTTGAAGGAAGTTTTCTTTTTCAGGTATGATTGGACTTGAATGACTCCAAGGACTCTTGAAACTGAGATGCTGAAGCTTTCCTTAACCGTGATTTCATATATTTGTTGCAAGTGTTCATTTATCCTATTATGGGTGCACTTGACCTGCTGAGAGTCTTTACCACCCTCTTCTCTCTGATCCCTTTGCCTATAGACATTTTATCAGTCATACTTTGTTATAGCACAAGTCATTCTTTATCTAGGGGGAATATAATGGCCTCTCAGGTCCACTTGGTCCCCTCTTCTGCTTTATGGACTGAATAAAAAATTAAAACAATAATCACTCAGAACCCTTTGTTAGGAAAATTCCCAACATTTAGGCAGAAGTTTGACCCTCTGCTTTAATTTACTTTTTGATAGCTTCCTATTTTTGTTAACTAATTAATTATTACAAAATTTATTGCTTTTTCCCACTGCCCCCTCCAAGTGAATAATGATTGGGAAAAAAAGAAAAAGAAAAAGAAAACCCTCATAAAATTATGCACAGTATAGCAAAACTACACTGGCCACATCCAAGACTCCTTATCTTTTCCCAAAAACCTTTCCCCTCTTCTGAACTGTCCTATTACTGTGGAGAGTACCACCATCCTCTCTGTCACTCCAGCTGGCAGCTTAGGTGTCATCCTGAACTCTGCACATTTTCTCATCCCCCGTTTCCAATCTATTGCCAACTCTTGTTGATAACACTTTTATAACATCTCTCACATACTCCACCTTCTCACCTCTGATACTGCTATCACCCTGGCACAGGCCCTTATCACCTCATATCTGTATTATTGCAATAGATATACAAGACTGTGTATCTCACTTTGTATTTTAAATTCATCACATCCTGGGCAGTGTGTTTCATCTCCAGTTGTCTGGACTTAAGGATTATCACTGTGGTGATCAGAGTTTTAAAGTCTTTTAGAGTTACTTTTTTCTATAATGTTCTTGTCACTGTATAAGTTGTTCTCATGCTTTGGTTCCCTCCATTTGTCATCACTTCCCAGAGGTCTTCCCATTTCCTCTGAAACTGTACATTTCAGCTTTTCCCGGTTTAGTTTTAACCTTTGACACTATAGATCACCCTCCTCATTCTCCTCTCTAGGTTTCTATCACATTCCTCTATCCTGATTCTCCTCCCACCAGTCTGATCACTCCTGCCCACTAAATCTTCATCCAGGTCATGCCCACTAATGGTGGGTGGCCTTTAGAGCTTTGCCCTGGGTCCTTTTCTCCCTTTATACCTCAGGATGCTATAGCCCATAAGCCAAATCCAGTGCCATCCCAGCTAAGAATGGTTTGGGTTTTTATTTTTATTTTTTCTTTCAATAAAGTTTTGTTGTATTTAAAAATAGAAAAACTGTTCTTAGCTCACAAATCCATGCAAAAATAGGCAGAGGGCCATCTGTGGGTTTCAGGCTTTGTTGTAGTTGGCCAGCTTGTTCTATACTATTGCAGTTGGTGATCTCATCATCTCCCAAGGATTCAGCTATCGTCTCTATGCTGATGATTCTTATATCTACTTATCCCTTTTTCCTAACCTCTAGACTCACAATTTCCAACTATCTGTTCAATAGCTTTAACTGGATGTCCTGTAGACATTTTGAATTTAACATGTCCAGAACTGAACTCTTTATCTTTCCCCCAAAACCTTTCCCCTCTTCTGAACTGTCCTGTTACTATGGCCATCCTCTCTGTCACCCCAGCTGGCAGCTCAGGTGTCATCCTGAACTCTGCACAGTTTCTCATCCCCCATTTCCAATCTATTGCCAACTCTTGTTGATAATACTTTTATAACATCTCTCACATACTCCACCTTCTCACCTCTGATACTGCTACCATCTTGGCACACGCCCTTATCACCTCATATCTGTACTACTGCAATAGCTTGCTGGCTGATCTCCCTGCCAAAAATCTCTTCCCACCCCAATCCATCCTCCACTCAGTTATCAAATTGATCTTCCCAAGTCTGATCATGTTACCACCCTGCTCAATAAATTCCAGTGGTTCCCTGTTACCTCCAAGATTAAATATAAAATCTTCTATTTGCATTCAAAGCCCTTCATAAGCTGGCCCCCTCCCACCTTTATGGTCTTCTTACACCTTACGCTGCAATTCAATGACAACATCTTCCTTGCTGCTCCTCACACAAGACACTCCACTGAGTTGGGGCTATTTTCACTGGCTGTTCCCCATGCCTGGAATGCTCTCCCTCCTCATCTCTGCCTCTCTACTTCTCAGCTAAAATCCCTACTATAAGAAGCCTTTCCAAGTCCCCATTAACTCCAGTACTTTTCCTCTATTGATTAACTCCGGTTTAACTTGTATTTATCTTGTTTGTATGCAGTTGTTTGCATGTTGTCTCATAAACTGTGAGCTTAAAAGCAGGGACTGACTCTTTTTTGCCATTCTTTGTATCCCCAGGGCTTAGCACAGTACCTGTCACAAAATAGGTGTTTAGTGAATGCTTGACTGGACAGCCTCTAGAGGAAATGTACCCCCTGGGGAAGGAAGCACTTGCAGAGGTCTGTGCCCTGGGGCAAAGCTCCAATCATTCTGCCCTAGTTATGGCTCATATTGACAGAGTCAAAAGCTTCAAAGAAGTCCAGGAGGTTGCAGACTGAGAAAAAGCCATCGAACTTATCAGGAAAGAGATCACTGGTAACGTTGGAGAGAGTAATTTCAGTTGAGTGGTAGGATCAAAAGCCAAATTGCAAGCAAGTGTTTGCAAAGTGAGTGGGTGGTGAGCAAGTGGTGAGCACCTTTCATTTGAAAAGGTGATAGAATCGGGGCAGCTAGGTGACGCAGTGGATAGCGCTCCTGCCTTGGTGTCCAGGAGGACCTGAGTTCAAATCTGACCACTTACTAGCTGTGTGACCCTGGGCAAGTCACTTAACCCTGATTGCCTCACTAACAAAAGAAAAAAAGAAAAGGTGATAGGATCCATGACCATTTTTTTCAGACTGGGATAAATCAGAGTATGTTTGTGGGTAACAGGGAAATAGTCAAGAAATAGGGAAATGACCATGAGAGATGAAGAGAATGATGAGGAAATGGGAAAGAGGGGTTGGGATCAAGGCAGAAGTAGAAGGGTTAGCCCCTTGAAAGGGAAAGAGCTATCTCTTCCTTAGGAACTGAAACAAAGTCAGAGAGAATTGGGTGAAATAGATGGGTTTTGAGGTAGGTAATAGGTGAGAAGAGGGAGCCAAGAGAAACAATTTCAATTTTCTAAGCCATCTTCTGAGGGGGGAGGTGGGAATTACATAAGGGATTAGTAAAGAGGAATAAAGTTTCTAATCTGCTGAGACCAAGATATACACTCAGGGAAGAATAAAAGGATTGCCTTACAGCTATATGAGTTCAGGGAGAGAAGAAATAATTACACTCATGAGTCTGAAGGCGCACACTCATGGATGTGTCAGTTATACTCCAGACCTATATAGGATTTGAAACTGATTTGAGACAGGGTGGGAGAAACTAATTACTGAGTATCTGGAAGAGGACATGGCACAGCAGACTGATATACATAAGGAGCATTAAGAAGTTAGAGGCCAGGTAGGCTTAATGCAAATAAGTAAAGAGTGTTTGCCAGAGAATAGACTAGGCAGTTTGGAGTAGAAGAGATGCTTCTGGGGTGAGTGGGGAGAAACAGGAGTCAATGCTAGAGTTTGCTGGTAGGGGTACATTAGAATGTGAAAGTGTGTTGGGAGTAGAGGAGAATGCTGCTTTGGGTTCTGGGTTCTAATGTCTCTTTCATTCACAATGGTTGGTGATGAGCCAGGATGGGAAGCCTGTCAGATCTTATCTTCCACACTTTATCTGAATGCTAAATTTCTTTGCTCCTTGGTCTTTCCATGGGAAGAGTGGGGTTGGGGGTGGTTGATATCATGGAACTCAAAGCATGGGATATATGCTAAAATTTCTAACAATAACATCCAACACTACTGTGGAAATGGAGTCTATCTACCCATAGCCACCCACCTACTCTGGAGAAATTCAGTTCACTTCAATTAAATGAGCAATTTGTTATTTGGCTACTATATGTGTGGAAGACATAGTATGGTAGGTGCTAGGGAGACAAAAACACAAATAAGGATGTCCCTAACCTCAATGGTTTGTATTCTCTGTGTGTGTGTATATGTGTGTAAGTGTATGTGTGTGTGATATAACAGATATGCAGGTAATTAAATACAGAGTATAGTGAAAACAGTACAAAGTAATTTTAAGAGGGTAGAGGGAGTAAGGGGAGACCAGGAAAGGTCTCTTATTGGTAATGGTACTTGAGCCCTTCTCTTCCTCTGATTGGAGGATAGAAAGCTCCTTTCAGAACCTTTATTTAAGGAGGGAGTCTAGATCAGCCAACTATTCATTTCCCACTTAGCTGCATTCCTGTGGACAGGTCCACCACGCCCCCAGGCGGACTACCTTCCCCACTCCCTCATTTCTACTCCTTTTGCATACAGCTCTACCTTATTTTATTGTTCTTAGCTTTATTGCACTTCACAAATGTTGCTTTAAAAAAAATGGAAGGTTTGTGGGTTTCAGATGTCATGAAGAAGGATAAGGAATAAGGATGTTCTTATAAAACAGGGAACTTAATCGATAAATGTTGCATGTGTTCTGATTGCTCCACTGATGTTGCTTTCCTGCCTCTCTCCTTGGGACTTCCTGTTCCTCCAGACATAACAATATTGAAGAATCTCACATAAACTCAGGTGATAAAGCAGCAGCAAGGATTGCAAGAATTGACTCCAGTTTTGAAAGAAGTTCTGTTGTTAGTAAAATGCTATTAAACAGCATCACATGCTACAAAGAAATCTTTCATGAAAGAAAGAGTCAATCAAGGCAGTGAATTTAATTGTTGTCTTATTTTAGGAAATTTTCACAGGCTCTCCAGTCTTCAGTAATCATCACCTTGATCAGTCAGCAGCCATCAACATCCAGGCACAACCCCCCACCAGCAAAAAAAAAAATTATGACACTGAAGCCTCAGATGATGGTTAGCATTTTTTTTTTTAGCAAAAAAGCATTTTTAAATTAAGGTATGTACATTCTTTTTATACATAATACTATTGCATACCTAATAGACTACAGTATAGTGTAAATATAACTTTTATTTGCACTAGGAAACAAAAAAAAATGTGTGTGACTCACTTTATTATGATAGTCTGGAACCAAACCCACACTATCTCTGAGGTATACCTGTATTGTCTTCCTTCATTAGATTATAAACTCCTTGAGGATAGAGACTATCTTTTGCCATTTTTTTTGTATCCACAGAGTTTAGCACACTGCTAAAGACATCTTTATTGACTGTCTGACTGACTTTCTTTGAAGAAAATTCCATATTCTATAAAATAAAGGTAAAGAAGCAGTCACAGTCTAGACATGGGAAAACAGTTGTGCAAAGGCATTGAGGTGGGAGATTGATTGTAGTATACAGGAACCAGATAATATTCTTGTTTGGCTGAAATGAAGTGTCATCAAAGAGAAGTAATATGACATAAATTTGGGAAAGTAGGTTGGAGTCAGATATGGAAAGCTTTAAGTATTGGGAGCAGGATTTTTCATTTTATCCTAGATGCAATGGGGAAATATTGAAAAATTTTAAGTAGGGAGGTGATGTGGCCATATATGTGTTTTCAGAATATCAATTTAGCAACTTTAAGGGGGCTGGGTTAAAGAGGAGAGAGACTGGAGGCAGAGAGAACAATTAAGAGGATATTTCAATAGCACAGGCGAGAAGTGATGAGGGGTTTCCACTGGAGGTAGAGAGAAAGGGACAATCATAAGTGATATTATGGAGATGAGCAAGACTTGGCAGCTGATTGGATATTAGGGTGGAAGGAGAGGGAGAGTCTAAGCTGATTCAGAGGATTCAGAGTGAATCTGTCTGACTAAAGATAGTGATGTCATCAATGCAAATGGGGAACTTAGGGGAAAGAGGAGTTTTCAGGAAAACATAACAAACTCCATTTTGAACATGTTGAGCTGTTTATAGGAGATGTCTATCAGAAAGTTGCTAATGGGAAACTGGAGTTCAGGAGGGAGATCAGGGCTGGAAATAGTGCGGTGATACAGAGTGTGGGAAAGCAGCTCAACTCCAAGAGGCTCCTGCTAAGTTCTTGGAGCAAAAAAATAGTCTCATGCAGTTTACATGGCCCACTTCTCCAATTCTCACCACTTCCTAGGAACCAATGATTGTAGCTTCAGTTCTTTCAAGGGGGCACAATCATACCCGGGGAGAAGGTTTAGCAAAGAATGGCTCTGCTCCACTTCTGATGTTGCATCTGGGGCACTTGTACTATTTGTACCTGTCTTCTAACCTCATATAGTCCCATTAAAAATTGGCTAGCCTTATTACTTTGTTAAAGAGAAGAATCCGGGTAGTGTGAGATTGACCCATATTACATATCCCATTCCACTGGGAGAGGTAATCTGTCATGACTGTATCAGTTTAACAGACTTGGGAAAATACAGGGCTGGATCCATCGAGGCTTCTTGTTTTCACTTAGGTACTATTCTCACAATTCCGGTTAAGCAGTAGCACTTTGAGTTTGGGTCCACAAGCCCTGGTATTTGGCAAGTGCAAATAAGTCCCAAGTATGAGTAGCTATGAGCATGGAGGATTGAGCAGCCCCATCTTCCTATCATATCACCTCTCTCAGCCATATATTCTTTATTATTTGTAAGATGAATTGGGCTAAATATGGGATTCTTAATTTTTGTGTGTGTGTCAGGGACCCCTTCAGCAATTTGGTGAAGCCTAGGGACCTCTTCTTATAATGTGTGTGTGGTGTGTTAGTGCATAAGATAAGATACATAGGATTTCAAAGTAAACCAGTCTCCTCACTTCACTTGGCATCTACTACTCTGCCTGGTTTCAACTCCACGGAACAAGATGCCCCCCCAGGTTAAGCTCATCTCCTCTAATTATATCACCGAGCAGCTAACTCAAGCCTTGACTGACACTTCTCTCAGCCTCCTCTCCCCTATGATTGAAGAGATGGAGAGCAGAGTGTGAAACTCCTCCCAATGCCTTCCTTTATAGAGGGCAGAACCTGGACTTGCTCAGCTCACTCCACTTTGTATCTGTTGTCCTACCTGATTTCAACTCCATGGAACTAAATGACCTGACTCCAGGTATCCCTTCTCTGATTGCCCCTCCCTTCCTGCCTCCTTTTGTGTGTTGACTCCCCCTTTAGATTGTAAGCTCCTTGAAGGTAGGGACTATCTCAGCACTTAGCCCAGTGCTTGGCACATAGTAGGCACTTAATGTTTATTGTATAGTATTGAATTATATTGAAGTAAAGTTGTCAAAATAATTTTTTTTAAGTTCATGGCACATAGGTGATCTTTTAGAGCTCTTCCAGCTTTTACATCCTATGATCCTGTTAAAAAGAATAGTATGAAAAGCTAACTCCTTTCCAATTACTGCATTAGCTTTATAAGCTTGTTGAGATGAAATATAGATGAATTTACAAATACCTACCTGGAAATAGGTATCCTCTCTCACACAAAATCTAAACTCTTATTCATCACCCTGACTAAATCTTTGGCTTTCACTTCTTAGAGGTAGATAACTGCTCAATTCCCTTCCTCAGTATTTCATGCTTTCCTTTGTGGATTAGAGGGGGAGTTAAAGGATCCTAAAAGCTATAGCTGGCAACCACCTGAGAGGTTGTCTAGCCCAATCAATTAAATATTCCAGGTAGGACTTTATCTACTCCCACATTCTTTTAAATACTAGGATCTGTAATCTCTGAACCTTTTTCTGGAGAACCTTCCTTACCACTTCTAGTTTTAACCTGCTCCTTTTAAATTTCTCTGATGGAACAGAGACAAAACTAACAACAATGCCCTTTTATATAATGCTTTCAGTTTTACAAAGGACTTTCCTTAGGACTCCTAGCAAGGTAGTCCTGCATTTCAACTACTGGAGGCCCTGTTGATCTACAATCCACATTCACTCCCTTCAACTAAGTACAGATCATTAACATCTGAATAACTGTTCTCTCTAACTTCTTCAGTTTTTACACTTTACAACCTTTCAAAGACTTCTAGCAGACTTGCTCTGAATACATGTGGTTTCTTCAAGGGACTTTGCCTTCTGGATTATTCAAACATCTTTGAATGAAACAGAAAAGAGTTTAAAGTCCTACTACGGATGTCTCACGAAAGTAGAGACAGGAAGCTCAAGATAGCCCATTTAGAAGAAGGTGGGGTGGGGGGTGCTAATAACTTTGAGACAATGGTAGACTTGAGGAACTGTTTATATTGTTAAATTTTGAGGTTTTTTTTTAAAATTGATGGGCTATTAAATTTTTGCATGAGAGCCCCAATGTCTTATTGAATACATCTGTCAGGCTCTTCTCAGCTCTGAATTACCTTGACTTAGTCACCTGAGGGAATTAATAGTTGCCATGACCCATTAGTTTTTAAACGGAAAAAAAACCTTCCTCTATGTATAATCTTCACTTGAAGACAGATGTGTTATAATTGCATTTAGAGAAGAAGGGGGCAACAGATTCTGTGTTTCATCCTTAGGTCTCAGCTATGCAATAACAAAATTACATTGGAAAGTATATTGTTTGAACAGCATTAGAAATATTTAGTTCTTGTCTGTGCATCATGTCAGTGCAGATTTGGTTTTTTTTCTTTACTGAAAAGGAATTAAGTTTTGAATCATTTTTTGGAAACCTAGAATTTGGTTTCTGTTAGTAGTTTTACCTTATCATAAGGAATCAAAACTTAACGGTTACCAATAGAACTGAAATTGGAGAGAGGAAGTGTATAGTCAGGAGAAAGATCACTGGGCTGGATAGGAGTCAAAGGGTTTGGGCTCTAGACTCAATGCTCCTACCAACTAGTCATCAATGGGAAAGGAAGTGGTGAGAAGGGAACAAATATTTATTAGTGCCTACTATGTACCAGACATTTTACAAATATTATCTCATTTGATCCTCACAACAACCCTAGGAGATAGATGCTATTTCCCCATTTTATAGCTGAGGAAACTGTGGCAGGCAGGCATTAAATGACTTGCCCAGAGTCATACAGCTAGTAAGTGTTTAACACCAGATGTGAACTCAGGCCTTCCTGACTCCAGGTCCAATATTCAGTCTACTGAACCATCTAGCTGCCTCTTGTCACCTTGGGCAAATTACTTTTTAGAGTTATTTCAAAGCACAAAAGAGGTTCAAATGACCTGTATGAGCATCCTTCCTCTAATCTGTCTGAAGTGCCTATAGAAACAACAAGGATGACCACAATCTTAGCAAGCTGCAGTTCTTTCAAGGGGAAACCATCAATGGTAGAACTTTCAATTTGCCATGTGTGGAAGGACGGAGGGCACTTTTTCAATCTCACCTTACCCAGGGACATTTCTTGAATTCCCAGTAGCCAATGGAAGGAGAAGCAAATGCTGCTTTGTATCATCAGCCCATCACACAATGAGCCAGAGGTTAATATTGCTCTAGGCTTCAGAGTGGAGGTGGGATGACTGCAGGCCACAGCTTGCTGAACTTGTCTCGAGTACTTTTCAAACAGTATAAATAAAAACTGCTCTGGCAACTAATTTCAGGTAGCTGTCTTTAGGAAGGGTGCAAGCACAGAAATACAAACTTAGAGGGAAGTTTGTTCGAGCTTCTATCATCCAGGACCATCCTGGAACTTGGAGTTTGACTAAGCCACTGAAGAAGAGGGCTATGATAATAAAGATGTTGGGGGTTTTCTCTGCTGCATTGAGACCACCCAACCAAGGGGCTCATACATTGGAGCCCTTAGACAGTGGACACAGACCTCTCTTCATCACATTCTCCCCAGCTGAAACCTAATTTCCCCCAGAGGATGCCATTTTATCTTTATACGTAGGTAACAAAGCTTTTTGTGTGATCAATAAACCTTTTACCCCTGTAAGAGCCAGACTTGCTCTAAGCAAAGTCCTATAAGGCCTAAAATGTTTGTATCCTGAGCTCAGGACCAGCTGGTTATCTCTGTACTGCTGCCAGGGTTGAAGGCAGGAGAACTCTTTTGTAGGGAGAACAGCTGACTTGGAGCTCTCCTTGGTACTGCAAGTGGCACTATTCCAATCTTCCCTGAATTCCAGAAATCTTGTTGGTAGTGGTTTGTCTGATAGTGAGTTTTGCCTAATCCAACTCTGCCAACATGTGTAGTGTTGACCTGAGCTTGCAGCCATGATGAAGCTAGCTAACTTCTATGCTCTGCCTTGTCCTGTTCTATCATGGTTATCTGTGTAGCTTGACTCTACCTGCGCTGATATTGGCTGGCCCACACCTTCCTCTTGACTGTTCCTGTGAATCTGGTCTCAACTCCACTGACCTTAGCTTGGTAGATTTAACCTCAGATCCAGATTCTGTGTCACCATAAAATGTAGTAAATCTATCTTGTCCCTTCAAGACCTGATGGGTATAAGTCAGCTTCTGAAGAACCAATCCTATTATCTTGGCCCATAAAATATAAAGCCTAGAATAAGTTAAATATAGCATAAAAGAAACCACAGGTAGAAAAGTAAGACATTTAAATATTTAATAATAATAATATATATTCATATATTATGTTTTCATATTGACTATATTTCTACAGCTATCTCCTTCCCCTCTTTCAGAGAATCATCCCTTATAAGAATACTTTTTAAAAGATGAGGAAAAAAAAGCAAAACCTATACTCACATGAGAAAATGCTGATGTTATATGCAATATTCTATACCCATGGGCTCCCATCTCTACCAAGGAACAGGAGAAGAAGGTATCTTCTTATTTCTCCTCTTTGGGGCTAAGCTTATCCTTTATAATTTTAAAACTTTTAGCTTTGATTGTTTGTGATGATTCTTCCTATTTATGTTATCATAGTCAATGCGCATATTGTTTTCCTGCCTCCATTTACTTTAAAAAGTGAGAAATTAATACTACCTTATGTTTATATGGTACTTTAAGGTTTATAAATTGCTTTTTATATATGATTTCATTTGAGAAGAGAAATAATCTTCTAAGGAGACAGAGTACAACTAATATTATCTCCATTTTACAGATGAGGAAACTAAGTCTCAGAGCAGTTAAAGCATGGTCACATGGCTAAACAGTGACAGAGCCAGGACTCAAAGGCAGGTCTTCCTAACTCCTAGTCTAATCCTCTCATTATATCCCAATGTCTCTCTCTTCTCATTACATGGGCCTTTCAGACACAATTGCTCACTGCTTTTAGCATACTAATAGTACTCATTTTTTGCTATGCCTCTGGTAAGCAGAGGAAGGCCTAGAGAAGTTTAATTGCAGATAGATTTGTTTGCAAGTTCAAGGATCAGTGATATCATCAGTGTGGACACTTCAGTCACCATTGTAGACTATGATGATTCTATGATTGGTAGACAGTTTTTATGAACTGCTGTGACCTATTGACTGGTCCTTAGAGATCAAATATGCTGTCTGTTCCTAGGGACTATATTCAAACCTTTTCCAGTCTGGGAAAATTTGCTAATATTTGTCCTCTGCCAGCGTAGCCTTTAAGAATCTTGGGTAACTGCTATACAGGAATAAGACATCAGAGTAGGCCTTTAGTAGAAAACCATAAAATCTGTAATCCTATAACATTAATTTATAATGTTAAGTAAGAGGAATGCTTCAGGTCCTAACAGAATACAATGGAGTTTACCTTTGGATTCATTGTCTCGAAAAGGGACTTTTCCTTTCTGGAATTTAATATATGCCATATTTTCTTAATGGTCCAAAAGCTGGTTCCCACTTTTTCCCAGATATAGCATATCTGAAATCAATGTTGTTGTTTTTTAAAAAATATACAGTATATGTGTGTGATATTTTCAAAGAAATCTCATTTTTTGAACCAATATGGTGTGTGGTTTCCATGCAACTAGGTTTTCTATGTTTTGTTTTGCACTTCACTCTCTACTTTATACTTTATATTTACCAGAATTCTTCTTTCCTGGCTTCATGAGGTCTCCAGGGCCCTATCGTAATGCTGTAACCAATTAATGGAGAAGGCCTGAATCAAATAAACATTTAGAATCACTCCAATATCACCTAGAAATATGGGAGACTAATCTACTTCTTGGTGAAAGTCAAACAAGTCCTTTGATCTCGTAACCAACTAGAACTTTTTACTAGAACCTTTTGCTTTTGCCTAATTGGCTACAAAAAGCCTTCTGAATTTACATTTATGGAGCATTAGACTCTAAATGCATTATAATTCTTTTACATTTGTGAGATAACCTGAAGCTATGATCATAGGAGAGAAAATTGAATTCTGCCCTTTGAATTCCAGCTTTGCCACTAACTAGCCACATGATTCTGTATAAGTCACTTAACCTGTGTGGCCCTCAGTTTACTCATCTACAATACAATGATCTTTAAGGGCCCTTCCAACCTGTTAATTTCATTCTGAGGGCATTTTACAATAAAATTATAGTGCATTGTAATGCATATTGAGGCTCAGGGAGAGATTTTTTCCCAGGTTTAGGAACTCTTAATGATGTTTTAATCTCATTTTAAAAAGCTATTAACCTGCAACATAATTGATCTGTACCTAACTTAGTTGTAAACTGTATTGTTACTGTATTTAAAAAAAACATGCCATATTACCAGATAGGTTATTTATTGTTGTTGGGATTGGGGTAGGGGGAAGCCCATGCTGAACTGGAAAAGCATGTTACAACAGTACTAACTTGTCTGAAATTTAACTGGAGAAAAGGTGACCTGCAAAATATCTCCAAAGGAATTTGACCCTGAATGAATGGATGTGAACTACAGGTCACACAAGCTTCCTTAGGCAAGGCTGGCCATCTGTAGCCCCAAGGTAGGGGAACAGCTGTCCCCAGGAGAGACAAGGAAGTGAGCAGAATCAGGGAGTTCCCAGCAGAGATGAACAACTGTGCTGAAACATCTTCTGCCTCAGCCTTCCCCACAGAATCGAATTGGGGATTTCTGTCAATGGGGACATTCCTCAGTACTCCCCCAGACTCTATAAGAGAGGGTACAAAAGTGGGGATCCCCATGGTCTCCACACTCCTGGGGACTCCTGGGGGTTCCCTTAGGCTTTCCACCTGGTCACCAGGAGGCTAATTTCCCCTGATCTCACAGGCAGAGTGGCCCTCTATAAAGCTGTGACATAGAGGAAGCTTATCTTTGGTACCTCACCTCCCTTGCCTTCTGACCCTCACAGTTGCCCTGTCTCCATACTCCTTCAGTTTCCATGCTTTCTCTATCCTCCTTCCCCATCAAAACCTCCAGGTTTCTCTACCCTCCATCATCAAAATCTGCTTTTGGGGAAAAAAACCCAAATTCCTTCACCATATACCCCACCATCTCCAGCGTACTCTTCTTTCCAGTAAAACTGGAAAGAACTATTACTATTCTGTGAACAAGACATTCCATCTCCCCTCTCTGCTCCCAGCATTTTCTTTGGTTGATCCCATGTGCCTGGAATGCTCTCCCTTCTCCTCTCTGCTTCCTGACTTCCCTGGCTTCCTTCACATCCCAGCTAAAATCCTACTTTCTATAAGAAACTTTTCCCAACTCCTCTTAATTCTAGTACCTTCCCTCTGTAAATTATTTCCTATTTATCCTGTATAGATTTTGTTTGCACATATTTGTTTACTTATTGTCTCCCCTATTCGATTGTGAGCTCCTCAAGTGAAGGCATTGTCTTTTGCCTCTCTTTGCATCCCCAGTGCTTAGCACAGTGCCTGGCACATAGTAGGTGCTTAATAAATGCTTATTGACTGACTGAAGTAAGAATAACTAATAACAGTTTAAAGCGTCCCTCCTCCTAGAAGTCTCAGAATTTTAACTGGAGGCGCAATCTTAAACTAAAGGGATCAAGCTTCAGATAGTCAGGGGATGGACAAAATAGTTGGAGACTTTCCCATAAACCTTGAAATCATCCATCACCCAAATGAGCCTATGGCACTTGTCTCAGTCAGGAGAAGCTTACATCCTTCCATCAGGTACCACAAATTCTCTCTAATTACTCACATTCAGCTGAGTACAATTCTTAATCTTGTCCCCTTGAGAATATCCCTTCCTACAACATTTAAAATGTTATAAATAAACATTACCTAAGAAAATGTGAACAAAAATGAAAGAACAATGAATCCTAATGGGGACTTAGAGGGAAGGACTGAAAAGATAATTATGATATTTTATGTATCATAATTAATTTAATATAATTAAAATAATTAATTTAACAAATTAAAGACTTGATTTAATTACTAATAAATTACCAATAAAACAATAAATTTTTAATTAAAGTTATGAATTAATTTTTTGTTGTCATTTTGGGAGGCAATTGGGGTTAAGTGATTTGCCCACAGCTGGTAAGTGTCTGAGGCCAGATTTGAACTCAAGTTGTCTTAACTCCAGGACTGGTGCTCTATCCACTGAACCACCTAGCTGCTCCAAGTTATGACTGAATTTCAATGTAAACGTTTAAATTTAGTTATTTGCATTGCTGTTTACTGTTGTTTCTAATAAAACACTTAATTAAAAAAAAATCTAAGGAAACAGAAGCATGCACATTGTATCTAGAGCCCTCTGAAGTGATTCTTCCCTTGGAGAGTACCTTTCATTTACACAGTTTGTATCTTGTATGTAGTTATTTGCATTGGATTGGAATGTGTTTCTTTAGGGCAGACACTTTGCCTTCCTTTGCATCTCCAATGCTTAGGATGATGCCTGGCACATAGTTAAACATTAATAAATGCTTGCCATAAATGCTCGGAGGTGGCAGTGGATAGAGCACAGAACCTAGAGTTGGGAAGACCTGAGTTCAAATTTAGCCTCAGATACTTAGTAGTTGTGTAATCCTGGGAAAGTCTCTTAACCGCTGTCTGCCTTAGTTTCCTTATCAGTAAAATATGGATAATAACAGAACCTCTCTTCCAGGGTTGTTGTGAGGATCATATGTGATAATATTTGTAAAGCTTTCTGCAAACTGTAGAGAGCTATATAAATGCTAGTATTATTATTGTTGTTGACTGATGGACTGATGTTTGAAAGTAGTCACAAAATAGCTCAGCAAAATTAGGCAAAGAAAATGGTTTGCATTTGACAAAAATGTGACTATACACTGAGCAAATTGGTAAATATAAGAAAACTCCAACAATAAGCTGGTAAAAAAAAGTTTTTTTTAAAAAAATCACATTTAAATGTGCTCCAACAGTCAAAACAAAACTATACATAAATTGTGTGGTTTGAATCAAAGGCGATGAGATCAGGAAGAGTGGTGAGAGATGACTCATTCTGTTAGTGCTTTCAGAAGGTTTCTCTGGAAGAATGAGCAAAGCCCCTTGAGTAGTGCAAGTTTAAAAAAAAACCCTCAGTCATCACAACCAATTTACGTCAAGTTCAATATTACTGTGTTTGTCTTCTCTGGGAAAATCATCACAGAATACATAATGGTACTTTCATAGGAGCATTAAATAAAGCTGAGCACTTTGCATTGGGAGCCCCCAAAATGGTGGGTTTTTTTTTTTGTCATGCTGGTTTTGTAATACTTATTTATTAAAAGCAACCAATATTTGAAGTGCTTTAAAAAGTCAATCCCAGATTGCTCGGTAAATATTTAATCCAGGATTTTGACTACTATGTGAAAACTGTCATAAAACTGAAGCACAAATACTATAGAAAAGTAAGCCTCCTTTTGAAGCTGACCAAAAACTCTGAATCCAATTCTAGTTTCCCTCCTCCTCCCCCACCCCAACAATATCAGATTATTTCAAATGGAAAAGGTGGGAAGGAGCACAGTCGCTAAATCTCTATCTTGCTCTGTGCATTGTTGGCACAAGATTTTAACCCCATTGCTGGATGGTTCTGGTGGTCAAGGAGGAGAGGAGAAGAGGACAATGAAACCAGGAGTTAGAAGGCTTTCTTTCAAGTTTGGCTTTGCAAAATAGAAGCAGCAGCAGCAGCCAAGACATTTTTAGATGGCATGATGGGCCTTTATGCGGTGAAGATAATCCAAGGTTCTATCCCTCTTAGTAATACCAAAAAAGTCATCTTGGCATAAAGCACCACTAGCTCAAAGGGAGACTCTCCCTAAATTTATGTTGGAAAATCATACTGCCAACTATAAAATGTATTGGTTTCACTATTTGGAAAATACTCCTACATGAATTTTCATAGTAATAAACATAGCAACATGTTTACCTCCAGAGAGTTTAACAAATATTAACATTCCCCATAGGCTGGTATTAGTGCCTCTCAGAGTTATTTTGACAGAGAAAGAATATGCATAAAAAACAAACAAACAAACAACTGTGAAAATATGGTCTAGAGTTGGGATGTATATATATATCCACATACACACACACATATATATGTATATACATACATAAGAAAATATATTTCTATTGTATTGATGCACATATTTAATGTATGCATAATACACACATTTATACTTATATGTTGTTTTATGAATATTTTATATACATATGTGATGTTTACATAATTTATATTTATATACATATATTTATGCATCCATTTTTATATATGTGAAAATGCAGTAGAAATGGGCTAGAGTCAGACTCTAGGAGTAAAAATCATTGCTCATTTTGAGTCATATTCTTTCCATTCTAGTTTTATAATTATTGTTATTTTCTATTATCATCAGTAAGGTGGATATTCATTAAGTCCTAGGAGGATACCAAAATTGAATTAAGTGACCTCTAGATGCACGCAAATTTTTGGAGGATTCCAACAATTCTTAAAGCACATATGTCTAGCATACAGAAGCAGACGTGGACCATATGTAGATTAAAAAACGGTTTATCCAGGACCCTTATACTAAGTATCCAGGTCCCACTGACTTCCAAAACCTCCACCCTACTGTAAAACCTAAGTTCAAGAATTTCTGTGTTTCGATACACAGACTCTTTTTCCTTATTATAGTATTTAATCTCCTAAAGTGGCCTTTCATTTGTTCCTGATTGATATTCTTCTGCTCTATAGGTGTTTAATTTTTCCTTCAAATGATTTCTGGCAGATGGATCCCAAAGGGGCTTGTTTTTATTTCTTCTATTGTTTATTCTGTGGCATATGCTACAATTCCAATCCATTTTAGGGAATGAGGCTTAGCAGTTCTTGGCTATGGGGGAGACAGCAGGCAGTATTCACAATCTTAAAGGTAGGTAGGACTGCAATCTGGTAGCTTCTACAAAAACCGTAAGTTTAAAAAAAAAGAAATCTAAGCAATTATTTTTTTTAAAATCCTGAATGTTTAGGATTCAGAGAACATAGGCTCTAATGCCTGATGTTAAGTCATTGTTCAGCTAGGCAGAGATGTAGTATTAGGTTTGGGTTGCTGACAGCTAAGTGGACATGGTTAAGTATCTGAAATAGGAGGTGACCTCTGGTTTTCCTCATTCTAAATCTGGTACCTAACCACTGCTCTTTGCAGCTTCATTCAATTTAGGCAGCTCGATGGTACAGTGGATAGTTCACTGGGCCGAGACTCTTGGAGATCTGAGTTCAAGCCCAGCCTCAGACACTTACTAGCTTTGTGATCCTGGGTGAATCACTTTAGCCTCTGCCTGCCTCAGTTTGATCGACTATAAAATAGGCCTAATAAAAACACTTACTTCACGGGGTTGCTGTGAGGATCAAATGAAAAAAAGGTTTGTAAAGTTCTTTGTAAATCTTGACGTGCTATGTAAGTGCTAACTCTTAGTTTACCAGCTCAGATGAACTCTATCCTAGTGAATCTTCACTTCACTCCCAGACCATACCCTTACTAGCTGCCATGCTGCTCAGACCAGAAATCTAAACTCAAAAGGATTTATCCCTTTAATCACCAACACCCTGGCATCCTGGTTGGTGGTTGTTTCCACCAATCTACTACTACATCTAGGCATAGCTCCAATATTCCCTCCATTCTCCATCATTTCATCAGCTTCTGTGTGGACTTAGGTGTACCAGCAAAATTTCCCTCCTCACTCCTTTCCATTTCTGCAAACTTAGTCAAATCAAATGTCATTACTCTTGAGAAGGGTGCTTCAAACTATTCCCCCAGGGTTCCTTTCTCCATTCTTGCAAATTTCAAGGCCCAGACACCCCTACTTGACCACCACTCTAGTCTATATGTTATCTCCTATAAGAAAAAAGTTTCTTTTGAACAGAGCAAAACCAGAAGAACAATTTAAACAATAGTAACACCATTTTAAAGACAAATAACTTTGAAGGACCTAAAGATTCTAACCAACACAATGAGGAACCATGATTCCAGAGGACCCATGGTGACCTATGCTACTGACAGTCTGACAGAGTGATAGGTTCAAGATACAAAATTGGAGGGGGCAGAGTCAAGATGACAAAGGAAGAGGAAGAAGGACAGCCCAGTTTACCACCAAACCTCTGCTACAAAGATCTAGAAAATAACTCCAGACTGAATTTTGATCAGGAAATTAAAAAAAAGAAGTCACAGTGAGTTATTTTTCCAGCCTCTGGAGACATAGGGAGACAAACAGAAAGATCTGGCCCAGAGCGAGCAGCTCAAAGTATTCTAGCACCCAAGGACTGAAAGAGAGCAGAGACATGGCACTGACAGAAGAGATCCAGGGCAAGAAGAGATCCCAGAGGATCCCTGACGTAGAGCTGGAGACAGGAACGAGAGCCACCTGGCAGATCTGTGGCTTACTAATCAGTCAGGACAGATCCACAGTGGAGGAGTGGTCCCAGGGGAGCTAGCAGGAGCTCTAGCTACAGACCGGGAAAGGAACAAGTTCTAGCAGCAAACAGTAGCTACATGGCTCTGATCCCGGGAGCAGAGTGGGAACTTATTAATAGCTTCCAGCCCACGGTGGAAGCCTGAAGTGGAATAAGCAGGGCAGAAGTCCCAGACCAAGGAGGAGCCTGCAGTTCAATTGCCGAACCTGTAGAGTCTCTCAACAGGCTAATAATGACTGAGTCCAGCAGCTGTTGTCTGAAACTCCCAACCCTGGACAAGTCAAAAAAACCAAACCTCGGTCAGGAACTTTCAGAGCTCAGACCAAGAGGGCAGTGAGCAGATTTTACTTAGGATCACATCACTTTGGGAATACTAAAAACTTTCAGACCCCCAGCCTGAGAGCAGTGAAAGCAACAGAAGGTTATAAGAAGACAGAAGCTCAGGCCAGATGGTCCCCCCAGAAGTATGCAGGGTACAGCACCTACAAAAGGTTCAAAGTCAAGAAATAAACTGGAAGAATGAGCAAACAAACCCAGAGAGAGACAGAGACAGACAGACAGAGAGGACTTGAAACTATCTGTAAACAAAGCCTCAAAGAAAAAATGCAGCTTGGACACATCCCACTAGAATTTCTGGAAGATTTAAAGCAAGAGCTTAAAATGACCTTAAAAACCAAGTGAGAGCTATGGAAGAAAGTATGAAAAGAGAGTTAACAGCTTAAAACAAGAGGTACAAAACCTTACCCGACAAAATAATTCCCTGAAAAATTAGAATTGAACAAATGGAAGCAAATGATTCCATGAGGCAAGCAAGAAGAAATATTAAAACAAAGTCAAAAGACTGAAAAAAATTGTAGAAATTGTGAAGCATTTCATAGAAAACAATTGACCTGGAAAACAGATTGAGGGAGAGAGAATTTAAGAATCATTGTGCTACCTCAAAGCCATCACAAAAAAGAAAGAAAGAAAAAAAAGCGGGAAAAAAAGAGCCTACACATCATATTTCAAGAATCATGAAACTGCACAATTTCTTAGAACCAGAGGGCAAAGTTGAAACTGAAATAATCTGCCAGTCACCTGAAAGTAAATCCAAAATGAAAACTCCCAGGAGTATTATAGCCAAAATTCAGAGTGGTCTCATGTCAAAGAAAAAATATGAGACATACATTTTAGGACATGGTCAACAGGAGAATTTGTTTTGTGTGACTATGGACTTATATTGTAAGTTTTTTTTTTCTTTTAAAATGAGGTGAGATAGAAGAAAGTGAAAATAAATGCTTATTTATTGAGAAGTAAATTAAAACAAAGGGTTTAAGAAAAAGCTAAGCTTCTTGAAGACAAGGATTCTCTTTCCTTTTATATTTGTATCAATAGGGCTTGATATAGTCTATAACACAAAGTAAGTGTTTTCATAAATGTTTTTTTCACAATATATCAGTGAACATGACTGTGGTTAATCAGCAAAAATTGAGAACATATTGTTAAAGAGATGGTTAATGAACATCTCAAAAAGAAAATGGTAATCTCAAAGTTAATATGGCTTTATTAAGATTAAGTTATGGCAAAAAAAAAGATTAAGTTATGGCAAAATAACCTCATTTCCTTCTTTGATGGGCTGATTAGACCAGTAGTAGAGGAGGATATTATAATTATAGTTTGCCTAGATTTTATTTTATTAAATAATATTTTATTTCTTTCCAATTACATGTAAGGACAATTTTTAACATTCATTTTTAAAAAATTTTTTGAGTTCCAAATTCCCTCCCTTCCCACTTTTCCCTCACTCCCCTCCCTGTAAGCAGTTTGATATAGGTTATGCATATGTAATCATGCAAAATGCATTTCCATACTAGTCATGTTATGAAAGAAGACACAGACCAAAAAAAAACATGAAAAAAATAAAGTGAAAAATACTATGTTTCAATCTGCATTTAGACTCGATTAGTTTTTTCTCTAGATGTGGATAGCATTTTTTCATTATGAGTCTTTTGGAATTGTCTTGGATCATTGTATTGCTGAGAATAGTTAAGTTATTCATAATTGATAATCATGTGATATTGCTGTTACGTTGTACAATGTTCTCCTGGTGCTGCTCACTTTACTTTGCATCAGTTCGTGTAAGTCTTTCCATGTTTTTCTGAAATCTACCTGCTAGATCATTTCTTGTAGCACAATAGTATTCCATTACATCCATATACCACAACTTGTTAAGCTATTCCTTGATTGAAGGGTATCCCCTCAATTTCCAGTTCTTTGCTACCACTAAAAGAGATGCTATAAATATTTTTATACAAATAAGTCTTTTTCACTTTTTAAAAAAAAAATCTCTTTGGGATATAGACCTAGGAGTGGTATTGCTGGATCAAAGGGTATGCACAAGGGGCAGCTAGGTAGCGCAGTGAATACTTCATCGGCCTTGGAGTCAGGAGGATCTGAGTTCAAATATGGACTCAGACACACAACACTCACTAGCTGTGTGACTGTGGTCAAGTCACTTAATCCCAATTGCCTCACAAAAAAAAAAAAAGGGTATGCACAATTTTATAGCCCTTTGGGCATAGTTCCACATTGCTCTACAGAATGGATTGATTTACAACTCCACCAACAATGAATTAGTGTCCTGATTTTCCCACAACTCTTCCAAAATTCATCATTTTCCTTTGCTGTCATATTAGCCAATCTGGTAGGTATAAGGTGGTACCTCAGAGTTGTTTTTAGTTTGCATTTCTCTAAACTCAATAAAGATTTAGAGCATTTCTTTCATATTACTAAAGATAGCTTTGATTTTTTCATCTGAAAAGTACCTGCTCATATACTTTGACCCAACTGGGGAACGACTTATATTGTTATAAACTTGATAGTTCTCTACATATTTGAGAAAAAAGGCCTTTATCAGAGACAGTTGCTATAAAAATTATTTTCCAGTTTCCTATTTTTCTTCTTCTTGGTTGCACTGGTTTTGTTTGTGTAAAAACTTTTAAATTTAATATAATCAAAATTATCCATTTTACATCCCATAATGCTCTCTATCTCTTGTTTGGTCACAAATTCTTCCCTTCTCCCATAGATCTTACAGGTAAACTATTCATTGCTCTCCTAATTTGTTTATGGTATCACCTTTTATGTCTAAATCATATATCTATTTTGACCTTATATTGGTATATAATGTAAGATGTTGGTCTATACCTAGTTTCTGCCATATTGTTTTCCAGTTTTGCCAGCAGTTTTTGTCAGAGAGTGAGCTCTTGTCCCCAAAGCTTGGGTTTTTCAGTTTATCAAACACTAGATTACTATGGTCATTTACTACTGTGTTTTATGTACCTAATCTATTCCCCTGATCCATCATTCTATTTCTTATTCAGTACCAGATTATTTTGATGATTACCATTTTATAACACAGTTTGAGATCTGGTGTTTGTCTAGATCAGGGCTTCTTAAATTTTTTCTACTTCTGACCCCTTTTCACATTTTGGCAGAAGGCAGCAGTTAGCGTGGCCTGGAGGGCATGTGCAGTGCAAATGCTTTGTTTTTAGAACCAAGGCTGCAGTGAAGTTGTGTGATACAACACGGGCAAATGCTGCCAGAAACACCTTGGATTCATTAAGAGTTTGATTTTTAATTAATTTTTGGTCGTTACGTGTTCAGAAACCTTTTACTATTGCCAGATTTTTCGCAACCCCATATGGGGTGGTGACCCACAGTTTAAGAACCGCTGGTCTAGATTTTAGCAAGAGATTGGGAAGTCTCTCCTGCTATGCTTGCACAAAAGATGGAGAAATATGGGGTAGGCATTTTTACAGTCAGGTACACTCAGAAACTGATTGAATGAACTGACCCAAAGAGTATCTAATGTCACCTTGGTAAGAGGTATCTAAGTGATCTGCCATCTATGCATAGCTCAGTGCTGCTTCACTTTAGGCATGGAAGAAATTCTTGTCACATACACAGAAGATACAAAGGAAGGAATAGTTAGTTACCGGGCTGGCAAATGTTTGACAAACAGCTTCTTTGAAAAACAACAACAACAACAATAACAACCCAACAACGAAACTGTCTTACAACATACTTTTAAGTTCAATTTGCACTATTTACATTTTCTTTATCCCTTTCTTTAGTTTAGAAGATCGATAAAACAGGAAATCAACTGCAGCAGTTGCTGATTTCTTAAGGTGAAAATGCCTACCCTGAAAACTTCACAGTCCTCAGGAGGTGGTATGGGCTGGCTCCAACACACACCCCTTGATAGCTACTGGTTTGTATGATAGGCCCAGATCCCGAAACGGCATAGATAGATCTAAAAATCTCAACTGATTTTTTAACAACAAAATTTAATATGGATAAATGTAAAATCCTACATTTAAACACAAAAAAGAAATACAAGATAGGGGAAGGTATGGCCAGACAGAAGTTTGTGAAAAGAATCTGGGAGTTTTCATGATCTGCAAGCCCAATTTGAGTCAACAGTACCATAGGGATTGGGGTGGGGTGGGAAATAAGCATTTATGTAGCTCCTCCTATGTGCCAGGCACTGTGCTAAGGGTGTTACAAATATTATCTCATCTGATAGGTACTGGACCTATGATTTCATTGGCATAAGGAACTCCCAGGTCAGTAAACTCCCCCTGTCAATGCAAATCTGTACCTTCTTTGCAATTTCTAGTCTTAGAGAGTTGCTTAGCGCTTTCAGAACTTAAATGACTTGCCCAGGGTCACACAGCCAGTATGTGTCAGAGGCAAGACTTTGAACCCATATCTTTCTGGCTTCTAGGCTAGCCCCTACCTATTACGCCACACTTCCTCAGTAGTGTTAAATGACAGCCAGAAAATCTAATGTTGGGCTGCAATAAGAGGGAAGACAAGAGAAGAGCACAAGCATTTATTAAGCACTTACTATGTGCCAGGGACTGCACTAAGCACTTTGCAAATGTTATCTCATTTAATCATTATGCTAATAAAAGAGACACAACCTTTAGGAATAAAGAGATCTGGAATACTGTATTCAGTTCTAAGCACCACATTTTGACAAAGACCTTCACAAGCTGAAGAAGGTGACGAAGATGGAGAAGAGCATAGTGATGACACCATATGAGAATCAGTTGAAAGAACTGGGGAGGTTCCACTGGGAAAAGAGAAGACTTACATAAGATAGTTGTTTTCAGTTATTTGAATGACTGGTTTGTGGAAGAGGAATGAGACTACTTGTTTGGCTTGGCCCCCAGACTATGGAACTTAGAACAATGGATGGGAGTTGCAAAGAATTAAACGTAGGTTTGTTATATGGAAACACTTCCTAATAATTAGAGAGATCCCAACATAGTATGAGCTGATTCACTGAAAGACTTATCAAATGCTGGATGGTCACTTATTTGGTATTTTGCAGAGGGGATTCATGTTCCTGAATGAGTTAGATAAAATAGCCCTGAGTTCCCTTCTATCTCTGATATTCTGTGATTTTGTGATTCTTCAAAAGTCAGATAGTGAAAATGTTGGATATCAGTTTCCTAAGTAAACAAAAAGCAATCTTGTATACAATGTTGGAAAATTGGTAGCTTTTCCTGCTATACTCTTAAAGTCTTTCCCAATAAGTATTCTGTCCCAAACAAAATGAGTTCAAAGTCAAGTTGGGGAAAACAAAATTTAGATAAGGACAAACCCTAACTTATCTGTCTTTTAATGGTGGGAAAAAGAAAAAAAAATCGGTACCAGAACAGCCTATTTTCCAGATTTTGATTCCTGAGTCCATTAAGCATATCAGATCTGGAAAAAGGAATGAATAAGAAAAAAAAAAAGGCATGATAGCCAGAATACTGAAATTACTTAACTCTCCTAGAAGGCCTCATAGTTGGAATTTATTTAGCCTGGCAAAGGCCATCAGCAAAACAGGAGAAGTAGAATATATATCATGTGTTTCTTGAGAGTCTGAGAGTATATGTGACTTATAGTTTCAAAGAGTAGGTACAGTAGTAAAAGTTGATATTAATGTAGTACTTTTAAGGTTTATGAAGCTTTAATGCATTATCTCATTACCCCTAGGGGCAGAAAGCTGGCTTCAGAGCCAGGAATATCTGAGTTCAAGTTCCACCTTTGATATATACTGGCTGTTTGACCTTTGAAAGGCAAGTTACTTAACCTCTCAAGGCCCCAAGGAAATCTCTAACATTAAATCGCCTAAGAGTCACGTCAACATGTATTTATTAAGAACTTTCTATGTACCATGCACTGTGTTAATTACTGGGGATTAAAAATAAAAATGAAAAGAAAGTGTCTGCTCTTGGGTTTACATTCCAATGAGAGAAGACAATACATAAAAGGAAGATGAAAATCTGGGGTGAGGCTGGGGGTTGGATGGGGTGTTGAGGGGAAGACGTGAGGCAAAGTGAAGAAAGAAGTCCTGAGAGTCAAGGGCCAGAAAACAATGAAGGAGTGTACATGGATGGCCTAGAGGCCCTTCCTTAAAATGGAGGTTCTGGGAGGAAACAACCAATCAGAAGGGGCTGCAGGGTGGCGGGATCTTCTAGGGTTTGAAGGCTGCTGAAGCAGGATGGAGAAAGTAGGGCTAGAGAATGAAAATGTGTATAGGTGATTTGCTCCCTACCTGATGAAATCATGAGTTGGTAAAAAACGAATAGACAAGAAACCTCATTAGCATTGATTGTTACTTTTTGGGTAACAGTAATCCTTTCCTCCTCTTGCTTTCACTGCCATAATATTCTTACAGGTGGCAATGAAGTTGTAGTTGAGAAACCTGGCTGCCTGAGGTCTTGTGTGAATTAGACTTATCAAGATAACATTAATTAAAGGTAGAATGCTGCAAGCATCTAAGCAAAAATTAAACGATTTGCAACCTTGTAATAGCCAGTAGCTAGTAACTAAAATTGGGGCAGCCAGGTGGCTTAGTGGATAGAATGCCAGCCTGGAGTCAGGAAGACTCATCTTCCTGAGTTCAAATGTGGCTTCAAACACTTTGTAGATGTGTGACCCTGGGCAAGTCACTTAACTCTGTTTGCTTTAGTTTCCTCATCTGTAAAATGAACTGGAGAAGGAAATGGCAAAGTACTCCAGTATCGTTGCCAAGAAAACCTCAAATGAGTCATAAGGGATCAGAAACCAAAACAACTGAATAACAACAGCAATCACTAAAGTTAATACAAATTGATCGAAAAGAAATTCAGAAGCATCATTTAAATAAGTAGGGAAATCTAACTGCCACTCAATTAAGTACATATTTCCTTTGGGTTTAACAATTGGTAAATAACTGAAATTTGTGGGCAAAAAACATTTGCAATGCCTTTTGTGTTGTTAGTTCATTTTTATTGTCTTTTCTTTTCCTCTTGTTTATATATTTAAATACTTTTGAAGGGGGTTCACCAAAGAAAGAGGAAAAGGGGCTATATGTACAAAAATATTTATAGCAGCTCTTTTTGTGGTGACAAAAAAAATCAGAGAGTGGAGGAGATCCCCTTCAGCTGGGAATGGATAAATAAATTATGGTATATGAATGTAATGTAATATAAACCATAGCAAACGATAAATGGGATGGTTTCAGGAAAAAAATAAAACAAAACCTGAGAAGACTTGTATGAACTAATGTAGAACCAGGACAAGAATTTAAATTATAACATGAACATTGTAAAGAAAACAGCTTTGAAAGACTGAAGAACTCTAATTATTGTATAATGATAATTGTATAATAACTGATTCCCTATAATGACCAAACACAATTCCAGAAGACAGATGATGAAGCATGCTATTTACTTAAAGGGCCAGAGTAAGGCATATTTTATATATATGTGTGTGTATATATATATATATATATATATGTATGTATGTATGTATATATATGTGTGTGTGTGTGTTCATATATATATATGTCTTTTTAAACAATATCAATGTGGGAATGAGTCTTATTTGATTATGCAAATTTGTTACAAAGATTTTTGGTTTTCTTTATTTCAATTTTGAAGGGAATGGGGGGAGGAAAAGGCAGGTCAGTTACGGTGTTGTTAAGAGACAGAAGGAGGGAGAGAGAGAAATGAGGAACCTCTTCCCCACCCCCAATCCCACCCCTTTTCTGGAATTGTGATTGGTCATCATACCATGATCAAAATTATTGTACAATTATCATTATACAGCGAGAAGAGAAGAAAGGAGGGTTATTGAAGCATTTAAAAAATGCTCAAAGAGAACAGAAGGGAGACCAGAAGGAAACACATATAAGCAGGACAGCTTTGAAAGCTATATGTTAAATCTATTGTATATTTAAAAGGAAAAGCAAGCACTATGTAAGAGATTTGCTATTTCATATGTAATCCTTTTTTCTGTTTTAGTTTGTATATGAAAATGCTCACTTTATTTGGTTTTGTTAAGTTCAGAAAAAATAATTTTTCAAAAAGTAAGAACCATGTGAATGCAATGTCATGAAAGCCAAGGCAGGAGAGGATAGCAAAGGAGGAGGGGGCATACCACAGTGTCAAAGGTTGTGAAGAGGTCAAGGAGCATGAGGAAAGAAAACAGTCATTTCATTTAGTGTTTAGGAGGTCATTGGTGTGTTTCAGATGAGTGGTGGGGAGAGAAGCCAGACAACAAGGGACTGAGGAATGCTTAGGTGGTGAAGCAGTCAGTGTGAACTATTCTTTTTTTAGGAGTTTGGGAGTGAGAAGGGAAAGAGAGAAATAGACTGATAGTGGTAGTAAGGTAAAAGAAGGTGGAGGATTTTTTTAAATTTTTTTTTTTTTTTAGGATAAGGGAGATGTTAGCATATTTGCAAGCTGAGGGGGAAAAAGAGCACCGTAGGGTGGTAGAGATTGACGATGCATGAGAGAAAGAGAGAGAGAGGAGATGATTGATGGAGCAAAGTCACTTGAGAAGACTGGAGGGGATGGAATCAAAGATAGAGATGGGCAAATTAACTTTTTCAAGGAGGATGAAAAAGGCCTCCTCTGCCTCTAGAAGGAAGTAGGAAAAGATGGGTGGGAGTATTGAGAGGATTGGGGGGACGTGGGGGAAAATTGAGTGAGTGAATGCTGCCTCACCCTGAGAGTCAGGGGGCTGAGAAGAGAGGAGTCCAAATAAAGGATGTCTATAATAGCAACTGATTGAATAAAGCAAAGAACCCAGAAGCTAATGACTCCTATGCTTTACCTCTCCTGAGTCACACTCTCCAGCAGGCATTCTGGCCAGCAATTCACTTCAGGGCTCCTGATGTCTATGCAGCCAAAGGGAATTTTAGTCATTAGCATTTATGAGCTGTTAATTACCATTCCAGGAGAAATGCCTGGATAACACCAACAAAGGGTGTTAAATCAATTTGTTTTGTGGGGGTGAGGATGTGGGTTAATTCCAATTGGTGTTATTTCCTTAGTATAGACCCAGGATGAGTGGAATTGTGCAGAAGAAATGACATTTCACAATTCAGAGTAGGATATTCTTCCTCCCACTTGGCCTCTTTCATGCTAAAGCAGCCCACTTGTCAAAACGGCTTGGCCATTGTGGTGACAGATGTTATCCGATACCCAGCTAGGTGGAAAACTGGCATTTGACATACTTTCAACTTCACTGGTATACCATGCCAATATGCCACAAAACATAGAAACTCCCTCTCACAATCTGGATAAACATTTCTTGCCGAGCCCTGGGTACACCAATTTGGAACAGATGGGTTGCTGTTTTTCTGATGTATTATGACAAGCAGCAGCAACTACTAATCATACCAGCAAAGATTGTTAGCGTCTACTGCTGTTCTTTTTCCATGACACTTTTAAAACTCATTGTTCTCTTCCTGAACTAAGAATTTCCTCAAAAAATAGCTTTAAAAAATCAAAGTAGATGGAGGCAAGTTTTATGGAGCATAAAGAACAAAAAGGACTTCTGTCTCAGACTATTATTCCCCCTTTCTCTGGCTTAGAGAGCTGGGCTCCACTAAGGAGCTCAGAGCTATTCCTAGATGGTGTCTCAAACTACCCAGGCACAGCTGTTTCCTGTCGTAACAGCAGCTGGGAGCTGACCGCAGCTGAAGCTTGTTCAGAGCAAAAAAAAAAAAAAAGAAAAAGGTTAGACCCACATTCAGAAGGACATCAGGAAACTTGCCTTGTTCTGTTCTAGTCTATTTAGTTCAATGCAACAAGCATTTATTAAGCTAGGCACATGTGTTGGTAGTGTTGGCCCAGTGTTTCCAGGGTCTGGTGTGCCAGAACCAGCTAAACTTAATCCACCCTGAAGCGGAGGGGTGATGGTAACGCTCACCCCAGGATGTGCCAGCACCCCCAATTCACACTATATGCATTCTTATGGTACCAGGCCATAGGGATACAAACACAACAGGGAACAGATCCCGCTCTCTAGGTGCTTAGGTTCTGCTGCTGATTGAGTCAAATTTGATATAAATTCTCTGTACAATCTCAGATCTGTTTGAACAACCTGTATATGTTGAACTCTTGCCTGATTTTTAGACTTTGTTTCACCCATACCCTTGAATTCCTGTTCTTCTAGAACCCAGGCTCACGGTGCCTGCCTCTGGCCCCGATTGGCTGGCATCTCTTGCCAGCTGCTTTGATAACTGACTCCTTTCCTCGCATAGAACCACATTTTCTGTCTTCTGCCTCCTCACAATCAGAGTTGGTGTTATTGGAAACTGTTCTGCCTAGATCAGGCCATTCTGCCTTCAAGGAACCCTGGGCTGCCGAGGGCCATCAGTCACAGGTCTTAGATGCTTTTGTCCCCAGACCACCAGTGGGAGGATCCAGCAGCAGCAGAACCAGGGTAATCATCCCTGCCCCTGTGCTTTGAAACCAAGCACCTCAGTGGCTGCTGAGTAGAGCCTCATTAAGGGCAGGACTTGGGGTGGAGAAGGTACCTTAGCTTTTAGACAGACAGACAGACAGGCAGACACACACACACACACACACACACACACACACACAGAGTCCTGGGGCTCATTTATGCTTGCATAAATTCTCAGCATAGAATGAGGCTTTACCCCTCCTCCATCATCTCCCTATTAATGGAGCAAAATAGCAGGTAGGAAGATAGAGATCAAAGAATGCAGCATACTCAGTTTTGAATGGATTTAGAAAGTATACTCTATTTTTTACAGAAATTTTACAGGAAAATTGAAGCTCAGAGAGATTATTAGATGAAGAGAGGCTATTTGATACAGTGAAATGAGAACTAGACTTGGAGTTAGAAGTCCTGAGTTTGAGTAATTGTTTTGCTAACTTTTAGCCTTGTGACCTATATCAGTCTGATCCTCAATGTCTTCATCTGTGAAATGGGGGTAATAATTTACCTGAATCACTTAACTCATAGGCTTATTGTAAAGAAAGTGCTTTGAAAAATGTAAAGCACTATATAAATGTGAACTCGTATTATTTCTCTGAAGGGGATGGGGTGGGGAAGGAAAGAAAATAAGCATTTATACAGTACCTACTATGTGCCAGGCACTGTGCTAAGCATGTTTTACAGATATTCTCTCATTTGATTCTCACAATAACCCTGGGAGGTAGGTGCTGTTATTATCCCCATTTTACAGATAAAGAAACTGAGGCAGAGATTAAATGACTTTCCCAGAGTCGTACAGCTAGTTAAGTGCCTGAGGCTGAATTGAAACTCAGGTCTTCCTAACTTGAGGCCCAGCCCTCTCCCCACTGCCTCACCTGGCTACCCCTAGGTCATAGGTCAATGAATCAGAACCAGAACCCAGGTCTCCTGATTCCTTCTAACACATCACACTTTCTTCCGCTTTAATCATTTGGAGATGCCTCTCCCTTTTATTACTTTAAGGCTGCCCTAAATGCTCACTTCAGTCTGATTACATCTACAAGAAAATACTGGGGAGAAATGATGGGGGAAGAAATATAGTGAGGGAAGAAGCAGAATTCTGTACTATTCACTAGACCAGGGGTGAGGAACCTGCAGCCTCAAGGCCACACATGGCCCCCTAGGTCCTCAAATGCACCCAGAGTTTTGAGAACTTTGAGGAGCTAGATGGCCACATGTGACATCGAGGCCATGGGTTCCCCACCTCTGCTATTAGACTGTCCCTGAGCCCTAGAAACTCTGCTCTAGAAATTAAACACATCAAACCACCTGAGAAATTTAATACATTACCGAGCACCTATGGATGATGCTCTAAGAACCAGGAGGCCCAAAGAGGGGTGTAAGAGGTTCTAGCACATCCTGATAAGCTTCCAAAAAAAATGAAACAAAACAAAAGGGGCTTTTCGACGCACAAAGTCTGCCTTCATAGCTTGGGGTCTACTAACTCCAAAAGAGGATCTGCCCTTTTTCCCTGAGTTTTCTGAGATGTTTCGCAAAAGTTTGGTTTTTTAAAGAAAGTACAAACTTCTTCCCTTTCCTTAGTAACAGTTCCATTTCTCACAAACAGGGTCTAGTTTTCCTCCTACTTTCCAGCTGACATATAATGAATTCTCTGAGAATGAAATAGGTCTCTGTGGGTCAGTAGAGGTAAAGGAAAACCACAAAGTGATTTATTGCCCTAGGCAATCTATTAACAGATAGCTGAAAGGAAGCAGCTTACTCAAGACCCAGAAGCAGTGGCCTCTTAAAGATTCATTACTAATTATTGAGAACTTTAAGCCAAGACCTACTGGATTTTTCTGTAATGTTCTTCACGTGTTACTAAAACTTGCCTCTGACTAAAAAAAAAAAAAAAGAGCCAACTTAAGAGAAATAGTCCTGAAAAAAGACAGTGAATTAAATGTGTCTTTGGGAGGCAAGGAGTCAGTTATTAGAGCATCCGGCGTGAGACGCCAGCCAACGAGGGCCAGAGGCAGAAGCTGTGAGCCTGGGTTTCAGAACAGGTCATTAAAGCAGCAGTGATGGGATCCAAGAGAATGAAAGTCAGACAAGAATACATCATAGACTGGGTGCCCTTGGTTATAGTCACCCTTTTGGAAAAATTTAAAAGTAATATGGAATATTCACAAGGAAAGAGGTATGATGTAGCAAATAGAGAACTGGCCTTGAAGAGAGGACGACCTGGATTCAAAGACTGTCTACACTACATATTGTCTGTGAGACCTTGGACAAGTCCCTTACCCCGCTCATCACCCCAGGTAACTCTCCAAGATTATCAATTACAAAGCAGTTGCTGATCTACTTTGGTAGAGAATGTTTACTCATCAGGAATCCCCTACATAAATGAAATCACAGGTCAGGCCAAAAAACAAACAAACAAATAACACTCTATTTAAGGTTTCTGTCATCCATCCCACAATAAAGCTACTTCATAGCATGAAGATTAGTTGGTGATAGGATTTAAAAGATTCTTTCCCATGCCTCTCGCAGGAATTTCTGCACTGATTCTCATGGTCACAATCACTGTCATTCTAAAGTTTGGAGTTTTTAATAAGATGTGTATTTTCTTATTTTTCTCTCCTGCAATTATGGTACATTGCTAATTAAGGCAGTACCTTATGATTCAAAGAGCAAGATTTCCCAGAAGGTATTAAGAGCACACTTTCCTACTGAAAGATCCTTTAAAAAATAAGTTTTATAGATATTTTTTGCTTCCATCTCTAGAAATCCCTCTCCCCCAACCCTTAAAACTCACCTTATAACAAAGAAAAACAATTAAACAAGGACAAGATATGGTGATGGTATGAAACAAGGTACTCAACATTCCACCTTAGTGGTCTCCTGACATTCCATGAGGAAGAGTGATGCTTCATTATCTGTTCTCTGGGACCATAATTGTTCTTCCAATGACTGAGTCAAGCTTCCTTTTAGTCATTTTTTCACATAAATTATTGTAGTCATTGTGTATATTCCTATGTATATCCCTGGGTTCTGTTTGCTTCACTGCACATCAGTTCATATAAATATTCTCATGACTTTTTGAATGCCTCATATTTATCATTTCTTACTGCACAGTAATATTCCATTACTTCACTGTGCCTTTCCATTACCGCAAGTTTTGTGGTTTGTTTTTTAGCCATTACACAATTGATGGGCACCCACTTTGTTTCCAATTTTTTCTTATTGCAAATAGTGCTTCTATGACTATTTCAGTGTACATTAGACCTTCATTTCTGTCTTTGACCTGGAGATATATTCCTAGTAATGGTATTATTGCCCTTTGTTCATACAAAAGATATGAATTTTTTTTCATATTTCCAAAATGATTTTCAGAGAGTTTTGAGCAATTCATAGCTATATCAACAATGTATTCATGTACCTGTTTTTCCATAGGCCCAACAAAAATTTATTGTTCCCATTTTTGGTCATCTTTGTTGATTTGCATGTGTGAGATGAAATTTAAGAATTGTTTTAATTATATTTTGCTTACTATTAGTGATTTGGAACACGTCTTCATGTGCTCATTTGTGGTTTGTAATTCTTTTGAAAACCTTTTGTTCATATCCTTTCACCACTGATCTACTGAGAAATGATTCTTGGTCATATATTTATGATAATTCCCTACATGTATTGAATATCAAATTTTTATTAATATATTTGATATCTGATATAATGATGTCCTATATCATTGTATCTTTACTACCTAATTATCCCTTAAAAACTAAAAATACAGATATTAAAACTGCTAAGCATAAATTTTATTCAGTGTATTAAATATATCTTTTGATTTTCATTTCATTTATTTTCTAAAATTTTACTGATAAATTTTATTTTCATACCAGTTATTTGCCAATATTCTCTCAGTAGAACTCTCTCCTATAGCAAACTAAGAATTAAGCAAAACAGACCAGCACAATAATCACATCTAACAGTGTATCTGGTGTTTTACCATCTATTCTTCAGTATTAATATTGGTCATTGCAACCAAACATATTTTAAAAAGTAATGCCTGCACTAAAGTTCTATTCAGATGCCTCTTCATGACATGGCCATGACCCTGGTTCTCAAAGTCTGTGCCAAAAGAGAATAAACTCTGTCAGATTCCACTAAAGTGAAGAAAATTCATAGATAGACTGTGTGTCATCAGAGGCCAACTTTGAAGAAGATAGTCACAAGGTTGGCTACAGGATAATGAATTTTTGTCCACAGCAACTCATGAAGATGGTCTACTACATTGCAAAGGGATCGTGAACTATACACGTACAGGGAGTACCCTGACCAATGAAGTCACTGATTTCAATGATCCTTGAAATATTAAAGAGAGAGATAATTACAGCAAGATTTAAAGAAATGAATACCTAAATGTTCTTAAGAATCCTATACATCTTAACTTTTTATTTAATGCTGGTTTCCCTCAGAGGTTTAAGCAGAACTTTTTTTTTAATGACATTTCCCCTACATATTCAAAAGCCTTTCATAATGTATACAGATGGTTCTAGTTGCTTCAGTGCTTCAGGACAGTTTAACATCAAAATCCTTGGCCTTTTTTATCTTTCTAGTTTGAGACCCAGGATCTAATGTGAGAACCTAGTTTTATACTTAATCAAAAAGTAGGAGTTAATTTTTCTTTCCTAAGGCTCTTTGTGTTCCACATGTTCATACAAGCTTGGTATATAGTTTGTGCCATAATGATTGCTTGAAGACGTATCAAGCCTACAGTATACCAGAACAACTAAATGACCAGTCAGAGCTGTCAGTAAGGATGCTTGTAATTACTCCATAGTGCCATAGAAAGACCAATGAATTTTGAATCTGAGAACCTGATTTTGAATCCTAGCTCTGCTCCATATGTTTTGTGTGACTTTGTGCAAGTCACTTCATCTCATTGGTTCTCAGTTTCCTTATCTGTAAAATTGGGAGTTGGTCTAGATGGTCTCTTTGTAATAGTAGTAACAGTAGCTGCCATTTATACAGTGCTTACTATGTTGCTGGACATTGTACTCAGTCCTTTATAAATATTATCTTATTTGATCCTCACAACAATCCTGAGAAGAAGGTGCTGTTATTATCCTTATTTTACAATTGAGGTAACTAAGGCAAACAGAAGTCAAGTGACTTGCCCAAGATCACAGATCTAAGTATCTGAGGTTGAATTTGAACTCAAGTCTTTCTGATTCCAGGCTATGGTGCCACCTAGCATTTCACCCTGATGTTGCCTTACCATCATGATTGATTGTCATAATGAGCTATTACATTGACTAGTATAACAAACTGTTACAGTAATTCACTCATTTTAAACATATAGGCAATATGAGGGCTCTTAAGATCCATATGATTCTCTCCTCTTAGGCTTTAGGGAGTTTATTTTAAACAAACAGCTATGAGTTCAGTCACAATTACTCTAAGCCCCCAGTTAGGAAAATTCCTAACATTTAGATAGAGGTTGGGCTCTGACTAACTTTACAATTATCTCTCTCTCTCTCTCTTCCCACCCCCCCCCCCAGTTAACCCCATGGCCCCTTAATAAAAGGATTTGTTCTGTGAAGTATAGATTCAGTCAAAGGACCACACTTGAGGACCTAGAGGGCCACATGTAGCCTCAAGGCTGTAGGTTCCCCACCCCTGGGCCTGACCTCTTTGTGGTTTGGACAAAATTAAGTTTACTACAAGTGTTTGCTTATGTAATGAAATATCAAATTTTTATAGTATATACAGATAAATAGGCATCGGGGAAAATGGGGAAAGAGCTGACCAAAGTTTTCTCTGGACTTCAATTGCCCAAGATTTTCTGCTCAGAAATGCCTATAAAGCTGATGACCCTCTCTACATCTCCCTTCTCTGCCACAGCTTTGTGTTACCTTTGCTCCTCAGAGGTGTGCTCCAATGGCAAGCTTGCTCCAACCTTTCTGCTTCCAGAAACTCAGAATTTTTCCCTTTGGTTCCAAAATATCTCCTTCCTCTTATACTAATTCCTTAATTAGTCTTTTATACACACACACACTTTTCTCTCTCTCTCTCTCTCTCTGATTGATTCAAGGTATACAAGCCCTGTCCACACTCACTTTTCATTGACTGATTCAATCAAGAAGTGTTCTTACCTAACAAGGGTAATTACTTTTAAGTGGGTAGGATAATCACTTACACTAGTAATTATACTAGTGATTTGTATTGAATGGCTCCAATAGCCACCTTCACAAGTGGTTTTGAAAGGGCTTAGCTTTACAAAATCTCTACTTACACCTTTAAATAAATGAGCAAAGTTTGAAAAAGGAGATATAGAATTATTTCACAATGCTTATCATGAGTTTTCACTCAACTAATAATAAAAGTAAACTGAAGGTCCAGTAAAAACAAACTAAAGAAAGACCTAATTCACTTTGATGTGGTTTGCAGTTGGTCCAGTGTGTTTTGTAACTGGCAAACTCATTAACAAATATAGCCTTTGCCATTTTAAGTGTACAGACATTTGATAACTGCTTGGATAGCCAAGTTATCTAAAATGGTGAAGCAGACAGATTATGCACTAATGTCAACCTGTTACAGTTCGACTTCATTAAGTGCAGTGTGCCCGCTCCCTGGGTCCTTTCCAGTACTGATCTCTCTTATTAGCCTAAAGAATTAAAGAACTGAGACAATGTCACACATTTTGCTTTCTAAAACTGACGTTCTTTAAAAAAAAATATCACTGGCACTTCCCAATTGTCCCCTTCCTTTATAGAATCTTCCCTTGAACAAAGAAGTGCACTTAAGCAAAACATCTGGACAGGGCCAGTGTTTGACAATATAACCTTTTTTTTTTCCCCCTATAGTCTACTATTAAGAGTAGGAGGCATGCTTCATTCTTGCTTTTTACAACAAAGATTGAGGATTCTGATGTCTTTCTTTGTTTCTTTAGAAAGGCAATCAGGGCTGAGTGACTTGCCCAGGGTCACACAGCTAGTAAATGTCTGATACTGGATTTGAACTCAGTTCTGGTGCTCTATCCACTGAGCTGCCTAGCTGCCCCTCTGATGTCTTTCAGCGTTGTTCCCTTTCTATTACTGTGGTCATTGTGTAAATTGTTTTCCTATCTCTGCTTACTTTTCCCTGAATGATTTTGAACAAGACTTTCCAAGTTTTGCCATAATTCTTCATATTCCTCATTTCTTAGGACACAATAAGTCCATTATGTTCATATACTACTATTGATTTCTTAATGAACGGGCATCCACTTTGCATCTAGTTCTTCGCTACCACAAAAAGTCCTACTGTAAGTATTTTTTAATATATGAGGCTTTCTCTATTTTAATATTCTGTTCCACCCATTTTTATGTGAGAAGCTCTTTCAAAAGTTATTTGTGGGTCTGTCAGCCTTTTCGCGAAACGCTACTTTCCCAGTGCTAGAATTGGAATCAGAAATGTTGTTGTTCAGTTGTGTCTGACTCTGAGACCTCATTTGGGGTTTTCTTGGCAAAGATATTGGAATGATTTGCCATTTTCTTCTCCAACTCATTTTACAGATGAAGAAACTGAGGCAAATAGGGTTAAGTGACTTGCCCAGGGTCACAGAGCTGATAAGTGTCTGAGGTCACATTTGAACTCAGGATGATGAGTTTCCTTGACTTCAGGTCTGGCATTCTATCTACTGCAGCTTCCTAGCTGCCCAGAGTCAGAATTTCTTGGGTTCAAATTCTACCTCAGAACCTTCTAGTTATGTGATCATCAGTAAGTCATTTAACCTCAATAATAATAATAACGATCACAATAATAACTGGTGTGTATGTATTGATTTAAAGTTTGCAAATCACATTGCAAGCATTATTTCATTTGATCCTCCCATCAACCCAGTGAGATAGATCCTACAAAGGTTGTTATTCCCATTTCATAGAAAAGAAAACTGAGGCTCAGAAAGGTGAAAGAACTTGACCATAGTAACATAGATAATAAAAGTTTGAGAAGGAATTTAAATTCAGATTTTCCTGACTTCACATCCAGCTCTTTCCAATATTACCATGCTCTCTTTTTAGCCTAGGTTTCTTCATTGCAATACAGGGATAATAATGCTGTGGTTCTAACCTTGTAAGGTAGTTAAGAGGCTCAAATGAGACGATGCTTATAAAGCACCATAGAAATGTTAGTCAAATCTAAAATAATTCAATTCAATTCAACAAGAATTTGTTAAATGATTTCAGGTGTCTAGTATGGGCCTTTTCGCTGGTTGTCCCCCAGGCCTAGAATCATTTCCTTTCTCCTCTCCAACTCCTGGAATCACAGGATTTCTTCAGGACTGGCTCAAATGCCACCTCTCCAAGAAGACTCTTTTGGTATCTTCCCCTCCTCTTATCTCTCCCTTCCCTCCCCACTGCTAGTGCCTTCCCTCCTGAGATTACCTTCCTTTTAGTCAGTCAGTCAATAAACACTTCTAATTCCACCCTTTGTGCCACCGTATACAGCTCATATGTACATAGGTGTGTTTACACGTTGCCTCTCCCATTAGGCTGTGAGCTCTTTGAAAGCAGGGACTGTGATCTGTCCAGAAACGGCAGGTACATAGTAAGCACTTAATAAATGCTTGTTGATGATGGTAATAATGAGGATGATGGTATTAGACACTGTGGGGGATTAAAAAAAAGTCCAATCTATGAAAACCCTACTTTTGGAGAGTTTATTTTCTAGCTCTTGAAAATATTCTCATCAGCCCATAAACAAGTCAAGGGCAGATACAGGACAGTATATGATCACTGTTAGACTGTGAGGCTCTTGGTGGGAGCTCAGTGAAGGGGAACAGACGTCTTAGAGCACAGAAGTAGATTTTTTGGCTTAGTGGTCTGTATTCTAACAACAGTATAGACTGGACAGTTGACCATGGCCAAGAGTGAGGAGCTAAGAGGACCAGTGCATGTGAACCTGTGGTTAGATAACAAAAAGAAAGGTGACTTGAGAACAATAAATAATATGGTGAAAACAAAAGGAAGACTGAAAGTGATACAGAATGAAATCATTAGAATCAGAATATTTATTGACTATAATTATTTGAAATAAAACCAAAGGTAACAACTCTGTAAGGGTACAAGTAAACTCATGGGGGAACACAAAGCAAACAAATTATTTTGAATGAATGAATTACAAACCACTTACTATGTGCCAAGCATTGTCCTAGGCCAGATGTGGCCTTCTAGGTCTTGGGTGCGGCCTTTTGACTGCGTCCAAGTTTTGCAGAACAAATCCTTTTATTAAGAGGATTTATTCTGTGAAGTTTGGGTTCAGTCAAAGGGCTGCACCTGAGGACCTAGAGGGCCACATGTGGCCTCAAGGCTGCAGGTTCCCCACCCCTCATCGAGGCACTGGGGAAGAAAGTACCTGCCCTCAAGGAGCTTATATTTTAATAAAGGAGTAAGAACACATAGAGGATGGGTGACCATAGAGAGCTATTTTGGATAGATATTTTTTAAATGTGTAAAATGTATAATATTGTTTTTCCTCTTCTTTCTGATCAAGACATACACAGTTTAAATTTGGAAATTTTCATTATATATTTACCCTATATGACTGGTTTCTTGGTCTTTATGGTAAATGTTATATTTATTGTATTAAAAGGATACAATAGTTTGATAAAGCTTTTTGCCTGCTGTCCACTGTAGCTGCTTTCTTGTTTCTTTCTTTCCCTTCATTGCCAAACATCTTGAACTTTAAAGACAAGTCTAAACGTGTGTGTTGTTGCCTTTATTACCTCATCACACGGTCCCCTCTAACTCGGTGTTGTCTGGCTTCCAGCTCTATCACGCCCCTGCACCTGCCCTCTTCAGCCTCTCCAGTGACTTTCTGGACAAGCCCAATGGCTTTTTTCTTAAGCTTTATTCACCAGTTAGGTACTTTCTTCTAAACAGGCTCCTATGATCCAGGACATTTCTGATTTTCTGCTGACTTTTCTTATGATTTCCCTTGTTAACACCTCTTCTACTTGCTCCTTAACTTTAGACATTTCTGAAGGCTCCTTGGTTCTGAAGAATCCTTGGTTTTCTGGTTCTCCTTCCCCCCCTTTCCCCTTGCCCCAAGATTGTTTCTATAACCGGGCAGCTAGGTAGTTTAGGGAGGGAATGCTGGATTTGGAGTGTGAATCCTGCTTCAGGTACTTACTAGCTATGTGACCCTGGGCAAGTTACTTAACCTCTCAGCCTCAGTTTCCTCATCTGTACAATATGGAAAATAATAGGACTTACCTTACAAGCTTCTTGTGGGCATTAAATGAATGGTATACGCAAAGTACTTTGCAAACCTTAAAGGGCAATATAAATGTAAGCCATTATTATAATAAGATCCTATTTCGTAACTTCAACATCTTCAATCACCTTTTGCTGATGATGCTCAAATGTACATCTCTGGCCCTGACGTCTCATCTTACCTTGGATTAGTTATTTTCCATTGACTACTAGACATTGCCACTGAAAATATATTGCCCATATTTTTTGGAGCACATGTCCAGATAACGATATGTGGTTAGAAAATCTTCATTGAAAGTATACTTTCTTAAGAAATACAGGAAATGGCATATAGAAATCTATCCTACTCTACAGGAAAATAGAAGGGAAAGGGGATAAGAGAAGGGGGGTAGAGATAGAAGGGAGGGCAGATTAGGGGAAGAGGTATTTAGAATGCATGCCATCTTAGGAGGAGGGAGGGATGAAAATTTGGAACTCAAAATCTTATGGAAGTGAATGTTGAAAACTAAAGATAAATAAATTAAAAAAAAGAAAGAAAGTATACTTTCTATTCCTATAATTGGAGCTGTCCCAGAAAAGCCAGGGCATATAATATAGCCATTTTATTATGGGTTCCACAGTCAACTTGTAATAAACATGTCCAAAATGGAAAGTGTACCTACAATTGAATATTCTCCTCCTTCCAACTTTCCTATTTGTATCAACAATACCATTACATTTCTAGTCACCTAGACTCAAAATCTCTGTGTCAACTTTGAATTTCCCCTTTCTTTCATCCGTTATAACCAAAATTAATGATACCTCCTTTGAAATATCTCTTGCATACATCTTTTCCTCTCCATTCTCACTGATGCCACCAAAGTCTAGGCTTTTGTGACCTCATTCCTGTATTATTATGATAAACTCCCAAGTAGGTTTTTCTGCCTCAAATCTATTTTATATACTATTTTCAATTTGTTTTCCTAAATCAATGATTTCATCCTATGACTCCTAACTCCAAAACCTGCAATAGTTCTTCATTGTGGAAAGGATAAAATCCTCACTCCTCAGCTTGGCCTTCTAAGTTGTCCATCATTTTGTCCCATTCTACCTGTCCAAAATTATCTCCCACCGTCCCCCAACGTGAGCCACCTGAGTGTTCCAGGAATGTGTCATATTTATTCCAAACTCCAGGTCTTTTTCATGCTATCTTCCCTCACTGGAAATACCCCCAATCCTTTTACTTTGATAATAGCTCACATTTATAGAATGCTTTACTGTTTACAAAGTACTTTTTAAAATATTCTTATTCAAATTTCGTATGAGCATGCCTTTTCTCTTCAATTAGATTAAAAGTTCTTTAAGGGCAGAGGTCATTTCTTATATTTCTTTTGTATCACCCTCAGCTAGTATAATGTTATGTGTATAATGGGTGTCTGATAACTATATGGGGTATATAGGGTGTTCAAGGAGGAGTAGCACCTCAGGTATAAGGGCTTGCTGAGCCCTTTTTGGGGTTTCTTTCCACCTTTGGTGTCTTTCACCCAATTCTCACCTGTGACTCCAAGAAGCTGTGGCATGAGCAGCAGCCACACCCTGGTTAAACCACCTGAGCAGATGAGCTAAACCAGGCTGAGGGTAACCAATGGGCCTCACCACCTTTGGTGGGTTAGGGGAGTGTCTCCACTAAGCATGTGAAGACTTCCCCCAGTGGAATGGGCAGATGAGAACAATTTGTTCCAATGGCCATGAAGAGGTCTAAAGCAGCCACAGTGGAATGCTTAGAGCTTGGTCAGACATCAAAGACACCAAGGTCATCCACTGCATCCCAAGCCATCACCAGTCATACTGACTTTTGTCTTGCCACTGGACTTTCATGGATCTGGAATAGTGAGGCTGACAATTATGTGCAACTGCCTCACTTAAATCCAAATGACGGGCAAGTCAAGACATTACCCTGTGATGTCATTGGTCTTCTTTGATAAAAGAGGGACAAATGGCAATATTTATAGTGTTTTGTAAACCTTAAAGCACTATAAACATTAGCTATTATTATCTCAGAATGCTTACCCTATTCAACCAATTCTTGCTTTTTTCACTACTGTTATGATGTCTGAGTAATTTCTGAACACATCTCACCTAAGAGGAAGTAAGGAGTGGTTAGTACATGGATGGTGCTCTTAGAAAATGAAGGACAAACAACAACAACAAAAACTTCTTATGGATTAAGTAATACTATGTTATATTATTATATATAAAACATATTATATATAAATGTGTATGTTATATATGTAATATAATTTTATGAGTGATATGGGAAAAATATCACATGAATCTTCTTATTAGAAAGAACAAGGTATAGCTATCCCTTCCACATCATGACTTTCCCCATCACAGTTTCAATATATCACACATCAGCATAACAAATTAAATGGGAGTTTTGGGGGAGTTTTGCAGAAGGCATAGATGACACATGAAGGCCAGTGGATGACACAAAAAAAGTCTTAAAACTCAGAACTGCATAAAATATATGTATATTATTGTATAATGTCAACATATTTTATCTTTTAGTACTGTAAACACTTTGTAAAAGAAAAAAATCAGACTTCTTCTGTAGGATGAATGGAGCACCCAACAATTTTACACAGATTTTCCAGATCACAGGGGCACTGCATCCCTAAGCCCCGCCATGTGAAAGGCATCACTGAATAGTGAGGACCTCTGAAGTAGCACAAGATGATAATGAAACAGTTAGAACTGGAAAGGACCATAGGGGTCATCTAATTCAAGCCCTGCATTTTACAGATAAGGACGCTAAAGCCTAGAGTGGCAAAGGGATCTGCCCGAGGGTGCACAGTTTGCAAACAGCAGAACCAGTTTATGAACATAGGTTGGTTGAACCATTACTTAACTAATGAATTTAAATGGACAAATTTCTATGTTTCAAGGTTTGCTCTGAAACCTCTCTTTACCCAATCTCCTTAAATCATTTTGTTTGTGAAGCTAAAGAATTTTTCATCTGAAATACCTTTAAATTCAATAATTTGAAAATACAATTAAAATAGCCTTGTTCTTTACCAAATAAATGAATATCCTATTGAACTATCTCAACTAAATAACCCCATAAAAATTTGCATTTAACTAAAATGCTGTTAAAAAAGCAAAGTTATGGAGGCAGCTAGGTGGCGCAGTGGATGGAGCACTGGCCCTAAAGTCAGGAGGACCTGAGTTCAAATCGGTCCTTAGACCAAACACATGACACTTACTAGCTGTGTGACCCTGGGCAAGTCACTTAACCCCAATGCCTAAAAATAAAAAAATAAAAAAAATTTTAAAAAAGCAAAGTTATGTTACTAATAACATCTATTTCATATCACTATCATCCCTTTACAGGATTATACTAGTTTATCACTACAATTTCTGCTTTCCTGAACTTTCTGAAGATTTACACATTTTATAAAGTAGTGATGGCAAATTGAAGCATATGTGTTGATTTACGAAGTACTGCACTGGGGTACCTCTTTTTTCCAATCTGTCTACTTCCAACTCTCCCAAACTCTTTAATAGGGGGAGAACTGATATTCCTGCAAAAATCCTCTGGTTCTACATAAAAGTTCAGGAGCCACAGGATTGGTGATCTGGATTATAAAGGCACTGGGCCTAGGTCACTGAGTCTTGTTATCATGGCATCAAGGACAATAACGCATGACTAGATAAATTCTCTTGGCAGCAAGGAAATAAAGTCTAGCCAAGTCCACCAGGAAAGAATCTGTGATCTAAAAACCAGCGCATGACTGGGTATATTCCCCTGCCAGCCATGTACAAGTTCTATTTCAGCCAAGTAGGAAAGAATCCAGATAATTATAAGTAGCTAGTGTAACTGTAAAACATGACCTCATTCAGAAATGTGTCATAAACAGATTTAGTGGAGGTAAATAAGGCACTCTCTCTTAATGGTTTTATCAAAGCAATAAACGAAATGATAATAATGATCGGTTTTTACATTAGCCAAGCCTCTTCTGATTTAGAAAAGCCATTCTTTCTCTTGTTCTTAGACTAAATATGCTCATTTAAATACTGTATGGTTTTTTTTAATTGTTCTTTAAAAATTACAGTTAGGTCCTGATTAGTGTGAACAATGAATCCTGTAAAGTGGTAGCATGGATTGGAATTCACATTATTTGAAGTTATCATTATGTAAAATATGATCATTGGTTCCAGGCCAATATAAATATACAGTTCAAAGTCAATAGCTACCACTTCGTGGAATTCCTTGTTTGCATTAATCAGGACCTGGCTGTATGCTGCAAGTAGCAATCATAGCTCAGAATACCATACTTTTAAGCTGATATAGACTGGATTCAATGGGTGTAGAGGGGCAGTGTCTCATGGATCATTCTTCAGCTCATGTTGTCCCCTCCAAATTTCTCTTGGGAACCTCACAAAATGGTTGATATCTAGATCTCTACAGATGTGTGTTAAAAGGGTTCTCAGCTACTATGTAAGCTTTTCAAGCTAACATATACATCAGATAAAGGAAAGCCCTTTTTTTCACTGCCCAGAAAGAATGCAACCCCCTAAAAAAACCAAATAAACAAAAAACAAAAGAGTCACAAGAGCCCATAAATAGTCACAAAAACTCTCTTTTGCTGTCCAGCAAATTCCATGTCTTCCCCAGGGACCAATACAGTCCTTCAGACTCACAGAACCACTCTTCAGTTGAATATTCCTCAGGAAAGGAAATGCATTTGAGACCAGGTGAACTCTGACACATCCACCCTAGGACCGTTCCAGGCCTCCAGACACTGAGCATTACCACAAAGTTTGAAAGTTTGATCTCCTAACTGCTCTACCACTGCCACCAACTGCTGCCATATCTGAGGCTGTTGAGTTCCTGCCTCTCCTAAGACCATATGATTAGTTCCTCACTGCAGGAATGCCTTGACCTATACCTCTATCACTGCTTCTTCTCCATGGTTGCCATCTCTTAAATTAGCTTTCTATGTGTAGTCCCTCAAAGATTTACAAAACATCTAGTATGTAGTGGGCCAAGGATGGGGAACTTGTGACCTTGAGGCCACATGTGGCCTTCTAGGTCCTTGGATACAGCCTTTTGACTGAATCCAAGTTTTACAGAACAAATCATTTTATTAAGGGGATTTGTTCTGTGAAATTTGGATTCAGTCAAAGGGCCACACTTGAGGACCTAGAGGGCCACATGTGGCCTCAAGGCAGCAGGTTCCCCACCTCTGCCAGCTGGGCACTGTGGTAGGTGTTCGGGATTAAAAAACCAAAGTGAAATAACTCCTGCCCTCAAGGAGCTTACATTCTAGGAGGAAATTAAAAAATGTATATGGATAAGTTTATAATATAACATAATTTCAGTGGGAGGAGGTTATTAAAAACTATAGGAGGTGGCAATTGAGCTAAATCTTGAAAGGAGTTTAGGATTCAAAGAGGTAGAGGAAAAAAATGGAGAATAGAAATGGAAATTAGGAAGGAGGGTGAATTTTAGGAGAGAAGATAATTATCTCTATTTTGAACATGCTGAGTTTGAGATACCTATGGGATAATCAGATATCTAGTAGTTCTCGATATAGATATGGAGTTCAGGGGAAAGATGAGGGTTAGATTTGTAGATTTGGGAGTCATCCGAATACAAATAATCATTGAATACATCAGAGCCAAAAAGGGTACTGGGATATATCCAAACATGGTGAGAGGGACCGCAAAGGAGATAGAAGGAATGGTCAGATAGGTAGAACAGGTTAAAAATCCAGGGAAGAGAGAATATCCAAGATGAGGGAATTATCAACAGTGTCGCACCCTGAGAAGTGCAGAAGTATAAAGGCTTAGGAAAGGTAACTGGATTTTACAGTTAAGAAATTGTTGGATACACACTCAATTTGGTATGGAAATCTGTCTTACCCTACAGGAAATTAGGAGGGGAAGGGGACAAAAGAGTAGGGGGATGATAGAGAGGAGGGCAGATTGGGAAAGGGGGTAATCAGAAGCAAATACTTCTGAGGAGGGACAGGGTCAAAAGAAAGAATAGAATAAATGGGGGGGCGGGATAAGATTAAGGGAAATAGAGTTAGTTTTTCACTGCATATGTACTATGAAAGTGTTTTGCATAACTGCCATGTATAGCTTGCCTTTTCAATGAGGGTGGGTGGGGAGGGAGGAAGGGAGAAAATTTGGAACCCAAAGTTTTAAAAACACACGTTTAAAAAAATATGTTTTTACATGCAACTAGGAAATAAGAAATACAGGAAATGGGGTACAGAAATCTATCTTGCCCTACAGGAAAATAGAAGGGGAAGGGGGGGAGAGATAGCAGGGAAAGACTAGGGGAAGGGGTATTCAGAATGCATGCCATCTTGGGGTGGGAGGAGGGGAGAGATGGAGTGAAAATTTGGAACTGAAAATCTTGTGGAAGTAAATGTTGAAAACTAAAAATAAAAAAAATGTAAAAAAAAGATATATAAAAAAAAAGAAAGAAATTGTTGGGACTTCACTACCAGAAAAGAGGTAGGAAACACATACCTACTTCAGCAGAAACTGAAAAATAGCAACAAGCCAAATAATGATAAGAAATCTAATGAGATACTATAATAAGTGACTTCATCTGTTCCAGAATTACATGAAAATCATCCAGAAGCCTCCAGGAAATAGGGAAAGAGACTTACCAGAAAATCCAGTGCTAGTGCAGGCCAATCAGCGAGAAGCCTCTTAACACGACCAGAGAGTGGCCAGAGGCAACAAGATGGGAGATGGGGATGGAGATGGGGCAGGGCAAGAGCCCTCACCTAAGAAATAAGAAAGAGCTTTGGAAGTCAGAAACCCACATCATGAACCTTAGAAGCCATTAGGAGAGGCAGAAACTGGTATGGGCACAGAAACACTCAAACCAGAACACCTCCAGGCCCAGGATTCCTACCATTATGTCCTAAAATGGCAAAGAAGGCCCTAAAAATCCTCAGAGATCCTAAGAGGAGGGGGAAGGATCCTCCAGGATCTGGTGGTCAGTGTAGGAGTCCAGGTGATCCAGGGTAAGACCAAGCCACTCAAAAACTCAGAAGGAGATGGAGACTGGCTTTGGCACAAGCCCTAATTCAGCAACTAAGGCTGGGAATAAACTGATGAAGATAAAGACTTTGTAAAGGATTCTGGTAGATCCAGTGGTGCCTCAAATCAAATCCATAAAGAGTAACTCCTTAACAAGTGCAAGCAGATACTCAAAGGAAAAAAAATGGATTTTTCACAAGGACTACAAAATCACCTAGAAAAATGAAGCAAGAGACAAAAAAAAATAATAATAATAAAAGCATTGGAGGGACTATTTGGAAGGAAAATACATAGCTTAGAAGAGAAAATGGCAAATGATGCCCCCAAAATGGACTACCTAAAAACTAAAATATACCAAACAGAAATCAATGACTCCAGGAGACAGCAAGAAATATGAGAACAAAATCAAAAGGTAGAAGAAAATATAACATAACTTAATATAAAAAGCCACTGACTTGGAAATCAGGACAAGGAAAGATAATTTCAGAATTATGACATCTCCTTGAAAACTAGAATAATAATAATAACTAGCACTTATATAATGTTTCAAGGTTTACAAAGTGCTTTACATATGTTATCTCATTTAATTTTCATGATAACCTTAAGAAGTACATACTATTATTATCTTCATTTTACAAGGGAAGAACTTAAGGCACAGAGAGATGACTTGCCCAGGGTCACACAGCTAATCAGTATCTGAGTCAAGATTTGAACTCAATTCTTCCTGATTTAAAGTCCAGCATTCTACCCACTACACCTGGACATTGTATTTCAAGAAATCATAAATGGAAATTGCCTACATCTAATATAACTAGAAGGCAGAGGTAAAATAGAAAGAATGCAATGATCATTTCCTGAAAGAAGTACCAGGAATGTCAGCCAAAATCTAGAGCTTCCACATCAAAATGAAAATACCGTAAGCAGCCAGAGTTTGAGCACCAAGGAACCACAATCAGGATCATACTGACTTAACAGCTTCTTCTACAAACAAGAGTAGATTTTGGAATACAGTATATAAAAAGGCAAAACATACAGGCTTACAACCAAGAAGAATTTACTGCCAAGCTGAGTATAATCCTATAGGGGAAATAAGCATAACTTTAATGGAATTGGGGACTTTCTAGTGTTCCTGAGGAAAAGACAAGAGGTGAATAAGAACTTTGAAATGCAAACAAAAGACTCAAGAGAATCCTAGAAAGGTCATTTTATTGAAGCAATTGAAGGGGGACATTAGGTCCCACAATGGATAGAGTGCTAAACTTAGAGCTAAGAAGACTTGAGTCAAAATCCTGCCTCAAACACTATTCAACAGTATGACCCCGGGGCAAGTCACTTAACCTCTCTCAGTCTCAGTTTCCTTAACTGGAAAATGGAGATAATAATAGCACTTTCCTCACAGGGTTGCTGGAAGCATCAAATGAAATAACAGGTAGAAAACTGCTTTGCAAACCTTAAAGTGCTATGTAAATGCTAGTGATGATGTTGATGATGATGATGATAAAAGGCAAACATTGTTTTTTAATAGATTTTTTTTCCCAATTACATGTAAGGATAGTTTTCGATATTCATTTTTATAAGATTTTTGAATTCCATATTTTTCTCCCTCTCCTCCCTCTCCCCAAGATGTCAAGAAATCTGATATAAGTTATATATGTGCAATCATGGAAACGTCTCCACATTAGTCATGTTGTAAAAAAAGAAACAGAACAAAGGGAAAAACTGTAAAGAGAAAAACAAAAAAGAGAGAGAAAATAGTATACTTCGATCTGCATTCAGACTCCATGGTTCTTTTTCTGGATGTGGACAGCATTTTCCATCACAAGTCTTGGAATTGTCTCGGATCATTGTAGAGCTGAGAAGAGCTAAGTCTATCATAGTCGATCATCTCACTATGTTGTTGTTAAAAGGCAAGCATTGTAGTGGGAAGAAGTTCCCTACAGCACTAAGGTTGTTGAGGGAGTTAATTAATAAAGGTGGAGGTAAGTAGGGTTCTGTTCTAAGGGTTTCAAGAGAGGGGGGAAAAAGGGAGGATAAAAGGAACATACAAGTGTGAAAAAGAGGAAAAAGAGGGTAGAACTTCTATTCCTCATAATTGGGGCATACGAGAAGAGTGTGAATATATGAAGGGAGAGGTAGCAGGAATGGGCATCAGATGAACCTCACTCTTATCTAAACTGGGACAAAGGAGGGTTGGACACACACACACACACATACACACACTCATACAATCAGTGTGGTGTAGAAATATAGATCAAACTCTGCAGAAATAGATGAATACATATGGGGGAAGGGTGATCAAGAGAAAAGATAATCTTGGTGAAGGAATATTTACAAGCAAACCAAACTTCCTGATCCTGAAGTGAGTATTAAAAAAAAAAACTTAAAAGAATTGAATTCTTAAAAGAAGAGAGTGCCCATCAATCGGGGAGTAGCTGAACAAATTGTGATGAACATAATAGAATGTTACTGCAAGAAATGATGCGAGTGATGATTGCAGATGATTTTAGAAAATATAAGCTGATTTAAAATGAAGTGAGCAGAACCAGAATAGTTTATAGAGGGACAACAACGTCGTAAGGAAAAACAACAAACAAAATTTTGAAAGACTTAAGAACTCTGATCGAAACAATGACCAACCATGTATGAATTATGACCAGCCATGTATTATGAAATGTTGCCCACTCCTGAGAGAGTGCTGATACACTCAAGGTATAGAAGGCCACATAAATTTTTTGACATGGCCACTGTATTGATTTGTTTTTCATGATCATACTTATTTGTTGCATATAGTTTTGAGTTGGTGTTTTTCTATATTTAACTGGGGGGACATGACAAGGCAGATTGAGAGAGAGGGAGTTATAGTTGTGCTGATGCTAAAACACAAAGAAAACAAAAAATAGAAAGTCCATTGAAATTTCTAAACAAGTTCACAGAGGAGTACAAAAGAAAGTTCAGAAAGAAGCACCGACAAGCAGGACAGTTTTGAAAGTTATGTTGAACATCAGCAACATATTAACAACATATATCTACATATATTACCTATAACTGGTGTGGAATAGAGATTCATGGTTTCATATACAATCCTCTTTTTTGTTCTGCTTTGGATATGAAAATGTGTTGGGGCAGGTTGTGTGTGTTTGTTAAGTTCAGAATTTTAAAAATATAAAATGAAACAATATACAAAAAATCACTGGCAACCTTGGAAAGAGCAGTGTAACTTGAGTGGTGGAGTGAGAAGTCATATTACAAGAGACGGAGAGAAATAGAATAGAGAAGTATCTCACTTGTAGAGAAATGAGTGATACAAGAAATTATAGGCATTCTAAATACACACACACACACACACACACAGAGTGCTCTGCTGGAATCAGCTTATTCTGGCTTGCATTTATACCTCAGTGTTGTTCAGTTGGTTTCAGTCATATCTGACTCTTCATGACCCCATTCTTTTTTTTTTTAATGTTTTTCTTTTTTAGGCAATTGGGGTTAAGTGACTTGCCCAGGGTCACACAGCTAGTAAGTGTCAAGTGTTTGGTCTGAGGCCGGATTTGAACTCAGGTCCTCTTGACTTCAGGGCTGATGCTGTATCCACTGCACCACCTAGCTGCCCCTCAAGACTCCATTCTTGACAAAGATGCTGGAGTGGTTTGTCATTTCCTTCTGCTGCTCATTTTACAGATGAGGAAACTGAGTCAAACAGGGTTAAGTCACTTGCCCACGGTCACACAGCTGGTAAGTGTCTGAGGCTGGATTTGAACTCAGGAAGAGTTTTTCTGACTTCAGGCCTAGCACTTTATTCACTATGTCACCTAGCAGCTCTATCTATACCTCAGAAATTACCTACAAATGAGAGCTTGATTTATTGTTTTGTTGATTGTCTAGACTCAAGAAAGATATGGAGAAAATGTTAATGCAGATTAAACTTAAAATTGCATTGTATGTACATTTGTGGGATTTGGGAGAGGAGAGCCAGGTAAATATTTACCAGTGTACCTCTGTATAAACATATACAGAAATTGTAGTATAGAAAGACTTTTTTTCCTAGGACTTTAGTTATGAAATGGAAAAAATTCTTCAGATGAATGCTTGAGGGGTTGGCAAGGTCAAGTGAAAAAATTTTTAAAGATAGAGGAGACTTAGAAAGCTTATAGCAGGAAGGAAAGAAGGAATTGATGAAGACAATGATTGGGGATGGGGGTGATCAAAGGTACAAGTTCCTAGAAATGGAAAAGGAAAGTTATTGGCCTGAATAAGACCACGTCTTCCTCTGATATGAGAGCAAAGGAAGAGAAAATGGGAGAAGATTGTGAAGGAATTTATGGCATAGAATTGGGCAGAAGAGGAAGCTCAGGACAGGTGACTTCAAGTTTTTCAGTCAGCATGGCTGTGTTGACTTTCTCCAGCAATATTCATTAGCATGGAAGTAGGAGTTTAGAAGGCAGATTGAAACATCTATTAAATTCACGGTTTGCCTGACTATGCATATACAAGGGTTTTGTTTTTTCCTCCCTTTTTTCTTTTTTCTTTTTTCTTTTCTTTTTTTTTTCCGGTGAGCAATCAAGGTTAAGTGACTTGACCAGGGTCACACAGCTAGTAAGTATCTCAGGCTGGATTTGAACTCAGGATCTCCTGACTCTCAAGCTGGTGCTCTATCCACCACACCATGTCACTGACCCCTTAGTCCTTTTTTCCTATGGGAGAGGGATGTAGAAGAGAGTTTTGTTTGTTGAAAAAAATAATTTTTTAAAAAGTGGGAGTGCAATTGTGCTGTAAGAAATGATGAGCAGGCAGACTTCAGAAAAATCTGGAAAGACTTGTATGGACTGATGCTGAGTGAAGTGAGCAGAACCAGGAGAACGTTGTACACAGTAACAGCCACATTGTGCAATGACTAATACTGATAGACTTAGCCCTTCTCAGCAATGCAAGGATCTAGGTCTCATGATGGAAAATGCTATCCACATCCAAAGAAAGAACTATGGAGTTTGAATGCAGATCGAAGTATACTATTTACTATTTTTTTTTCTGTTTTATTTTGTTCTCTCTTTCTTGTGGTTCCTCCTATTGGTTCTAATTCTTCCTTACAACATCACTAATGTGAAAATATGTTTAATCAGAATGTATATGTATAGCCTATATCAGATTGCACGCCGTCTTGTAGAGGGAGGCTAGGAGGGAGGGGGAGAAAAATTTAAAACCCCAAAACTTATGGAAGTGATTGTTGATAAATTAAAATAAATTAATAAAAAAAATAGGTCTGAATGAAAGTTGGAGGGAACCTTTGTCTAATAAAATTATATAAATAGAAAAAAAAAAGGTAGGAGTGCAACTCAGGGTTGGGGTGTGGAAAGGGATGAACAATGAGAAGACAATGTATACTTGATCGATTTAACTGTGAAGTCAAGATTCCACTCTCTCGGCTCTCTCAGCCCCTGTCTCTAGCTAAACTCTGGCTTTCCCATCCCTGGCAGATCTGTCTGCTCCCTGTTATAGGCCCAAGTCCAAGGCTCAGATCTATAATAACCAGCCCTGACCCAATTAATCATCTCCAAGTACCTTGTCCACACCTTCCAGGGGAGATCTCTTCAGAGGTAGAACAAAGGACTAAACACGCCCCCACTGCCCCCCAACTCCCATTAAGCTGACCAGATTGCTCCTCTGGAAGATTCATCAAGCATCCCAGTGTTGATGTCCACACCTAGTACAGGGAGATCTCTTCAGACACTCCTGGCTGTGCTCTCTCTAGAACCACGGTTTTTCATGAATGGTTTCAGCATATATGTTTGAACTACGGCTAGACTGATCAAGCCTCAGTTATTAACTGGCTTATGATTCCCCCAAGTGGAAGATTTCCTAGAGAACTTTCTCGTCGTGAGACAATCTTACTGAATCCTTTTGTGAAAACTTAGCCTTGAAGAAGTAAAAAGGTTTGGAAAAATGAAACTAGTCTTCATTCTTCAGAAAGTTGATGTTAGTTTCTTCAAAAAAGGGAAAACATTGACTTGAAACTGGCCAATAATTTGAGCTGAACCTGAAAAGGAACTTATTTAAATCCATGATTGTACTCACCGCTCAGATAAAACAACAGGCTGGGCAAAGAACTTGGGCAAACAAGTTTCTTTATTTGCATAAGTATGTCTGGAGACTAGGAAGCTAATACCTCCTTATGATTCCTGTACTTTGTGATAGGTAATAAAAAGATTTGATTTGTAATAGTGGAAAGAGCACCTACTCTGGAGACACAGAACCTAGATACAAAGTCTTCTTCTGAAGTTTGCTGTCTGTGTCACCTTGGGCAAGTCATTTACCTTGTGAGGACCTCATTTTCTGCTTTTGTAAAATGAAGGGGGTGGATGAGATCACTTCTGATACCTCTTCCAGCTCTAGAACTATGATGCTACAGTATAATTTTTCCTTAATAATAATTGTGTTGTTGTTCAGTCATGACTGACTCTTTATGACTGCAGTTGGAGTTTTCTAAGGCAAAGATACTACAGCGGTTTTGCCATTTCCTTCTCTAGATCATTTTCCAGATGAGAAACTGAAGTAAACAGGGTGACTTGCGCAGAGTCACATAGCTAACAATAACAATAATAATAATAATAATAATAATAATAGCTGGTATTTATTGTCTCTGATGGGCCAGACATTGTACCAAGTGCTTTACAAATTTTATCTGATCGGATCCTCACAACAACCCCGGGAGGTAAGTACGTTTATTATCCTCATTTTGCAGTTGAGAAAATTGAGGCAAACAGGTTGAGTGACTTACCCAAGGTCACACAACTAGTAAGTGTAGGAGGCCGGATTTGAACTCAAGTTTTCCTGACTCTAGGCCCAGTGTTCTATCCACTGCACCACCTATCTATGAGGTGGATTTATTTGACACTAATATCCAGTACCAACCAATCATATCTTAAATTAAATTAATGGTGATTATGAAACATATAAAACATTGATAAATGTTAGAGTATATCTTAGTTAAAGATAATTGTTGAAGTAATGAGTCAATATGGCATAACAGTGTACTAGACTTGGGATCAAAAGATTTGAGTTCTGATCCAACCATTCTAAAGAGCAAGTTGGAATTATGCCAAAGGGCTATCAAACTGTGTATATCCTTTGATCTAATACCACTGCTAAGTCTATATCCCAATACCATTGCTAAGTCTAAATCTCAAAGGGATTTAAAAAAAAAGGAAAAGGACCAATTTGTACAAAAGTATTTATAGCAGCTCTTTTTGTGGTGGCAAAGAATTGGAAATCAAGGGGATGCCCATCAATTGGGGAATGGCTGAACAAGCTGTGGTGTATGATTGTGCTATAAGAAATGACAAACAGGGGCAGCTAGGTGGCACAGTGCATACAGTACCAGCCCTGTAGTCAGGAGGATCTGAATTCAAATCCAACCTCAGACACTTGAAACTTACTAGCTGTGTGACCCTGGGCAAGTCATTTAACCCTGATTGCCTCACCAAAAGAAGCAAAAAAAAAAAAAAAACCATTGCCATCCAAACAATTCCACTTTACTAGCTGTGTGTTGCTGGGCAAGTCTCTTAATCCCATTGCCTAGCCTCCCCCCGCCAAAAAAAATGACAAGCAGAATGATTTCAGAAAAACCTGGAAAGACTTACATGAACTGATGCAAAGTAGAGTGAGTAGAACCAAGAGAATGTTCTACACAGTAGCAACAGTATTGTACAATGAAGGATTGTGAATGACTTAGCTCTTCTCAGCAATACAATGATCCAAGACAATCCCAAAGGACTAATTATGGAGCATGCTATCTGCCTCTAGAGAAAGAATTGATAATCTCAATACAGACTGAAATACACTATTTTTCACTTTCTTTCTTCCTTCTTTCCTTTCTTTTTCTCATTCTTTTTTTAATCCAAATCTTCTTGTACAAAATGACTAATCCAGAAATATTTTACATGATTGCACATGTATATCCTATATCAAATTGCTTATCATCTCAAGGAAAGGGGAGTGGAAGGAAAGAGATTAATAGAATTCGGAATTCAAAATTTTAGAAAAACATTAAAAAAATTGTTTTCACTTGTAATTGGAGGGCAAATAAAACATTATTTTAAAAAAGATCTGGGTTCAAATCTCACTTCCAACACTGAGTAGTAGTGTGATTCTGGACTTGTCATTTAGACTATCAAAGGTTGAGGTTCCTAACCTATAAAATGTGGGTATTAATGTTTCTGCTACCTACCTCACGGGTTTGTTGAGAGAAAAATGCTTGGCAAGCCATAAAGCACTACATAAATGTAAATTATTACTAAGTTGTAACCATTTGGAAATTCTCAAAATCTCATAAAGCTACCATTGCTTAATGTTGAGTCTGCTAAGTTTAGAGGAAATAATGCGCTAATTCAAACTATTTTGGATGGACTTTACTCATTATTTTTATTGTCAATCAACAAGCTTTTATTAAGTGCTTACTATGTGCCAGTTTATGTGCCAAGCACTGAAATGCAAAGAAATGCAAAAACTAAGTCTCTGCCCTCAAGGGACTCACAGTCTAATGGGATGACAACATGTAAATAATTATACCTAGGAGATATATACAGGTCACTGGGTGGAAGCCATGAGGGAATGGGAAAGGTCTCCTGCAGAAAGTGAGATTTGAACTGAGTCTTAAAGTCTTTTTTTAAAAACTTTTTTCTTTTTCTTTTAATTTTTAATTTATGGAATAAAATGAGCATTTCTATAACATAGTACAATTAAAAAAAAAAAGATGATTGCATATGAAACTGCAAATCCACCATGTACAACTTGCTATTCCTTCTAAATATACAACAAAGTTATCATGTAAATTCCTTTTTTTTCTTCCCTCCCCCATCTCACCCTAGAGATGGCTACCATTAGACATCAATAGGTATAAATATGTAAAATTAGAGTCTTAAAGTCTTTTTTTTTTTTTGTGGTGAGGCAATTGGGGTTAAACGATGTGTCCAGAGTCACACAACTAGTGAGTATTATGTGTTCTGAGATCAGATTTAAACTCAGGTCCTCCTGACTCCAGGGCTGGTGCTCTATCCACTATGCCACCTAGCTACCCCTAGAGTCTTAAAGTCTTTTTTTTTTAATTTTATTTTTTTGAGTCTTAAAGTCTTAAAAAAAAAATCTGAGTCTTAAAGCCAGGAGGCAGAGGTGAGGAGAGAGGGCACTATAAGAATGGGGGACAGCTCATGAAAAGGCAGAGTCCAGAGATAAAAGATTATGTGCAAGGAGCAGAAAGAAGGCAGTGTAGCTAAATAACAGAGTACTTAGGAGAGTAGGGAGCAGGGTGGTATAAAATTTAAGAAGACTGGAAAGGTAGGTAGGGGGTAGGATGTAAAGGGCTTTAAATGCCATCAGAGGATTTTATATTTAATCTTGAAGATAACAGAGAGCCGCTGGAGTTTATTGAGTAGGGGGATAACATGGTCAGAACTTGGCTTAGGAAGATCACTTTGGTGGCTGATTAGAGGTTGGATTGGAGTGGGAAGAGATTTAAATCAGGGAGGACAACCAGCAGACTACTGCAATAGTCCAGGCTCAGGGTGATAATGGCCAGAATCAGGGTGGCAGCTATTAGAGAGGAGAAATGGGAAAATAAAAAGGTGGAGGTATCTCCAGGGAGATGTGAAATCTCAAGACTTTGCAGCAGATTGGTTCTGTGGAGTGAGTGCAAGACTCACTAAGACACTAAGAATGGCACTAAGGGTGCAAGTCTAGGTATTTGGGAGGATGTCATGCCCTTTATAGCAAGAGGGAAGTTCGGAAGAGGGGAGGAATTTGGAGGGAAGATAATGAGTTCTATTGTGGACATATTGAATTTGCGATGCCTACAGTGTGACTAGCCTGAGATGTTCCAAAGACAGTTGGTGTTGAGGGTGGAGGTCAGAAGAGACTAAGGCTGGATAAAGATCTGGTCGTCATCTGCATAGATGATAAGTGAACTCACGGGAGCTGAGGAGATATCTAAGGGAGATAGTTCAGAGGGAGAAGAAAAAAGGGCAAAGGCCAAGCCTTGTGGGACACCCCACAATTAGTGGGTGTGACCTAGATGACAATCCAGCAAAAGAGACTGGGGAGAGGTCAGGTGGAGAGCCAGGAGAGAGAGTGTCACAAGAATCTAGGGAGGACAGAGTCTCTAGAAGAGGGTGATTGTCAGCACATGCAGCAGAGAGGTCAAGAGATTTGGCACTGGGCACTTTGAAGAGAATAATTTCAGTTAAATAGGTCAGAAGCCAGATTGCAGAGGGTTCAGAATCAAGTAACAGGAGAGGAAGTAGAGTATGAATGGCTTTCTAGAAGAGTTTAGCAGAGAAAAGAAGGAAAGATACAAGATAAGAGGTAGCAGGAAGGGTAGCATCAAATGAGGGTATTTTAAGGTTGGAAAAGACATAGTCACGTTTGTAGGTATCAGAAAAGCAGTTAATAGATTTGGGGAGATTAAAGATTTGTGAGAAATTGAGATGGAAAGGATAATGTAGAAAGGCTGGAAAAGACAGAATAGGATCAAGGGTGCATGTAGAGGGGTTTGCCAAGGTGAGGAGAAGGGCTACCCTTCCATGTAACATGGAATGAAGAAAAAAGAAAGGGAATGAGCATTCATTAACCTCCTAGTATGTGCCAGGTATTGTGCTAAGCATTTTACAGATATTATTTCATTTGATCCTCCCGACAACATTGGGAGTAGGTGCTATTCTTATTATCATCCCTATTTTAAAGTTGAGGAAACTGAGGCAGACAGAGGTTGAGTGACTTGCCCAGGATCACAAAGCTAGTAATAAGTAGCCTAAGACTGAATTTGAACTCAGGTCTTCCTAACTTTAGTCCCCACGTAAGAGGATTTATATGAGATAAGTATAAGGAATGTTATGATTTTGTTGTCTCCCTCGCTTGTCAGGTTGTGTAACCTTAGTCTCTTTCTGTCTCTGGGACTCAGTTTTCTCATCTGTATGTAAGGGAGCTTAAAGTCTGAAAAGGTTTTAAATTTTGCTCCTCATATGCACAATAAAGAGAAAAAGGTGACTAGGCAGAGAGAATATAAAGAACTGGATTCCTGAACTTAACTTTGTCTCCATTCTTCCTTTCTCTCTCACTCATCTGCATGAGATAATGAAAGGGAGTTTGGAATTGAGAAATTGGAAGACCTCACATCCCTGAGCCCTGGAAGTTTGTTGGGAAAGCAGCCTATAGAGTGGAGGCTGATTTGGTATAGTGTACCTGTTGGGGATTAAAGCCTGAAGGCCTAAGGAATGCCCATTCTAAGCAACAGTGAGGTTCTTGATGGAGAGACCCAAGCACTATTGACCAGGAAGTAGTGGGCAAAAACTTAATTAAGGCAAAAAGTACAATATAGTTGGCTAGAGGTGACCCTGTCCTAAGTTCTAAAGAACTTGGCACCTGGGTCCTAAATTGTCCTTCTGGAAATGAAAAAACAAAACAAAACAAAACATTCTAGTCAAGACTCTGAAAGAAAGAGAAAGAACACTCCTTGAGGAAGATAGCTAGAAAGGTTTTTGGTTTTTTTTTTTTCCAGGAAGAACTTTAGTTGGCCCATAGCTGAGTATGTTAAGAGCATTGCCTTTCTAATAAAGTTGTAGAAAGCCTTGGAACTTTGAAATAAAAGAGTATGACAAGACCCACTCTTCTCACAAGGAACATATTGTACTTTAGCCAAGGATTCTGACTAATGGCAGATACTGGGGGCACAGAGAAGACCCACAAGCATGTGGCCAGTGAACCCTAGCTGGATGGCAGCCAGTGGAGCCTGGAAAGTACTCTTCTACAATGGAGCTGCATTCAGTGGCAGAGACTATGCATCCAGGGTAGACCAGATAAAATCAGGCCCAAAAGCAGATGTCCAAGAATATCACCAGAAGTCTTCACCATCCCAGCAGTATTACAGGGTTGAACTGCACATTTCCACATGCTCTTTGGATATATCTACTATTAAAATGGGAGTAGGGATTGTTTCATTCATTGTCTTTGCATTCCCCAGAACCTACATAGTAACTGGCACAGAGTAGGCACTTAATAAATACTCAATGATTAATATGCATGTGCCCTTCCACATGTTCGCCTTAGCCACATATGCTTTCTATATATGTGCCACTTTATTTGAGTTCTCTAAATATATGTTTATTGCTGCTGCTGCTGCTGCTGCTGCTGCTGCTGCTACTTTGTTTGTCCTTCGTTCTGGAGGAGGACCAGGACATCTGGAAGGTGATGCCCTGACTGCAAATGAATTGGATTTAAGTGAGGGAGGGCTGTGCAAAGTCACCAGCCTCACTTTCTCCTTCAGAGTCATCTGCATCCAGTGCTGAGATATAGATCAGAACAATTGGAGATGGCCCAGGATGCAGTGGGGATCCCTGGCCTTTTCAAGCTAAGGTCCTTAATGGGTCCCAGTTTGACTAAGGCAAAGCCTATGCAGTGATTAAGGTTTAATAAGAAATGAAGCAAAGAATGACCTCTTAAAAAAAAATAGATCTGAGAGGGGAAGACCCTCAGGGTTTCCGACCAAAACAGAAACAATTGCTATCTACATTCATTCTCAGCTAATCAGGGCCCAAACAATGATCAAGTAGGGCTGGACCCATTATTGGCCAATCAATGAAAGCCAGAGTGATTTGAGGTTAAGGTTAGTCTTTAAGAGAAAAGGAGAAAAAAAAGTTTCAGAGATTAAAATTTTACATTCCCTTTGGGAAAAAAAAAAGAAAGGAAGGAAGGAAGGAAAGAAGAAAGGAAAGAAAGGAAGAGAGAAAAGAAAGAAAGAAAGCTGTTTTGCCCAACTGGCCAGTTTCAGTTTGGTCCCCAGTGGGCAGTTCCTTTTCTACTCACAGAGGTTGCTGTTCAGGCTTCATTCTGGAAAAGGACCATGACCATGATGATCATGACCACGACCATGACACCATCTCTAGTTGTCTGATCTATATCTGGTCACTGGACCCAGATGCCTCCAGAGGTGAAAGTGAGGCTGGTGACTTTGCACAGCCCTCCCTCACTTAAATCCAATTCACAGCATCACTTTCCTGATGTCATGGTTTCTTCAAGAATGCCCTCGTACTGACAATGTATATATTTTGGGGAGAACTCAGCCTAGGTTTATGGAGATAACATCTTATTTTTATTTTTCTTACTATGCTATTTAATTAGATGCCTTCACTTTGAATTAATTATTCTCTCTGATTAATAAAGGTAAACACATTGGTAAGCGCTTGTGAGTTACATTTTTGAGTGGCTATGGACACACAGAATACCATTAATCTGGGGTAGCCTTTTCTCAGGGAGCCACACTATTATGTGAAGATGAAAGAGACAGGTGCTACACTGTCATCTGAGGAGGATAGACTATAACAAGGGTTATCAAATTGTGGTCTAGGGCCTCGTGGGGATGCTCAATACTCTTTCAGGGTATATACAAGGTCAAACCTATTTTCATAATAATACTAAGATATCATTTGAATTTTTCACTCTCATTGGAATTTTACCTGTGAATTAAATTGACCTGTGAATTAAAGATTTAACTATAAACACGAAGACTGAGTTAATATTTAATCTGCAGAATCATACTGTTGCCTTACAAAATGGCCTAATCTACAGACATGGCTAGACTTGCTTGAATTTGCTTGTACTCATCTAGTATCAGCACCGACTAGTCATAGAAGATCTTCTATGGGAATGGCTGGCAACAAATGCAAGTGATGCTGATATATTCAAAGTGTTGAATAACTTTTTGGAATTTCATGATTTATCCTGGAATAGTTGGGTTAATATTTGCATTAAAAGCAATTTGCAATTCACACTTGCAAAAATGTAAAGCAATACCACCTTTCTCACTCATTTTTTAAAAATATAGCTATTTTATAAAATATGTTATTTATATTAACATGTAATAGGTCTGTTATTGTTATTTTAAAAATGAAAACATTTTTAAAATTAGTTCATTTTAATTTCTAATATAATAAATACCAATAGATATAATTCATATGAACAAAAACTCTTTGGGGTCCTGAATAATTTTTAAGGGTATAAAAAATTCCCAGAGACCAAAAAGTTTTTGAGGATCATTGAACTACACAATGACGAAAGTCTCTCCTAATTATGATCTTCCTCTAAGACTTTCCAAGTCCTTTGCTTCTCCTTTGAGAGACAAAAGCACTAAGACATTTCCTACACTTCTTTATGAAAAATGGAAAGTTCTTCCAAAGCCTCTTTTCCCTTTTATTTAGTAACTATCATTTGTGTTTATGGGAAACTGTTCTTTGGATGATAGAAGTAAAAATGAGAGAACTTCAGAGGTGGAAGGCGCCTCAGAGACCATCTTGTCTAGCCCATCCTGAACAAGATTCTCTCTGTAACATAATCAACGAGTCCTCATCCACTCTTTGGTTAAAGACTTCCAGTGAGGGGAAGCCCACTGCTTACTGAATATTCATTCTGCTTTGGCACAGCTCTCGTTTTGAGGAAATTGTCCTTAAGTTAAAACTAGATTTGCCTCTTTGCATTTTCCATCCATTGCTTTAACTCTGCTCTTGAAGGCAAGAACAAGTCTCATCCCTCTTCCATGTAGCATGCTTTCAAGTACTTGAAGACAGTTACCTTGTCTTCCCTGAGGCTTCTGTTTTCCAAACTGAAGATTCCAGTTTCCTCAGTTAATCTTCATATAAGGTAGACTCAAGGTTCTCGTCACCCCTGTCATTCTCCCTCAAATGTTCTCTCGCTTATCACCATTTTCCTGAAGTGTGGTTTCCAGAGCTAAACACAATTCACCACAAGTGGTAATGAGCAAAACAGACTATAGCAGGGCTATCACCTCTCAAATCCTTAACAATATTCCTACCAATATAGCCTAGGCTCCACGGGGTTCTAGGCTGCCATACTAAAACTAATGACCTATATTGAGCTTGTAGTCCCCTGAAAGACCCAGATTTTTTCAAATGAATGATGTTTATAATGATAATGATGATGATGATGATGACGATAGCTAACATTTCTAAAGGACTTAGGGGCAGCTCGGTGGCATGGTGGCTAGAGTGCCAGGCCTGGAGTCAAGAAGACCTGAGTTCAAATCCAGCCTCAGACACTTAGTAGCTGTGTGATTCTGGGCAAGTCATTTAATCCTGTTTGTCTCAGTTTCCTCATCTATAAAATAAGCTGGAAAAGGAAATGGTAAACCACCCCAGTATCTTTGCCAGGAAAACCCCAAATAGGGTCGTAATGAGTCACACATGACTAAAAAATGACTGAACAGCAAATACAGGGTGTATTATGTGCCAGACACTATGCTTAATACTTTACGAGTATTATCTTGTTTGATCTTCACAACAACCCGAGTTATAGGTACTATCATTATCATCATCCTCATTTTACAGATGAGGAAACTAAGGCAAGCAGTGGTTAAGTGACTTGCCCAGGATCACACAGTTAAAAAGTGCCTGAGACCAGATTTGAACTCAGGTCTTTCTGACTCTAGTGCCCTTATCCACTACTCTAAATAACACACTTTCCCTGTGAAGTTGAATTTTGAACCCACATATAAAACTTTATATTTATTTCTATTAAATGCTATCTTCTTATAGTTAGCCCAGAATTCTAGCCTGTCAAGATATTTTTAGAACCTGACCCTGTGATTCAGCATTTTAGGCAGCTCTCCAGTTTCGTGTCTACCAGTTTGATAAGCATGTTATCGTTGCCTCTTTTCAAGTCACTGATAAAAATGTTAAATAGCATAGAACCAGTCACAGATCCTTGGGATATTGTACTAGAAACTAACTCCTTCCAAATTTACATTAAACCAGTAATGACTTTTCTTTAGTCCAGGCATTCAGGCATCTGACCAGTTTTGAATTCAGCTAATTGTGTAGTAGACTAGCTATTGTCTCTCCATCCTGTCCATACTAATAGCATGAGATATTTTGTCAAAGCTTTGCTAAGCCTATATCTTTTGCATTTTCCCCTGATTTCCAGCCTTATAACTGTCGCAAAAGGAAATGAGGTAAGTCTGGCAGGTGTTGAAGAAGTCAGTCATGCTAATCATACTATTTGTTTACTAACCATTCCTTTTATTAAGCATTTTGGAATTTTGTCAGAAATTGAAGTCAAGGGGCAGTTAGGTGGCGCAGTGAATAGAACACCGGCCCTGAAGTCAGGAGGACCTGAGTTCAAATCGGGCCTCAGACCAAACACTAGACACTTACTATCTGTGTGACCCTGGGCAAGTCACTTAACCCCAATTGCCTAAAAAAAAAAAAGAAAAAAAAAGAAATTGAGGTCAAGCTTAATGGCCTATGGTTTCTAGACTGCCTTTAAAAAAAAAATCTTTTGCTTCCATCTTCCATATATATATTAGAAAAATTCTTTAAAAATTTTAAATTGCTATACATTTTTATTGTTTATTTATTTGGGTTTTCATCACTTTCATTTCCCATATTTGGGATTTGGGAATAATTTCTCATCACTTTCTCACAGAGGATATTTCATAGTCCTCTGCTCTCCTCTTTATATTGAGCCGTCCCTTATAACAAAACAACAGAAAAAAATAGTTCAGCAAAATTGACCAACACATTAGCAAATCCAATACGTAGTATTCTACTCTCATAGTCTCCCAGACACTGTCATATATGAAAGGAGACATATTTTCATATGTATTCCTTGGGTTAAGCTTTGTTTTTTATAATTTTAAGTATTCAGTATTGATTTTTGTTTTTGTTGTCCTTTCTAATTAAGTTGCAATCATTGTATAGATTGTTTTCTTGTGTTCTTGATTCTACTTACTTCATTTAGAATCAGTTCATATAAGTTTTCCCACACTTCTTTGTAGTCATCGTATGCATTATTTTTTGTTGTTGTTCAGTTGTGGTCACAACTTTGTGACCCCAATTGGGGTTTTCTTGGCAGAGATAGTGGAGTTTGCCATTTCCTTCTCCAGCTCATTTTATAGATGGGAAACTGAGGCAAACAGAATTCAGTAACTTGCTCAGGGTCACACAGCTAGTCTGAGGCCAGATTCCCCAGGCAATGGGCATCTCCTTTGTTTCCTGTTCTTCACTATTGCAATTTGTGCTACTATAAGTATTTTGGTGTATATCAGGCTTTTTTTTTTTTTTAAATCATTAACCTCCTTGGAACACACATTCCTAGCAATAGGATCTCTAGGTCAAAAGGTACGGAGATGTTAGTCACTACCTTAGCATAATTTCAAATTGCTTCTAAGAATGGCATTCTTGGTAGAGCTGGCATTAGTGTCCTCATCTTTCCACAATCCCTCCAACATAGATCATGTGAAAGATAATTCCAAATCATTAATAGTTTGTATCTCTTTTTCCAAACGTAGGGATAATGCTCTGAGCTCACTCACTAAAAGAGAGACTACATTTCCCCTTTAGAGTTCTAGGGGCACCTCGAGAGTTTGAGGTGTCTCTTACCTAATGTTACTGGCTCAAATTCCCACGGGCTATGTTCTTATCACTGTTAGATGCCAATGCACCTCAATTCCATTTAACCATTAACATGAATGAGCTTTTACAAAGAAATATTTACCTCAAAGATACAGCGGGAACAAAAGTACAAATATTTCCTCCTAATACTTTGAGAGCTACACTCTTCCCTATCCCACCTTGGTTTCTGAGAAAAATGGAGTCATTCTTAGAACAGTTTCTATACAACAATCTTCCTCTCAAGTTCACTTCCAGGTGTAAGATGACTCTTGGCTACGTCCTTACCTCAATTATCACTGGGCTGACCAAAGGTCACTCTTGTTCCTTGAGGTATCTATGCTACTATGCTGGCTGTAAAACTTTGACACTGAGATGTCCAGAGGCCGAGATGGTCATTCTTCTGACCTTTCCAAACCTGTAAGGTTGATAGGGAACCAAGATGGCAGAGTAGCAGAAAGAAGTACAGAGAGGATCTCACTCCTGCCCCCAAATGCCTCCAAAAAGATCTAGAAAACATATCAGACTGAACTCTGATGAGGAAATACAAGAAAAAGTCACAGTGAGTAATTTTTCCAGCCCTATCCTCAGGGAGCTCATAATCTAATGCAGGTCTATACAAAAAAGGAGGCAGTGAGGGTAGGGAGAGGCTGACACTTGAACTTCACTCTCATCTGAACTGATCAAAGAAGAGAGGAATACACATATAGAGTTGGGTGCAGAAGTACGTTTCAATCAACAGGGAAACAGGAATGAAAAGGGAGAAGGGAGTTAGAAAGAAGATAGATTCTGGGAGGAATTAGCCCTAAGCAAAACAAACCCTAAGGATGTACAAAAATTTTTGTAGCTCTTTTTGAGGTAGCACAGTATGGGAATCTGAGGGGGGTACCCATAAATTGGGGAATGGCTAACCAAGTTGTAGTATTTAAATGTAATAGAATACTATTGTGCTGCAAGAAATGATAAAGGGGATGGTTTCAGAGAAACCTGAGTAGCCATATGAACTGATGCAGCCTGAAGTGAACAGAAGTAGAACAATTTATGCAAAGATAACAATATGGTAAAGACAAACTACTTTGAAAGAATTAGGAACTCCGATCAGTGTAACGATCAACTATGATTCCTAAAGGCTAATGATGAAACATGCTACTCACTTCTTGATAGAGAGGTGAAGTGCTCAGAGCACAGAATGAGATATATTTTTTGGACATGGCCAATGCAGAAATTTGCTTTGTTTCTCTGTATGTGTTTGTAACAAAGGCTTTGTTTTTCCTTAGTTCTCATTAAGGAAGAGGAGATAAGGGAGACGAGGGGGGAAAGAGTAAAAAAGTGGATTTTTGCTCATTGAATAAATAAAATATAATTTAAAAAAAGAAGAAAGAAACTCATCAGGTTGGAGTCTACAATTCCTTTACTTCAAATAGAACAAAACAAATGCACAGCCAAAGAGTAGAGGCCCATTTCATGGGGTCACATGTTGTCCTTAGAGAGGGAAGAGGCCTTAGGTATACCTTGAAAAGATGCCATCATTGAAAAGAGCAACTGAAGAGAATGAGTAGCCAAAGTTGATTAAGACTTTTTAAAAGCATTCTAAATTCCATGGCCACAATTGGCACCATGGCTGTCATGGATCACACAGTTAGACTAATGGAGCGAACCAGTTACAGAATGTCTATGCATCCTGCAAAGGCTTTCCAAGTCTTTTCATTACACTTGCACTATATTCCATCACAACTCCCCAGCCTCTCCACATGGGGAGCTGCTGTCAGAGGTCCTCTGCACAGTGCCAGTCTCTATTATCCATACAAATTTTATTATACATACTTATTATACATACAAATATTTTAAAATTTTAAGCAATTGAAAAGTTACCTACATATCCACATCAGTTAATCATCATCATCATCATCAATTAATAATAATAAATAGTTCTCCATTCGAGTTTTGTGTGTGTCCATTTGTCTATGTGGCCTCAGAACTTCATTTTTGACAACTTCCCAGCCCTCCTGGGATGATTTCCATTATAGAGTTTTAGGCAATGGCATCCTACTACTCCTTCTCAGAAGCCTTTGAGACCTACTCTTCCAAGATCTAGGGCGCATATCAACTATTCCTGACTTTCTTTTACTCGATCACAGATTCTAAGATGGAGCTGTTTCTCTGGTTCCCATTATACTCTCCAAGCAATCATGTTGGTGAGAATCAAAGCCAGAAAAGAAATCTCTCTCTTTAGTTCTTCAGTTTTTTGAAAGATAAAATGATCATTAAGATAGGTCAAGAAATTATATGGTGCTCTGCTTTGGGCAGGAAACATGCCTAGATAACTGAAGTCCCCTGTCACAACTGCATCAAGCCTGCAGGATGGAGTTTGGGAAGCAGGTGGTTTATAGTAAATCACTTTTGTCTTCTATCTCTGTTTATTTTCACCCAAATGCTTCCTCCCACCAGTTTCTATATTTCTTCACCTGAGTATATTTTCTTAAATACAATGCTATTCCACACATTTTACTTCTTTACCTATCCTGTTTGTTTTTTGTAACTCTTCCTCTGGACTTTTGCTGCACCTTGCATTTTCATTAGGTGGGTCTCCAAAAGAAAGCTGTTGATATCAGGTTCTAAGAATACTCTATGGGCCCAGGGCCCTGCTCATTAATACCCACCAGTATGCTTCCCACTAACAGTCAGCCAGAAGACTCAATTAACACCTAGCAAAGGCATTTACTTAGATAGTAGAGTAAAAAACAGTAGTTCCAAATGTTCCCTCTAACCAGAAAATTGGAACATATGGTTCCATAGATACACATTGTGTCTGTGGGAACAGTGGGCACACACAGAATACAATGGCATTGAGATGCAGATATAAATAACACACCTGCCAAGGTAACTCACAACAATGGAACTAAAGGGACTTTTCAGTAGCCCAATTTTCAATTGCCAAGACTAATCTTCTCTTGAGTCCATATACATCCTTCTTTGTTGCCTGCTCTCATGCTCCTTGAAGCTGCCTCCTCCCTCACCTCATTGGTTCTCTGTATCAAAGTCTTTGTGAAGTATGTGTCTCTGCTCTTAAACTGGGTCTTCAGCTCTCTCAGACTGATTTTCCAGCTGCTGGATGGGATCTCTCTTTCTGGCTAAGTACCTGTGATGCTAGATTTACATGGTTGATTAGGGAGATGGAAGAAGAGAGAAATTCCCTTTCTCCCCTGCAATGGTTTCATTCCATAATTGCTCCAAAGCTTAATTGGCTTTCTTTCTTGAACTATAGGATTTCTTTCATATATATATGTATGTGTGTGAGTGTAAATATATATACATACATATATACACATACATACATATATATGTAAATATATGCCATGCCTCTAGATATATAGTGGGTATGTATGTATGTGTGTGTGTATGCGTGTATGTATGTGTATGTGGGTATGTATGTGTGTGTGTATATATATATATATGTACGTATGTGTATATATTATATATGGGCAGCTAGGTGGCACAGGGGATAGAGCACCAGGCCTGGAGTCAGTAAGACATCTTCCTGAGTTCAAATCTGGCTTCAGATGCTTACTAGATGTGTGACCCTGGGCAAGTCACTTAACCCTGTTTCCTTCAGTTTTCTCATCTGTAAAATGAGCTGGAGAAGGAAATGACAAACCACTCCAGTATCTTTACCAAGAAAATCCCAAATGGGGTCATGAAGAGTCAGATATGATTGAAAAAACTGTACAACAAAATATATTATATATATATATATATGAGTACGTGTGTATATGCCTATACATATATGTGTATGTATATATGTATATCTGTGTGTATACACACACACATACGCACCATTTCCAGTTGTCTTGATCCAGTGGCCATAGTCCTATAATTCTCTCAAGTTGATCAAGGAACTTCTCATCTGGTTGTAGTGTATAAGAAAACTTTGTAATACTCCTTTATATTTTAAATAAGATATGCCCTTCTAGAGCCACATTCTGGACATTGATCCCATCCCATCAAGTCTCAGTGAATTTTCCCACCCTGAAGAGGTGGGGTGGAATATCTGTTATGTATCTTCAAGGGATTACTCTAACTAGAGTTGCCAAAAAAGTAGTGAATTATTAAGCTTATTGGAAGCATTTAAAACCGAGTAAATAGACTGCTTTAGGCAAGCATACCAATTACTTCCAAAGAGACTTGGAGAAAAAATTAGCATAGATCAATGAGTTTGTAGTCTGCGCTATGGGGATTATTCCGCTTTTGGTGGGAGACATCCCCTGCCCCACACCTTCCCATCCCCCCCAATCCTTCAGCATCCAGGGGCCAGCAGCTACTGCCTAGATGAAGGAAACACCAGTGAGGTCTCCTGAAACAAGATGGCTTATGAATTTGAATCATCTGATGGCCTGCCTACAAAGACACTGGGAGCCAGAGTGAGATGATTTTTCCATCTCCCTTATTGACTTTGAACACAAGAATATGCTTTTCTGAAGGGTAAGTAGGTGTATCTTAGCCTGACAATACCCTGCCAAAGACTAGAACAGGGTAAATAGTAGTTTTCACAACTTTGCCAGAGCAATAGTGCAGCTGAGAGTTTTAATGTTATACCTTTCAAATTCCATTTAGTTAAAGCACTATAATCCATACTGTAAGCGTGTATTCCCTTAGATCATGTTAAGATGGGAAGGACAAAAGAATCTGAGTGGGGAACGGGGGCATAAGCCATTTTAATAAAGTCATCAAATAATTATCTGATAATGATCTTGGCATTTCAAATCCTCAATTGAGCCAAATGATACCTTGGCTGGCAGCAGGCATTAGAGGGCTGGGTGAGCTTCCTGGAGCATGGGCAAAGATCCAGGCAGGCAGCCCATTACTGCACATGTGTGAAAGGAGCTTGGGCTGATAGTTGAGCTCAGAATACCACATACTGGTTTATGCTGGGATTGCATTCTGAGTAGCCATTTCAGACCACATACCCCCGGGGAGGCACGTGTCCATTGCTCGGTTTCTCTCCTAAATACAAAGAAAAAAGAACTTTTCTCTAAGTTTGTTTATGATTCTTGGTTTAATTAGTACTTTAAAGATTTACTTTAGATATAAAATTATTATTGGTCAAAACTGCTTTATGGGACAGTTAGGTAACACAGTAGAGGCAATGCTGGGCCTAGTGTCTGGAAAACCTGAATTCAAATGTGACTTCAGACACTTACCAGTTGTATGACCTAGCATGTCACTTAACCTCTGTTTGCCTCAGTTTCCTTATTTATAAAATGAGAATAATAGCACCTACCTCTAAAGGTTGTTGTGTGTATTAAATGACATAATAATTGTAAAGTTCTTAGCACAGTGCAAGCCACTTAGTATAAGCTATATAAATATTAGCTATTATTATTCCACAACACAAAAAAGGTTAAGAACCTCGCCTTAGGCAAAAAAAAAAAAAAGGAGCCAATTGTTATCATTGTCTCTTGAGAAAGGGTAGGCACTGTTGAGTCATACTGGCTTCTCATTTTTTTTCTCTCCAGTGTTCCTTCAGAAAACACCCCTCCTCAGGGGATGGATAATCATGGTAACTAATCCGGCCAGATAGGAGGAGAGTGGGAGGGGCTGGGTCAGGATGGTAATGCCCACATTCCAAGGATAGGCTCCAGCCAAGAGGGTTTAGAAAGACTTCCTTTTTTTTCACCTTATATAGCCAACCCTGCTAGACAGCACAACTGGTTATACTAATATTAATCTTAGTTTACATTCCCAGAGCCCATTCAGACAAATAGGAAAAAGGAGAAGGCCATGGTGGGATTGAAATTTTGTTTACTTATTGTGGGTTGACATATACAGATACTGTGGGTTGACTTCCAGACCACCAAAATAAAGTAAATATCACAATAGAAGGAGTCACACAAATTTTTGGTTTCCTAGTGCATACAAAAGTTAGGTTTACCTTATACTGTAGTCTATTATGTGTGCAATTGTATTGTTTAAAAAAAGTACATACCTTAATTAAAAATACTTTATTGCTTTAAAAAATTGCTAACCATCCTCTGAGCCTTCAGTGAGTCATAATCTTTTTGCTGATGAAGGGTTTTGAATTGATGTTGATGACTGTTGACTGATCAGGGTAGTGGCTGCTGAAGGTTAAGGTGGCTGTGGTAATTTCTTAAAATAAGACAACAATGAAGTTTGCCACATCCATTGACTCTTCCTTCCACAAAAGATTTCTCTGTAACATTCGATGCTATTTGATAGCATTTTATCCACAGTAGACCTTCTTTCAAAATTGTAGTCAATCCCCTCAACCCCTGCTACTGCTTTTTCTACTAAATTAATGTAATTTTCCTCAATACTGTTGTATCTAAGGGAATATAGGGAGTTCCGAGAAGAAGGAGAGATACAGAGGAATGACTGGTTGGTGGAGCAGTCAGAAAACACACAACATTTATCAATTAAGTTCACTTATTATATAGGCATCCCCTGCCCCACACCTTGCCATGCCCCCCAACCCTTCAGCATCCAGGGGCCAGCAGCTACTGCCTAGATGAAGGAAACACCAGTGAGGTCTCCTGAAACAAGATGGCTTATGAATTTGAATCATCTGATGGCCTGCCTACAAAGACACTGGGAGCCAGAGTGAGATGATTTTTCCATCTCCCTTATTGACTTTGAACACAGGCATTATGTTATATAGGCATATATAGGCATATGTTCATGGTGCCCCAGAACCATTACAATAGTAACATCAAAGATCACTGATCACAGATCACCATAACAGATATAGTAACAATGAAAAAGTTTGAAATATTGTGAGAATTACCAAAGTGTGACACAGAGACATGATGTGAGCACATGCTACTGGAAAAATGACGTCAATAGACTTGCTCAATGCAGGGTTGCCATAAACCTTCAATTTGCAAAACAAAACAAAAACCAAATCCCCCACCCCCAATATCTGTGAAGTGAAATAAAACGAGGTATTCCTGTAATGATACACAGATAACTGGGACTAAGACTCTTTCCTTCTTCAGTTCCTAAAAGTGAAGGAGGGAGTCCTTTCAATAGATGTTTAGGAAAGTGGTCCCAAGCAATTTTAATAGCCCCACCCAGATTCCCTGGAGGGAGCAAAGTAGAAAAAACAATTTGGGGAGAATAGAGTGTTTCTCCCCCAAATTCCTAGACCCTCAGGGAATATTGTTGTGTGTGTGTGTGTGTGTGTGTGTGTGTGTGTGTGTGAGACAAGCGACCCCGGCAGCTAAGTGAGGAAGGACATAAATTGTGATGTTATCATAAACTAACATAGAATTGGTAGGGAGAAGAGGCACACTTTTGCAATGTACAGAGAGATAATTCCTCTTTTTTGTGTCATTGAGGCCTTTGACTGTCTGGTGAAACCTATGGACCCTTTCTCAGAATAATTTCTTAAATGCATAAAATAAAACACATAAGATTGTAAAGGAAAGCAATTTTATTGAAATAGCTTTACAATATTAACAACAACAACAAATTCTGAACAAATTTGTGTTCTAAACACTAGGAGACTTCGTGATGTGAGGCTTATACCCATGAGATCCACAGGATAAGAGAAGTCTCCAGAAATAAAGAAGTCTGGAATTATTCTTCTGAGCTATGTGATACAAATGGACCCATTTGGGAGATGGAGCTGGTCCCCTGGGAATAGTAGTGACTGTTATCTGCTGAAAAGTAAGGGAAATACCAAGAACTTGGATTGTAGACCCAAGGGGGCAAGTTCAAGACTAAAGGCATGGTCAAGAACAGCGGGACATGGGAGAGGCAGCAGAAGCAACCATAGACAAATAATAATAACAATAATAGCTAATATTTATATAGTGCTTACTATGGGTCAGACACTGTGTTGAGCACTTTACAAATATTATTTTATTTGATCCTCACAACAGCCCTGGAAAGTAGATGTTATTATTATCCCCATTTTTACAGATGAGGAAACTGAGGCAAATAGGTGTTAAGTGACTTGTCTAGGGTCACACAGCTAGTGATTCTGGGGCTGGATTTGAACTCTGGTCTTCCTGACTCCAGGCCTCAAGGAGCCTTGGAAGGGAACTCTGACGTGGAGAAATTTGGGACAAGTCTAAGGTCTGCTTTGGCAAACCCAAGGTAATATCAGACTCTAGGGGACACCGCTCCCTGGTAGATGCTGTTCTTTTCCATGGGCTTTAACATGAGTCCAGTTTCTTTCCCGTAGCTTCCAAATACATATACTCATTCTTTGTGCCTAATGAACCCATGTGCTTGTAAGGAAATATATTTGCCATACTCTAGTGCTAGGGATGGAGGGATAGATAAGATAGGAAGTTCCATAATAATTTGGGTTGGGAAACCAGGCCAGAGAAGTGAGAACTCACCCAAAGTATACCTGGACCTATTTTGTCAAGAGGGAGACTGACATAAGGGTTACATACAGATGATTGAGAGTTGACTTAAACTCTAATTCAAAGAAAAAAAAGAACGTGCCATTCAGAAAAGCAGAGCATGATGCAAGACTTAAGAATGATAAATTATTTCAGTATAATAAATGGCAGTATCTTTCTATGCCAGTTTAAATGAAATAGAGTACTTAAAATATATCCCTAGGGTGAATGGTAGAATGTCATGAAAATACTATTGACTCACTGGACCAATATATTTTCACAAGCTTGACAGGGGAAAGCAGGCAGAGAGATAGATCATTAGCATCAGGTAAGACAGATCTTGTAAAGGATTGTATTTTAAAAGAACAAAAAACTTCCTATTCCAAACCACCAATAGAAATGCACCTGAGTCAACCTGCAGGAAAAAAAAAACAAACTTATAGCCCATACCAGCATAAGATCTCAGCTTTGTCCTTGTCTTAACATGAGAAAATGTTGACATAACCAACACACTGTGCCAGATATTTCATAATGCAGAGAGAAATGTACAGGTAGTAAATTGTACGTGAATTATGAGGCCCATGATGATTTCATTAATTAAGAAAGCAGAGTAGTGTAGTAGAAAGAAAACTGGTCTTGGAAGCAGAAGATATAGGTGAGTGTCTTAGCTCCACCCCTCCCTTGGCCAAGGCACTTCACTCCCCCAGCCTCAATTTCCACATTTATGCAATGAGAATAATAGTACTAGTACTGCCCCATCTCTGGTTGTTAGGGTCAAATAAGATACGAAAAACTGCATAACTATAAAGTGCTATATAAATATAGGATAATTTTGTTATTTTCACATCAATAGGAATGAATTTATGTTGTGCTTACTATATGCCAGGCAACTGTACTAAGCACTTTATAATTATATCTCGTTTGATCCTCACAACGACCCTGGGAGGTAGAAGCTGTTATTATCCCCATTTTACAGATGAGGAAACAGAAGCAAACAGAGGTCAAGTGACTTGCCCAGGGTTACCCAGCTAGTTAAGTGCCTGAGGCTGGATCTGAACTCAGGTCTTCCTAACTCCAGTCTGGGTGCTTTAGCCACTGTGCCACTAGCTGCCTTATATGTCATTTATAGTATAATAGCTAGAAAAAGAGCAGCGTTAGTAATGCTTAACTATGCTCTGGTCAAACAATATCTTGATTATCAGCCTTCAGTTCTGACCATTTCTTTTTAGGGTACTGGCAAATCACAATATGTCTAGGGGAGGGTGGCCAAGATGGTAAGGGTACTGAGTAGAGACCAGGTTATATGAGGATTATCTTTGAAGAGACTGAAGCTATTTATCCTGGATCAGATTGATGAGGATGGCTAGGGAGTTAGTTGATAGCTGTCTAAGTGTTTATGAGATGATTGTGTCTGTCAAAGAGCTGTTTTATTTAATTAGAATTAGGTGAAAGTTGCTCAGTAGCACATTTGATTTGTTATAGGAAAAAAAAAAACAACCTTCTAATAATCAGTTGTCCAAAATTGGAAGGGATACAAAGGGAGGAAGTAGGTTCTCCATCACTAGAGATATTCAAGTGGAGGGTGAATGACCACTTGTCAGGTATGCTGTAGAAGGAATTCTTGGCTCACACATTGGGTGAAGTCGAAGACCTCTGAGGTCTGTTCCAATTTCTAGATTCTATGATTGTAATTCAAGGTATTCAAGTCACTTTATAAACAGGAGTCCTTGTGGTAGTAGTGAACAGTATGTAAGAAGTGGAGTGTTGGGAGCAGCTAGGTGGCACAGTGGATAGAGCACAGGCCCTGAAGTCAGGAGGACCTGAGTTCAAATGTGACCTCAGACCAAACGCTTGACTCTTACTAGCTGTGTGACCGTGGGCAAGTCACTTAACCCCAACTGCTTAAAAGAAGTGGAGAGTCCTTATAGTAAGATGGAGAACCAGGCACTAAGAGGGACCCTGATATGAGCAGGTTCATATACAGATATGCCTTCTTTTTCTTGATATGTTAAAAAAAATGACAAAATAAAGTTAATTAAGAGGGTAATTAGTTGTACTACAAAAGGATTCTATATTTTGCAAAGGGATTTACTGCAGGATTTCTTAAAATTGTGTGTCTTCATTATGCAAAAAAAAACAAAGTAATACAAAAGAATTTCAGTTCATAATGCTCAAAGTGTGAGGGGAGAAATCAAACAAGCACTTATTTATTAGGTCTTACTATGTGCCAGAAACAGGTGCTAAGCTATGGGGAAACAAAGAAACCAAAAACAGTCCCTGTCCCCAAGGAGCTCATTTGAAAGACTCTTCTCTTGCATTCTTGTTCCATTTTTGTCACTAGCTAACTCATTTAATCAGGGGCAGCTAGGTGACACAGCGAATAGAGTGCCAGGCCTGGAGTCAGGAAGAACTGGTCTCAGACACATACTAGCTGGGTGATCTTGGGCAAATCACTTAACCTTGTTTGCCTCAGTTTCCTCATCTATAAAAGGAGATGGAGAAGGAAATGACAAACCACTCCAGTATCTTTGCCAAGAAAACCCCAAATGGGGTCATGAAGACTCAGACATGACTAAAATGACTGAACAATAACAGTTGGCTTAATCTCACCATAACTCAGTTTCCTCATTTTCAGAATGAAGGTGTTGGAATTCTGATTTATTCCTTTGTCTCTAACTAGGAGCTAGAAAAGCCTTACAAAGAAGTGGAAAGAAAATGAAACACAAATAGAAAGATTAAAGGAAGGGGGCCAGGGAGTCCTAGGAATGACTGTGAAAAAGCCCCCAGTTTATGCCGTACAGGGCCAACCAGGATAGCGAAGGGCCCAGAGATCATACTTAGTAACTGAAGGAAAAAGAGAGACAAGGGACAGAAACACAGAGATAGAAAGAGACAAAGAGGGGCAGCTAGGTGGTGCAGTGGATACAGCACCAGCCCTGAGGTCAGGAGGACCTGAGCTCAAATTTGACCTCAGACCAAACACTTGACACTTACTAGCTGTGTGACCCTGGGCAAGTCACTTGACCCCAATTGCCAAAAAAAAAAAAAAGAGAGAGAGAGACAGATCTAACAGGGTGGGAAGGACTAGAGACCAGAAATGTTGCGCACTCTGATGTCATGTTCTTTCTTGTCTTTTAGTAATTTGGATATGTTTCGAGTATACAGTTCAATTCAATAAACATTAATGGTCCTAATTGGAATCTTCTCTACTAGACGGTGTTAGTTGGTTTTGCTTAACTGTTTTTCTTTGGTAAAAGGAGTACCCTGGATGACTGGGGGAGGGAGTAGTTATATCAGGAAATGGCTAGTGGAAAAAGGCATCAATCAAACTTTTAAAATAAATTCAGGTTAAGTAAAGTGAAGGTGTTTTCCACAAGCAAGCTTCAGGACCATTACCAGAGAGGGGTTTCTATATGAGTAAGGGTGGATTTCTGTGTAACTTGGGTCTTTCCAGGACAATTACAAAAAATGATTAGATCAAGCCTATGAATAGTTTTGGATTTCCAGGTTGTGGGAAAGTAGCTGCTATTACATGTAAATCCTAAACTAAGGAAAATGGCAAAACAATGATGTGACTGTAAATTAATGAAATCAAGGTTGATAGTATCTCCTTATATTCCCAAACATTTAAAAAAAAAAAACTTTTTTTTTAAACAGGGAATATATCCTGGCAATAAAATTAGTTTATTTCCCATTGCTTTTTATTCTCCATGTAATGTTCAGAGTTCTAACTGCACTTGTTGGATGGATGCTAGATACTTTGGCTTTATCTTTCCACAGCTGGTTGAGATCTCAGGGATTACTATAAATACCCCTGAAAAATAAAATAGGTTGCTTTTAAAATGCAAATTATGAAATTCTCACCTCAAAGTTCCAAGTGAATTTGACAATATGATATAATTTCTTTATAACTGAATTGGGAGATAGAACTAATACCACATAGGATAATCTACTTATATCAGGTTTTTCAGTGTATCTGCTTTTCTGGTTTCTAGGACGTATTTTGATCCATAGCTTATCCAAATCTGTATTACCATTGGAAGGGTTGTTTGGGTATCTATTAAGTCAATTAATTAATCACCCCACTTTGCTCAGCACTGATACCTTTTTCAGGTGAGAAAAAAGTCTGGGTTGAATCAATCAATCAATTAGAGATTTGAACTAGGTATGAACCAATATTTGATTTTGTCTCTGATTGAATCAATCAAAAGCACTTCAACTAGAAGTCAATTCAAACTGGTTGAAGGACACTTCATGGGCTTGTTTAATAAAACCATCAAGTTAGCTTGGAATTTGGGATTTCACTATCTGGCATTCAAGGGGAAGGAGTGGGCATCTTAAAAATTGAGCTAGGAAAAAAAAATCAACGGTATAGGAACAACCAGCAAAAGGAGAAAGAAAAACCAGGGTTCAGCTAATCAGAGGAGAGACCATTGGAGGTGGTTAGAGGTGGACCATTGACCCTAGAGGCATCTTGGAAAAGACTGGGGCAAATTGCCAGTGGGACCTATTTCTTCAAAGACTGGGGAAAGTTCAAGAAAAGGCCTGCTCTTCCCCCAATTTCTCCTCTTGGACACTGTAATATGCCTATTTCTTTACCCAAATGTTCCTGGTAGCCTGAATTTTGCCTCAACATGAAGAGACCAGGAGTTAGAGATAAATATAAAGTTAAAGTGGGCAGCTAGGTAGTACAGTGGCCTTCAGTCAGGAAGACCTGAGTTCAACTCTAGCCTCAGACATTTAATTAGCTGTGTGACCCTGGGCAAGTCACTTAACCCTGTTTACCTCAATTTCCTCATTTATAAAATGAGCTGAAGATGGAAATGGCAAACCGTTCTAGTATCTTTGTCAAGAAAACCTCAAATGGAGTCACGAAGAATTGGTTATGACTGAAACGACTGAACAGCAATAACAACAAATAAATTTAAAGACAGAGAACCATACTATAAATGTAACATTTAGAAATTTTTCTAACTGGGGGTTCTGAACAATTGTGTTTTTACTCCTAACTTTGTGTATAAGCTTTCTAAATCAGTAGAAAAGAGAACCCCTTGGGCCTGAGGAGCTATTGCCCCTATGCTGAAAATGAGGTAATTATTATAACAGAGTATAGCTGATTACATCTCCAGAGACAAGGGAGAAAAGGAAGAAAAGGCCAGGGCAATTAATTATCTTTCACTGGGTACCTTCACCCTTCACATGGACACCCACATTGACTAGTATTATACTGGATTGCTAGCTCTCCCTCCATTGTTGGATTGTAAGCTCCTGGAAGGCACGAACCATTATAAACATATACTGAATTTGTTGGACAAAACAAATCATAACAGGAGTATACTCAATCTCTAAGCAACTGATGGTGCTGGACCTAGAATGAGGAAAACATGAGTTCAAAACTAGCTTCAGGCACTAACTGTGTAACCTCCTTGTTTCAGTTTCTTCAATTGTAAAATGGGGATTAAAAACACCTCCCTTTCAGGATTGTTTTGAGGATTAAATGAGATGTGTTTAGCTGAGTGCCTTGTGAATATAATAGGTGCTATATAGATGCTTATTCCCTTCCCTTTCCTTCCCTTCCCTTCACTTCCCTTTCCATATTTTCCCTTCCCCTCTCAGCATGACTTTCCAGTCCTTTGGACTGGTTTCCAAACAGGCCTGCTACTCATAACCCCAATGGACTCCAGGAGGTTAAAAAATGAGAGGGTAGAAGGAGGGTCACTTCCTGCCCTCAGATAGTCAACTGTAGAACTCGTTTCCAATAGAACTCCATATTTCCCCCTTCCCCCATTATTGCCAAATACTCTCCCACACCCTCTACTAGCATTCAGAGACTGTTCAGGCTCTTAACTTTTACCCCTCTGTGGTGGCATCATCTCTCAGTCATTATAGACTAACCTGAATTTGCGCTGCCACATGAGTAGCTTCAAAAGCAAAATGTAAGATTCCCCACTAGTGTGTCCCTACCCTCTTCCAATCCCCTCTCACTTTTTGGCTGCATCAAGCATTTCAGGAATATGTGCCCTTGGATAGTGAGTGGTAAGGAAGAATCCTACTCCATTCTTTTTGTTTTCAGTAGGATTGATTGAGTGGTGCAGAATGAGCATGTACAGACGGGTTGGTAGGGAGGAGTTGCAAACAACTAAATTACCTTTTGCCTCAAACTTATCCCACCCCAGAAGTCCCTGTTTCTGTTGAAGGCACCATCATCCTTCTAGTCACTCAAGTGTGAAACCTCATTGTCATCTTTGTTCAGGTCCTCATCACTTATCTTTTGGACTACTGAAACAGTCCCTTAATTGGTATACTTCCCCTTTTCCAATCTATTCCACTCAGCTGCCAAATTGATATTCCTAAAGCATAGGTCTGACCATGTACCTCTTCTACTCAATAAATTCCAGTGTCTCCCTATTGACTCTTAGATCCCTGAACTCCTTCCAAGTTTCCCATCATTTCCACCCCAAGAGTTCAGTGAAGCCCCTCCTAGAATTTGTGATAGAAAAGGTGAGGAAAAACAAGTATAGTCAGATATGCACCCCAGGTTTTGGGGAAACAGATTTCATTGAGTTCAGAGGAAGGATAGCTAGGATCTCATGGACTGAAATTCTAGAAAGTCAGCCCAAAGTGGATGAGAAACTCTCAAAAGTTGAATTTTTGAAATCACAAAGGGAAATAATTGCAATGAGGAGGAAGAACAGGAGTTACCTGAACAGACCAATGTAGATGCCCAGGGAATTCACCAGCCAGCTTAGATTTTTAAAAGATTATATGCAGAAGATGAAAGGTAGCTAAGGGCAGGTACCAGAGGATGAATATAAAAGCATGACATATTCCTATAAAAACAGTGCCAGGAGTGCTAAAGTTCAGGATAAGTTGATGTTGGCAAGGACAGCTAAAGGCAATTAAAGGGTGGGTTTTTCATCTACCTTTAAGCAGGACTACTGCTTAAAAATAGAATTGATACATAGGATCATTACTTAAAGCTGAAAGGGAATAGGTAGACTGATTGATTGCCAATACAGAGGTCATCTAGTGCAATGGTTCTCTAAGTATGATCCAGGGGTGTGTGTGTGTGTGTGTGTGTGTGCCCAAGACCCTTTCATCAGGGTCCACAAGGTCAAAAATTTTCACAATACAGCAATAGTGAGATAATTTAATTTCTAATATAGGAAATATTGACAGATAACACCCATATAAACAAAAGTACTTTGGACTCCTCAATAACTTTTAATAGCATAAAGGGGTCATGAGGCCAAATAGTTGGAGAACTGTTGATATAATCCAATTTCTGATGAGAAAACTGAGGCTGAGGAGGTAAAATGACTCACCTAAGGTTATATGGATACTAAATAGTAGAACCAGAATTAGACTCCAGCTATTCTAACTCTAAATCTAGTGTTATTTCTATTTAATCAAGGAGAAATTTGAAACAAATCTATGTAGAGATAATAATCGAAACCATTAGAGTGGATGAGATCACTGACAGAAAGAAAAATAGGTTCAAAGACTGAACCTTACTGGAAAACCAACTTAGGGTACTGGAGATGGATGATGATCCAACAAAGAAGATGACCAAGGTGTGGGCAGGCAGGAAAAGAAACAGTACAATAGGGGGTTAATACTGTATTCCTTTGAGGAATTTTCTGAGACAGTATGGATTTCAAGAGTTTTGTCCTTCTTTCCCCAAAAATCATCAAAAAGATCCAGGAATTTCAATACTTTGACAAATTGTTGTTCACCTTTCATTTTCAGAGGACCAATGACATCACAGGGTGATTGTCTTTACTTATACATACATTGAAATGAAACAGAGTGGCACGGTCATCAACCTCACCCTCTCTTCCTGAGTAAGTCCAGAGACAAGACAAAAGTCAAGATGACTGGTGATGGCCTGGGATGCACTGGATGACGTTGGCCTCTTCAATGTCTCACCAAGCTCTAAGCACTCCATGGCGCTTGCTTCAGCCGCCTTCATGGCTGTTGGAATAAATGGTTCTCATCCACCCATTCTGCAGGTGGAAGTCTTCACATGCTTGAGGTGGACATCCCCCTAACTCACTGACAGGTTTGAGAGGTCTGTCAGTTATCTTCAATCTGATTAGCCTGTCTGTAGAGACCGTTTTACTGGCGTGTGGCTATTGTGCATGCTACAGTTTCTTGAAGCCACAGGTGAGAGTTAGGTGAAGGTGGACACCAAAGGTGGATGAGCAGCCCTGAAAAAGGACTTGATTTTTGCCAAATACTAACTGAGTGAGTCAAGCCATCATGTATTCCAACAAAAATAGAATACCATGTTTACTATCAAACTCATTTCATCCTTTGGTGAGTTTTGCTGAACTGTCTTTACAATCATCTTACTTCTTACTCTCCCCCCAACTTCCACCATCATATTCTCTTCAATCCAGCGACACTGGCCTTCTCACTGTTCTTCTAAAAAGACACTCCATCTCCCAACTTTGATTTTTTTTGTTTTTGTTTTTTTTTTTTAGCTAGGCAATGGGGTTAAGTGACTTGCCCAGGGTCACACAGCTAGTAAGTGTTATGTGTCTGAGGCTGGGTTTGAACTCAGGTCCTCCTGACTCCAGGGCCAGTGCTCTATCCACTGCACCATCTAGCTGCCCCAATTATTATCATTTTTTTTTTTGACGAGGCAATTGGGGTTAAGTGACTTGCCCAGAGTCACACAGCTACATCTCCCAACTTTGGAGTTGTTTAGATTGTACAAGTCCAAGGTGAACATGAAATATCTGCTGGGCAATTCCATTATACTCCAGAGAAAGTATAATGAGTACAATGGGCTATATTTATTTATGTTTCCTGGATTTGATTATGCGTACTTTTAAATCCTTGGCACTTTGCCCATATTTTGTGGGGTGAGTTTAAAGGCTGGTCAATGCCCGATAATCCATATGGAATACTGAACATCTTTTTTAGAGTGGACCCAGTTACTCCTTGTCAGATATATATGTTGCTCTCCAAATATAACAATGGTTCAGCTTGTGTGTGGCAAGATCTAGGAACTAATCCTTCTCACTCCAAAGGCAAATACAATTTCTACATTTTGGGATGGGGCAGGAAGGGGGCTATGGCTGCCTCCCCATATATCCGCCGCACTAATAGCTCCCAGCAGCCATTAGGAAGTTACTTACCTCTCATGACTGACTCACTTGAACTTTACCAAACATTTGCAAAGAAGAAATCCTTTCTCCCTCACAAAGTTTCAGCTCGAGATTCTCTAAGGCAATCATTAGCCTACTTCCTTCTCCTACTTTTATTCATATATAGGATAAAATACAAACTCTTTTTTTTTTACATGTAACATACTCTCTCATCTCTATAAAGAATCACAGAACTTGAGAGTTCGAAGAGACTTCAGAACCTGTCTTATCCAACCCATACATGAAAGGAATCCCTACTACAAAATGCCCCAGGTGCATTTTCTCATCCTTTCTGTGGGATCAGACTTGATCATTGTAATTACATGGCATTCAGTTTCCTAATTTTTTGTAGTTACTGTTATTTCTATTTACCTTGCTATAATCACTGTGGATATTGCTTTCCTGGTTCTGCCTGCTTCATTCCGCCATAGTTCACATAAATCTCTCCGTGTTTCTCTGTATTTTTCATATTCATCATATCTTATGGCAGAGTGATATTCATTCACATTCATTTGCTAAAATTTGGGCAGCCATTGCCCAACTGATGGGCTTTTACTTGGTTTATAAGTCTTTGCTACCACAAAAAAAATGCCACCATGAATATTTTTTGCATGTAAGGACCTTTCTTTCCATTTTTGACGTTCTTGGGATATATGCCTAGGAGTGGCATCCTTATAGTTCTTACAATTAATTAGATGTGGTAGTAGAAAAAGTGCAAGGCTTGAGGTCAAGATCTGGGTTTGAATCCTTTCTCTCCCACTTGCTAGCTGCTCAACTTCACACTGAGGTAATAGCCTCAGTTTAATCTATTAAATGAGAAAACTAGATTACATGATCTCTAAAGCCTTCCCCAGCTCATTAGAATATTAGCTCCTTGAGGTCAGAGACCGTGTTTTTTCTTTTCTTTGTATCCCTAGCACTTAATACAATGACCAGCACATAGTTTGTGCTTAATAAATCCTTTTTGTCTGATTGATTCTATTCGTGGGTTAGAAAATCATTACATCTTTATGTATTAAAATTTGTTTTTAATTTGAAAGCTTAGTATCCAGTGAATGGTTGGATTTAGAGGTACTATTACTGTCCTATCTCTGTTCTGCATCAGTGATAGGAAAAAGCCACATAAAAAAATCTGACTAGCTTGTTGTGTACTCCTCTTTAATTAACTATCATGCAGCATTGCACACACGTGCACATACACACACATATCATATCCTCCTACTGCAGAATCTTATCAGTAATTTTTCCCCAGTGGAAAAAATGCTGGGAATGGGATTTTCCCAATGGCACCCCAGCAGTTGCTGCTATAAGCACTGGTTATAACTGGTGAGGGTTAGATCACACCTGCTCTGAGAGGCTGACACCTGGCTCTGAAAGGGGGAGTCTGGGAACTTGAACAACCAGCAGTATTGGGTAGAGCGAGGGATTGTTGGGTTGTCCTGGGGTGAAATGTGGGTGTGGCTGTGTTCGTAACAAACCCCATGACTGGCTATCTGGGGAGGACAAGATACAATCTATCTATATATCTATATAATCTATCACATACCCTTTGGGGTCAAACCATGGCCCCTTCTTTAGAGGCTAATATCCTACTGGACTATAAGCTCTAATAGGGGAGGGAACATGTATCATATGAATTTTGTAATCCCCCTGGGGCCTTAGCACAGTGCTCAGTACACAAACAGAGCTTAAATGTTTGTTGGTCCACTGGAATGGGATCAAATGGAATCCTTTCAATTCCACTGCAGTTTTTACCAAGGTTAGGACAATACTTCCCCATTTGAGTGAGGGTGTATGCCTAAACTGTTACTCACCCTTCATAGCGTAACTTGCATTGGCTTAAGCCTTCTAAAAACTGTTTCTATTGCAAAGTGACATATTGAAAAGACTAGACAGCAGCAGATTCCAGTCCTTCATCTTACCTTGTCCATGGGTGATGAAATGGCTTAACCTGTCAGCTCCTGCTAATGGGCCAGTTCATCTGGTTTTATTGCACTCTGTTTTACTGCATGCCCCGATATAATCTTGGCTATAACTTCCTCTGTTCAGGGGCATGGATAAAGGCATCATGTTTAAGAAAGTCCCACCCAGGAGAGTTAGCTCCCTATGGTGCTGGCAGCCTGCCACGCTAATTGGGAGAGGCTCATGCTGGGACATTGGCACACTGTCTAGTATCCCAGCCTAGGTGAGGCTGAGGAAAGAATCTAGGGGAGGAAGGCAATGAAATATTGAAGTATCTGAAATCTCTTCATTGAGTTCAGTTGCCTGTTTTCAACTTGGCACAAGAGGAAATAGGGATGGGGCAAATCCACTGTCCTATTTTGGGGAGAAGAATGAGCTCTAGTGGCCAAATATCCATTGACCTCTGTCAAAAGGGAATAGAGTGTGAAAAGAAAATGGCAAGTGAAAAGAGAGGAAGTGAACCATGTAGCAATAATAAATGGGGTGGGAGGGGCCGCCCTTCTTTCCTTTACTTGGCTTGTGTTTTGCTTTTTTTTCCCTCTTTGGGGCTATGGGGATATCTCTCCGTCTATATCTGCTGCTCTATTTCCTATCACATGGATCTTTAGGATCATAAAATCAAAACTTTAATATTAGAAAAGAACTTAGTGTTCGTCTAAGCTGACATCTTCATTTTACAGTTGAGGAAACTGAGGCCCAGAGATGTTAAAAGACTCGACCAAGGTCCAGGCATGGAAGAGGTGTGAAACCTAGGACTGCTTATTCTAGAGCAAGCACTCTATCCATTGTACCACACTGCCTCCCTTGTTGTCCTATAGATTCAAAGGACTTCATAGTATATACTAATGATACATAGGTTATAGAATTTAGAGCCAAAAGAGACCTTAGAGATCACGCCTTCATTTTTTTCAGATGAGGAAACTGAGGCCAAATGATGATAAGTGACTTGGTCAAGGGCAGCTAGGTGACACAATGGATAGAGTGCCATGTCTAGAGTCAGGAAGACCTGAGTTCAAATCTGTGACTCTTACTAGCTGTATGACCCTGGGCAAGTCACTTAACTCCATCACCTAGTCCCCCCCCCCCCCCCCCCCCCCCCCCCCCCCCGCAAAAAAAGAAGGAAAACAATGTTCTACATTTTCTAGCAACAGAGAGGATGGTGTGAACTATCCTTTTGGAACTGACACAGGTCTTCCCTCACTGATCTCACAGGACTAAAAACCAATAGCAGGATTGCTTCATTGCCCCAAAGCACTCTCTTTGGGTCACTGAGCCATTACCTGTGGCCGAAGCAGGTAGGGCAGCTTTGTCCATGCTTCTTGGAGTTCAACCCCCATTACACGAATATATCATAAAAAACAATGGGGAGGTCAGTAAGGGAAGAGGGAGGAAAAATAATAATAAATATAACTTTTAACTAACCTTACATCGACAGACTTATTTGTGAGAGGACATACTATGGGGTACATATCCTTCCCTTTCAGAGCTACCTCTTTTGTGCAAATACAATTTATCATTTTAATTTTGGACCATATTTTCTTGAATAAAGAATTCTAGAGATCCAAAAATGCAACATTATTCAGCTTCTCTAGTAAAATTCCAGTCATTCTTTGAAGGCAGGAGCTGTTTTTCACTTTGTCATAACCCAATGCTGTGAACATAGTAGGCACTTAATAAGATGCCTGGTGTAAGGAGGACTGACAGAAGAACCTCATCAAGGTTATTAGGGAACTTGTTAAATAGATCAAGGACTCCACTGATCAGTTCTCAAGGAGCTTGCAGTACAGAGGTTGTTCCATGTTTGCTTTTGAATCCCCAGCACCTCACATGCTTCCGGGCATAGAGAGGAAAGCAAATGCTTGTTAAATGAGGGACTCCACCTCTGATGCTCAGTTCCCTCAAAGGAGAGATTAAAAGATCAAGACCCCCTTCTTTTTTGTTGTTTTGCTAGACAATGGGGTTAAGTGACTTGACCAGGATCACACAGCTAGTAAGTGTCAGATGTTTGGTCTGAGGCCGGATTTGAACGTCCTTCTTAACTCCAGGGCCAATGTTCTACCCACTACACCACCTATCTGCCCCTCTAAGATCCCTTCTAACTCAAACTGACATTCTGCTTTCCCTCCTATATTCTTTGGTCTCTTTTTATTTCATCATCACTAACTTACTAGGGTCTACTTTACTTCTCCCTTGCTTTTGTCTGTCTCCCTTCTGGGCTGTTCCCCTCTCTCCCTCCTCCCCTCTTCTGTCCTCTTCCTTTGTTTTTTCTCTTTCCTCTCTCTCTCTCTCTCTCCCTCTCTCCCTCTCTCTCTCTCTCTGTCTCCATCTCTGTCTTCTCCCTGTCTCTCCCTGTCCCCTCACCTCTCTCTCTGTCCTCTTCCCTCTCTCTCCCTCTGTCTGTTCCTTCCCTCTTCTTTCCCTTCTATACTCTACTGTCTCCCTCCTCTTCTTTTTTCTCCTCTTTTTTCTGTCTCTCTTCTTTCTTTCTTTGTTCTCCTTTTTTTCTTCATCTTCTCCTTCTCTCTTCTTTTTGTTCTCCTTCTCCTCTCTCAATTTCTCTCCGTCTCTCTCACACACACATACACACACCACACCCGCTCTTCATCTTTCCTTTTTTCCTTCCTTTCCAGACCTGCCTCTTTTGTGCTCCTCCACAGCAACTTTCCTATCTCTCCCCCCTCCACTTTTACCTCTTTTTGCCGCTGCTTCGGTTCTCAGCACCACTACCCTCCCGAGCCCCCTCCCAACCCCTCCACCCCCACTGAAACAATAAGCAGAGATAAAGATTCTAATAAATTTCCCTTCATGGGCCTTTGCTTACTAACCAAAAGGAGTAGGAATGTGACTCCAGCGCATTCCAGCTCCATTTAAATACTGTTAGCAAAGAATGAGCTCTTGCACAATTGGGGGGAGTGTTTTATGGCATGTTATTGTTGCTCTTACACATTCAGATTTCCACAGAAACAAAAGATTAATTATTTACAAAGCTGGGTTGAAACTTTCACTGAAATAGTTTCACACCTCGGGGGAAAAGAAGGGGGAGGCCTCAATAAGCATTTCCAGGAATTAAAAAAAAATATAGAACTCCCTTGGCCATTTAAATTCTGTTTTCTCTTAAACTCCTAGAAGGCTTGTTTAGTGTAACTTTGGAGAGAGCTTTTAATTCATTTTGATCCTTCTAGCAAGAAAGGATATAAATAATGGATTGACAAATGTTTTGTTTTGTTTTCTTTTTTTTTAACCGGGAGCTAATTTTTTCTCAGCCCCCAAAATACTCTCCTTGTGTACCTGACATAAATACCTCCAATACTTCCAGAGCCACGTCAGTCCTCCTCAGTGTGAAAGGCAGGGAGGATTACCCTGTACTGAAGAGTACTTGGTGGGTTGGGAGTCAGAGAAATTTGCCTGGGATCCTGGTTCTTCTGCTTGCTTACCTGTGGGCCCTTAGAAAGTCCCTTTAGCTCTCTTTCCGCCTAAATTTTCTCGTCTGAAAAATTAGGGGGCTAGGAAAGATGACCTCTAAGGGTTTATGCAGTTCTGAATCTATGTTCCTGCAAAAGGAAGTCCGATTATAAATAATCTGGAAGAAACTTAATGTTCAGTTGTTTAAGTCATGTCTGATTCTTTGTGACCCCACTTGGAATTTGCTTGGCAAAGACACTGGAGCGGTTTGCCACTTCTTTCTCCAGCTCATTTACAGAGGAGGAGACTGAGGCAAACAGGATTAAGTGACTTGCCCAGGGTCACACACCTAATAAGTATCTGAGACTGGATTTGAACTCAGATCATCCTGACTCTCGACCTGGCGATCCATTATGCCACCTGGCTGCCAAGGAAGAAGGCTAAAGCACTAGTCAGGGGTGGGGAACCACATGTGACCTCGAGGCTGAAGGTTCCCTACCCCTGCACTAGATAATACTGAGTCTGTACTACTGGCAGGAAACTAAAGAACCAGGCAGAAAATGAGCAGTGTAGCAGAAGATTACTACTGACATCATTTAAATCCATAAGATTATCTAGAAATTAGTTTCCAAATTAATCATTTTTTTTAAACCACTCAGTATTTTTTTTCTTTCTCAATTTAACTGAATTAGCTGTGCCCAGATTCTCCATCACTTAGTCATTCATTTACCGATTCATTCACTGAGCCAGTCATTCAGTTAACATTTAATAGGACTTACTGTGTCTAGAACACAGTGTTAGGAGGCTGAGCCTTCAACTGTCACCTCCATGCTGATGACTAACCCACCTCTCTTGCTCTCCTCCAGCCACACCTCCCTCCTAACCTCAAAACCTGAATTCCTAAGGGTTTGCCTCACCCCCAGTGCCTCTTTTAGCATTTGAAGCTCACCACTTCCAGAGACTGGCTCGTCATCATCTGTTCTCCTCGCCTCAAAACCTCTGCTCTTCCGAACTGAATCGTATTTGTTAATTGGGCCAGTTCAAAACTTTGGAGTCATTCAGTTCAACAAACATTCCTCAAAGGAGTGAAAAGTTTGGGGTGGGGAAGGTCAGTGTAGAGGGCAGGGATATAAACTGGTAAAGAAAAGTCTCTCTCATCCCTTTAGGAGAAGTATGGAAGAAGGCTAATAAAACTTGTTCACAGATATGGAAAATGCAAAGGGTTTTTACCAAGTAAACTCTCAAAGTTAAACCATCTTCTTTCCTTTCCTTCTCCTCCCTCCTCTTCATTTTTAAGGGGACCTATGATTTCATCTTAGAGAAGAAACCCCTCTACCAATGAAGATCAGCACCTTCTTTGCAATTTATAGTCCTAATAAAGAGTTGCCTTGGGCTCTGGGAGGTTAGGTGACTTGTCTAGGGTAACACAGTCTGAGGGGTACCTTGAACCCAGGTCCTCCTGACTCCAAAGCATCCAGGCCTTCTCTATTCACTACACAATGGTGGTGCACCCTAAGCTCTTTTCCATTCCCACAGCCTTCGCCCTAGTTCAGGTTCCCATTATTTGCCAATGGGTGGTTGCAATAGTCTTTTAACTGGTCATGCTGATTCCAGTGTTTTCCCATTTTCAATCCTTGGGTTTACTACTACTAGACTAACCTTCCTAAATCACGGTTCTGATATAGCATTCCCCTGTTCCAATAATTTTCAAGAGCACCCCATTGCTTACTGAAGTAAGTTCAAAGTTCTCAGTATGATATTCGACACTTTCATCAATCTGACTTCAACCTGGGTTGGCCCAGATTAACCCCTAAAATGTTTTCCAGCTCTAACATTCCATGGTTCTAGGATGCTTTCCTGGCCGTTCATTCTAATACTTCCTTCACTAACCCACGTGCCTCGGCCAAATTGGGCTAATCTAAACTATCCCTGCTTCCCCACCTCCTTGTCTTTGTTCTAGTATTTCTCTCTTCCTGGAATACTGTTCTCTACCCACCCTACCCCTCTACCTTTTCTCGTCTTCATCTGTGGTGGCACAGTGGATAGGGTGCAGGGCCTGGAGTTGGGAAATATTAAGTTCAAATCCAACTTCAGATACTTACTAGCTATATGACCCTGCATAAGTCACTTAACCTTTGTTTGTCTCAGTTTCCTCATCTGTAAAATGGCGTATATACCTCCCAGGGTTGTTGTGAGGATCAAATGAAATAATAATTGTAAAGCACTTAACACAGTGCCTGGTACATAGTAGTAAGTGCATAGAAATGGTAATTATTATTATTACCAAGACCTAGGTCAAACGCAGTATTTCCCTTATTTCCATGAAGCTTCCCTGAATCCCCAAATCAGAAGTGATCTTTCTCTCCCTTGAACAACTCTCAGCATTTAATTTATACATTTCTTAAAACACTCCTCACAATTTGCTATATATTATAATTATCTACATACTTATCATCTCCCTTACTAGATGTTAAGAAATTCAGCAGCTATTTAGCATTTACTATATACTAGGTGTTTGACTAAGTGTGCTTCATTAGCCTTAGCAATTCAAAGATGAAAAAACAAAACACATTTCTTGCTGTCAGATAACTTAGCCAGAAAAAAACAAAAGACATGTATATGTAATGGGGGGTCTAGCTAACAAGGGCCCAGTCCTGGGAGCAAGTGCAGTGTGCTCTGCTGGTAAGCTTGCTCCAGGAAATGCATGATGGAGGAATATAACCCTTCATTCCTTCCTTTAGAGCACTGAGAGTAGGTATTCTCTGACACTCTCCTTTTAGCTTTCTATTTCTCTTCAGATCCCTCTACCCTACCCCCTAATTTAATTGTCTGCTAAGTTGTAACTGAGTGTGACTACAGAAAGCAAGAAGAGATGAAGTGTCTCTCCCCGGCAGCTTTTGGGTGAGAAGGAAGCACTGGGGTTCGGAGAGAGACAGCAGTGTCGCTGCCTTATTTTTCTACTTGGCATCACCACGTGGCTATGAATGCATGGAAATGTTGCTTCTTCTGTCTCTGTCATGTTTCTTTCCTAATCTCAGGGGAATGGGTATTGGGAGCAGAACAGATCAGGTCCAACCTTATGAACTTCAAAAGGATACAACAACCATTAGAAGTCCCTAGTATCTTTTACCAATAGACAAAGCAAGTGCCACACTACTGAGGAACAACCTGTGTGACCCAGTTCAGCAGTAAATCAGCCTGGATACTGAGACACTGTCCAACAAACAAGGGGCCAATTTGTCCATCAGCTTGTACTACAGCCAGAAGAGAACTTGGTGGGAGAAATGTTAGTAGCAACCACTTTAATTTTAAGCACATTCTTTCCAGGGACTAAGGTGGCAGATGAGAATGGACTCCTGATTTTGGTTTCAAAAGTTCTTACTATGTCTTCTCACTAAATAGTACTTTGTAAAAGCTAGTTGATGTTAATTGATTATTACTGATACTAAAGAGAAAAGTTATCAAATTGATATGGGGAAGTGGTAACTCCCATCTCCCTGTTGCAGCCCTGATCCAGGCTTGCTCACCTGTTGTCCCCAAACTACTGTGACCTTTCAGGGAGTCCTGCAAAAGGCCTGGATACAGGTTCCCAGGCTGGTCTGTGTCCTTCTCTAGCTCTTTTTCAGATCAGACCTCTCTCTCTCTCTCTCTCTCTTTTTTTTTTTTTTTTTTTGTAATTGGGATTAAGTGACTTCACACTTGTCACTAGCCTTGTGTCAAGTGTTTAGTCTGAAGCTGGGTTTGAACTCAGGTCCTCCTGACTTCAGGGCTGGTGCTCTATCCACTGAACCACCTAGCTGCCCCAGATCAGATCTATCTTGAATTGCCTTCTGTCCCAGTTCCCCCAGGTGTCACCTTTGCCTGCTCCTTCCTGTTGAAAAGTGGCTCCTCTAGACCTTACAGGACTCAGCTTCTTCACTGATACTCTGCTTGAACTCATTTCTCAATGGTTAGCATTTGCCCTCCCCATTCCAGTGATGCTGAATTCCCCACTGTCATTGTAGAAACCCCATTCCCTATGCCCACTGGCTTACTCCCATCTCCCTCAACCCTATGCCCACAAATGTCCCATTCCAGATCTCCTTGCCCCTTCTGCTGTGCTCTCTGCAATAGCTGCTCCAGAGTTAACAAGTTTGTTTTCTTCTTAAAACTTTTCCTTTCCTGCAGGAAAGGAAATATTTGTATCCCCTCCCCTCCTCCCTTTTTTCCCTCTCATTCCCTCCCCTCCCCTCCCTCTCCCCACTTCTTCTTAGTTGAGGGCCTTGATTCATATTATACAAAAATTTGAGGTCCTTTGCTGAGATCTCCTCACTCACATTACTTAGATGCCTTCCCCTACTATCTCCTCTTTCACTAATTTTAAGTGAAGATGTAGACCTTGTCTTGCTCAGGCAAACCCTTCGAAACACATCTTTGATTCTATTCCATAGCAGATTACCCTGCCCCATGAATTATCCCCACTTTTCAGTCTCTATAATCTGTCAGTTTTCCAGTTCCCTACAAGCATGTCCTTATTTTTCTCTTCCTTAAAAAATGACTCTTCATTCTGTCCAACCATTCCAATAAGATAATGTTCTATATCTCTCTTACCTTTTGTGCCTAATCTCTTTGAGAAAGCCACCTACAATGGTTCGTCTACCTTCTCTCCTGTTATTCAATTCTAAACCCTTAGGATTTTTGCTTCTGACCTCATCATTCAAATGAAACTACTTTCTCTGGAGTTCCCTTAATTTCTTCTTAATGGCCTTAATGGCCTTAATCTAATGGCCTTTTCTCAGTTCTCATCCTCCTTGACCTCTTTGTGGCCTTTGACACTGTTAATCTTCTGGATACTGTCTTCTCCCCAGGTTTTCAGGACCCTGTTCCTCATGCTTCTCCTCCTACCTGTCTGACCATTCCTTCTCAGTCTCATTTGAGAGATCATCTTTTGGGTCATACCTACCAATAGTAGTAGCCACCATTTTTGTAGTGATTTAAGGTTTGTAAATTACTTTACAAATATTATCCTAACTCAGCTCAAATCCCACCTTCTGCAAGAGCCTTTCCCAGTTCCTCCCCTAGCCCACTGCTTGAGTCTTTCCTGTGGGATTTTTTGTTGTTGCTCAGTTGTTTTCAGTCATGTCCAACTCTTCAGGACCCCATTTGGAGTTTTCTTGGCAAAGACACCGGAGTGGTTTGCCATTTCCTTCTCCAGGTGATTTTACAGATGAGGAAACTGAGGCAAACAGGGTTAAGTGATTTGCTCAGGGTCACATAGCTAGTGAGTATCTGAGGCTGGATTTGAACTTAGGTCTTCCTGACTTAGGCCTGGTGCTCAGGCAGCCACCTAGCTGTTCTGTTTACATTGTATGTTCACAGTTATTTGCATGTTGTCTCTCTCATTAAAATGTGAACTACTAGAAGTCAGGGCCATATTTCTACCTTCTTTTATGTTCTCAGCACTTAACATAGAACCTCACATATAGCAAGTATTTAATAAATGCTTATTTATAGACTAACAGGTAGCTGCTGATCATTTTGGTGGAAACAGTGAATGGGGGCTTAAGAACAATAGTATTATAGAGACACCCTGACTTCTTAGGGATACTCCTAGACCCTGGAAAGGAGCAGTAAGGTTCAGGAGAGCCAACCTCTGGTCAGTATGGATTGGGAGAGTGAGCCCAGATCCTATATAAGGACTGCAAGCACAAATAATTAAAATGTGTTAGATGATGATTAAGTACATAGCAGGTATCAAATGGAGTGTCATGAGTGATTTAAGGATTGTAGGAAAACAGATTTAGAGCTAGAAGGGACAGTGGAAGCCACTAAGGGAAGATAAGATCACTTCTGGCTGGAGAGAGGAGAGGTTCCGTTGAAGAGGTAGCACCAGAGCTGGACTTGAAAGAAAAGTGGTATTCCAATAGGTAAAGATGTGAGGGAAATTTGTTTTAGGCATAGTGGCATATGTGCAAATGCAAAGAGGTAAGAGAGGGCAGGATGAGACCAGGAAACATCTGGGAGATCAGTTTGGCTAGAGTACTGAACACGTGGGGAACAGTACTGTAAAAGGTAGATTGGTGACAAAGGGGTAAAGTAAGCTTTTTGTACTGGCTAGAAAATAATACTGAAGCATGAATAGGAATGTAGGCAGGCAGGTAAAAACAATGATGTTGGCTGCTTAGTTTAATCTTCATTCTGACTCAAAATGATTCACATGTTAAGGCAAAAAGACTCTTGTGAATGTCTAACCCTAAGTTAAATGCTTATCTGTAACAGAGAGCTATGATCTCCTACTTAGACACATGGCAATAAAAAAAAAAAAAACTTTTAATTTTTGTTTGGTGGGGCACTCTCCCTGGATTTTGTTAGCTGGGTATATGACTAAGAACTGAGTGTCAAGGCCAACAAAATTCTAACTGCTGCAATGCTTTCCATAATGTCTAATGTCTGTAGTTACACACTCCCTTTCAAAAAATAAAATTTTTATTGCCCTTTTTTTACATCCTCTTCATTTTTCAGTGTATAACTTCCTCCTCTCTTTCCCACAAAGCTATTGCTTAACATGAAGAATTTTTAAATGGAAAAAAGAAGTCTGATATGGGGTTTCACACCCCTGCAAGAAGTGGGAGGAGGCTCCTTTTTATATCTTTTCCTTGGGAATAAGCTTGGTCATTACAATTTCACAGCTTCCAGTTTTGTTTGTTTTTTTCTCTCTGTTTGCTATGCTGTAGTCATTGTATATATTATTTTGCTGGTTCTATATGCTTCACTTTGTATTCGTTTGTTTAAGATTTCCCATGCTTCTCTACATTCATCAGGTTCATAATTTCTTACACCAGAGTAATATGACATTACATCCATGTACCATTATTTGTTTAACTATTTCCCAATTGATAGGCATACATTTTGTCTGCAGTTTTTGCTACTTGAGGGGAAGGAGAGACAGATAGAATTTGGAACTCAAAACTTTTTTTAAAAATTTATTTATTTTTAGTTTTTAACATTCACTTTTAAAAGATTTTGAGTTCTAAATTTTCACCCTCCCTTTCCTTTCCTTTTCCCAAGACAGCATGCAATCTGATATAGACTATACATGTGCAATCATATTAAATGTATTTCCACATTAGTCATGTTGTAAAGAAGAATCAGAATCAAAGAGAATAACCACAAGAAAGAAAGAAAAAAGAGAGAGAGAAAGAAAATAGTATGTTTCGATCTGCATTCAGACTCCACAGTTCTTTCTCTGGATGTGGATAGCATTTTCCATCATGAGTCTTTTGAAATTGTCTTGGATCATTATATTGCTGAGAAGAACTAAGTCTATCAAACTTGGTTATCATATAATGTTGCTGTTAGTATATTCATATGCCACAACTTGTTCAGCCATTCCCCAATTGATGGGCATCCCCTCAATTTCCAATTCTTTGCCACCACAAAAAGAGTTGCTATAAATATTTTTGTACATGTGGGTCCTTTTCCCATTTGGATGATTTCTTTGGCATACAGACCTTGAAGTGGTATTGCTGGGTCAAAAGGCATGCACAGTTTTATAGCCCTCAAAACTTAAAAAAAAAAAAGTTAAAATTGTTTTAACATGTAATTGGGAAAATTTATATGTATACATATATATATATTTTTAAAAGTGCTACTATAAATATTTTGGTGTATATGAGACCTTTCTTTTTGTCATTGACCTTCTTTTAAATCCTTTCTTATCATGTATTTGGGAACAAGACTTTGCTTCTTAGAATTCTGTACCTCAAAATGTTAATCTTCCTTATTCTAAAGAATGTAAAATGAATCAGCATTGTTTTCTACAGAACGTACACACGCAGGCACATTTGTATGTAAGTATATTAGTAAGTAAGGTCTTGTTAGGATATCTGTGTATTAGAAGTTTATTCCACTTTGCCTTCAGAATCTGAGTTAGCATTTCACATGTAGAATCCCAAAGGCAGAAAAAATATATATAAGAACCTCTATAGGTCCTTTTTTTCCTCATGAGAAAATAGCCCAAAGCTATTCTCCTGGCACTTAACTGAATAATTGACATGTATCTAGTAAGGTTTGGAGGAACAATCATTTCTTGCTTTTTGCTTTTATTCCCAAAACACACTAAGGTCTCCCCATCTTTTTTTCAAAAGGTAAAGTGTGCATCTGATCCCAGATGACCCCAGAACACCTGGCATCATAGAAATAAGACTTTCTTCTTCACTCTTGTTAGCTAACCTTGAGTAAATCAGGGAACATTCCTGTCCCAGATGCTCCTCCCCCTTAGCCAGTTACTGTACTCAAACACTCTGAAGCATAGATCTAGGAACAGTAGTAGGAAATAACACTTTGTTCCCCACCAATTACCATCTTGGATCTCCTGAAAAGGACAGAACAATTCTAATACATCTCAGGGATGGGACTTTTCCTATACAAAAAGAGAAATCTAGACAGTCATCTCAGGAACTACGATGGCATCCTGGTCTGGGGAGCTGCCCTGTTGTCATCCCCAATCTGGATGAAGATTTGGAGGACAAAAGTATCCTAATTCCCATCTCTAGCCAGCTATTAAAAAAAAAAAAAACTTTTCTTAAAAAAACAAACCTTTTTTCAGACATGTAAGTTTTATTTATGATTTTCCTTTCCCATTTCTTATGCAGACATTTGAGGTACCATATAAGCAGTCATTTCGAGAGGCATTTGCTGCCAGCTGAAGGAATGGAAATAGTTTGGAGAAAATAATCAATTCTCTTCCTCATTAAAAAAAAGAAAGTCCTTAAGCCCAGGGAGTCCTTATATTTGCTACAGTGAGTGACCCTAATTTAAATCTTCAATCTGCCCCTATGGTGGAGATTTTTAGTCACCATACCCTAGCAAACTGTTGTTCTTCCTTCATCCAGATGACTAGCTATGACTGGGGAATGTAGTGAATGATCTCTCGGCATCTTCAATGCCTGACCAAGCTCTAAGTGCTCAACAGCACCTGCTTCAGATGCTTTCATGGCCATTGGAACAAATTGTTCTCATCTACCCATTTGGTCCGGGGGAAGTCTTCACATGCTTGGGGTAGACATCCCTCTAACTCACTGGCAGATCTGAGACCTGTCAGTTATCCTTAACCTGGTTTAGCCCTTCTGCCCAGACAGTTTTACTGGGGTGTAACCATTGTACATGCTACAGCTTCTTAGAGCCGCAGGTGAGAGTTGGGTGAAAGGTGGACACCAAAGGTGGATGAGCAACCCTGAAAAGGGCTTGGCAGGCCCTCACTCCAGACCTCCCTGAACACCCCATATACCCCACCTTAACAGAACAGAACTTAGATGGCCCCTTGGGGATGAAGAAGATGAAGAGATAACCCCCCAAATTGGTAGCTAGTGGCTGGTAGCAGGGCACACAACACCTGACAGAGACTACCTTGACCAGTAGGTCCCATAAGTCTGAAAGCAGCATGATGATATCACCAAAAACATAGTCTCGAACCCCAGGAAGAAAGTGAATCGCTCCTCCCCAAACAGGCCATATCTGTTGCCTATGTATGTGTCCAATATTAGTGATCCCTATGCATTCCTGTTCTCCCCACTGATAAATGTGTAGACCCTAAGGGGGTCTACAATAGCCCCTAAGGGGACTTGTTCTATTTCAACTTTTCTTACTATGCTATTTTACTAAATGCATTTGCCTTGAACTAATTGTGTTTTGTGGCAAACTGAAGAAAATGATATATCAACTAGATGACCTCTAAGGTCCCTTCCAGCCCTATGTCTGTGGTCTGAAGGAAGGAAAAATTACGAAGGAAATCATGAAGTGTTTTTTTGTTTGTTTATTAGTCACGACTCATTCTTTGTGACTCCATTTGGGTTTTTTTTTGGCAAAGATATTAGCAAGGTTTGCCATTTCCTTCTCACGGATCCTCATCCACTCAAAAGCATTGCTTACCATCGATGTGAAATCCCAACAAGGTGAGGAAACTGAGGGAAACAGGGTTAAGTGACTTGCATAGGGTCACACAGCTAGTAAGTGCTAAATTTGAACCCAAGTCCTCCTGGCTCCAGGACTAGCATTCTACCCACTGTGCCGCCTAGCCTTGAAAACAAGGATTAAGACATACAAAAGTTAGCAGAAATACATAAATACCCACCCAACAAATGACAACTACAAAAATCCTACATATTTACATATACTAAGAGAAGACTGGAGTGACCAGTGCTACAGTGGTGAGTCTCAGCCCTGCTCTTTGGTCTGTTGTGTGACCTTGGGGAAGTAACTCTGTCTCTCTGGCTCTCAGTTTTTAACTCAGTGAAATTAAAAAGGGGAGGGGGGAGGGGGGAGGGGAGTGAACTATGTCATCTCTAAGATACCTTCTAGAGCTACAGACTTAGTCACAAAGAGAAATAACCACCTCTTCCGGGAGAAGACATTAAAATGCTAATCGCTCTGATTTGGGCTAGATTGGCAATCACTTAACAATCAATCAGTTTGGGCTAATCCAATCAGAACTGTTGATGGGCAAAGGCTGAAGAGAGTCAGGAAGGTCAGGGTCAACTTTGGTGATCTTAGACCCTGGATTTTTTGCAAGTTTCAAGAAAAGAAAACATACTTTTAATGAGGCTTTCCAAAAGGAATATCTTTTCTAGGATCTGGTATACTCCCCCGTCACACACACATACTCTTAACACAAGCTCAAATTGAGATATAGTTTTGGAACAAGAAACTCAAAATGATAGCATGACAGATCTATTTGAGTACTGAATGAATAGAAGCTTTGGGGTGGGGTGGGGGGGGTCTTAGAGTGTGGAATTTCCCTCCACTGAAGCAGACAAACAACTGTACAACTGTTCAGTCTTAGAGTGTTGCCCAGGGCATGAAAGGTTAAGTGGTCACTGATTCAGTATGTACCACTAAGCCACACTGCCTGTCAAAAAAAGGCTAACAATCATGTAAAAGGGTTGTGAGAGGGATGGAGGGAAGTGCTGAGATTTAATGTTGAACTATTGTTTTTTTGTTTGTTTCCTGTAACAAAGGAGGTTGAAGATAACTCAACACCATACTATTTCAAGAAAGTTTCTTCCTTTTAAACTCTAGGGTTGAAGTGGAAGGAAGGAAAGACAAAAAGAGAGGAAGGGAGGGAAATAAGAGGAAGAATGGAAGAGAAGGAAGGAAAGAAGAAGGAAGGGAAGGAAGAAAGGGAGGAAGGAAGAAAGGGAGGGAGGGAGGAGAGAGGGAAGGGAGAAAGAATGAAAGGAAGGGAGAAAGAGAAAAAGAAAGGAAGGAAGGGAGAAAAGAGGAAAAGAAGAAGGATGGAAGGAAAAAAGATGTAAATACATAATTTTTAGCAATTTCCAAGTTGAACACTTTCTATTGAAGGAGGGGAAGCTTCCTTCCCTCTGGTTATAGCTCATTTAAAGGTAGCTTGATTCTCTCATACACTAATAATCGTTCACAATTATAAAGCCCTTTACAGGGCAGCTAGGTGGCACAGTGGTTAAGCACTAGGCCTGGAGTCAAGAAGACTTAAATTCAACTCTTGCCTTAGACACTTACTAGCAGGGTGACCTACTAGTCACTTCACTGGGCAAGTCACTTAACCCAGTTTGCCTCAGTTTCCTCATTTGTAAAATGAGCTGGAGAAGAAAATGGCAAACCACTCTAATATCTTTGCCAAGAAAACCCCAAACGGGATCACAAAGAATGGATTGGGATTAATAAACAAACAGAAAAACACTTCATAGCATCTGCCTCCTAGAATTGTGAGAATCAAGTGAGATAATATTGGTAAAGTGGTTAGCACAGAGCCAGGTAAATAGTAGAAACCTAATAAATGCTTGTTTCCTTCATTTCTAATGACATTCGTTTCCTAATCTGGTAAATAACATAATTGTTAATGTCTGATTAGTTTCCTTTCATAATAAGCTTTGGTAATCAATCGCCAGTTAGAACTTAGATGTAACTTTTAAATATCATTAGTCAGAACCGTAAAAACCTGCATGAGTTCCCAGACATCTGCTTCTTCCTGAATCTATACTAGGACAGGCTCTTGAGTTCCCCACACTTGGAAACATGAGCCTTCCATGTTTACTCTAAAGCAGAGCTAATCTATGGAGATTTGCCAGAATACCAGTTCGGAGGGAGACAAATGGCCTTCCCAGTGGACAGAGGGGAAACCTCGTCATGAGGGCCAGTACAAGAGACGCTTATGGGGACTTTAGGAATCAGGTTGGTGGTTTGTTCCTAGAGGGTTTGATTTTTATATTGTCGAGTTGTCAATAAATTTTTATCACATGCATTGATAAATCATCAGCACTCGCATTCATAACAACAAATCAGTTTTAGGAATGCACCATTTTTTATAAGACCTGGCAATGGCTTGCTGAAGGAACACTTGTTTATATTCCTAATATTGAACCTGCCATGGAGAAGATAGGAACATCCACTTCAGCAGAGTTCAGGCTGGCTCTAATACCAGGCCACACTACTGATACTTCAAGTCAACTGGACGCGAATCCATCTTCATTCCCCCACCCACCCGAAGCAAGACCACTACGGTATTTTGGGTGTAACTAGATTTGACTAAGTAACAGAACAGCAAATAGGGTTTCAAGAGCCCAAAAGGATTTTTGGCCCCAAGAGATAAAACAAGATATGACCCTCTCCTTGTGAATTCAGGAGTAACAAACCCAGAGGGGTCCAACTACCAAGCAGACATTTGGAAATGAAGACAATTACGAGATAGTGGATGAAAAGCTGATATTGAAGACCAGCCTTGTGACCTGGGGCAAGTCACTTAACTATTCAATGACTCAGTCAGCTCTCTAAGTTGCAGAAAAGATATTGACCTGCATAGGTAGAGGGAGTTTCCTCACCTGGGAGTTCCTTATATGGATGAAATGGTCCAGTCCCTATCAATAAAAATATTTTGAGTATGTATTTATTAAGGGTCTACTATGTACTTGGACCTGAGAATACATTTATAGTTGCCGGAGCTTGCTGCTGCTCCCTTTTCTCTTATATTCCATTTTTTCTTGGTTTCAAATCCTGGCTTTGCCTCTTACTATCCCTGTGACCTTGGACAAGTCATCTCTTTTTGGCCTTTAATTTCTTCATTTATTAAAAAAAGGGGGGGGGGAGTAGACCAGTTAACCTTTAATCTTTGAGACCTTGTAATTCTAAATCAAAGATCTTTTGATCTTATAGTCACACCACCCCAATATATATATAATATGCATATATATTATAATAAAATACATTTATATATAAATATAATATATAATATGTATATATACTATGTGTATATACACACATATATGTATATCTGTATATATAAATGTATGTATGTATATACACACACAGATTACTTAAATAAAGCTCTTTACATACTTTAAAGGCCATTATATGAGCATCAGTTATTTTACTTGGCTTAAAATAATAATTATAATAGCAATAATAGCTAATATTTATATGGTATCTATTATGTGTCAGGTACTGTGCTAAGCGCTTTATAATTTTTATGTCAATTGATCCTCATATCAGTCCTGGGAAGTAGGTGCTATTATTTATCACAATTTTACAGATGAGGAAACGGAGGCAAACAGGTTAAGTGACTTGCCCAGAGTCACACAATTAGAATACCTCAGTGGAATTGTATCACCCTGAAACCCAGACAGCTCCAGGGCTTCAGCAGCATGAGAAATGACGGGAAACCTGTTCCTATGCAGTCTTTTCCTCCTCCAGGTTCAAATTTAGCTATTGCAGTGGGCATATTAAACTAAAGACCATTATTCCAGGCTTTAATAGGCCTCTAGCACTTTTTGTACTTGTCATATGGAAAAACAAATTTGGTTGCAGTAACCCTTTGACCTACACTGCCCTGAAAAGGGTTGGGATGGAATCTCTGGATTCTCTACAGGATTCCAGAGGAGGTGGGGGAGGAGAGCTGCCTTTTCAAAGCAACACCATAGGCCTCTGGGGTTTTCAGATAGCTTTGCTTTCAGAAACATTCTAAGGAATAAAACTTCAAGGACAGTAAAATCTACTTTGGCCTGCTCCCTGCTTTTGTCCCAATACTGAAGGGAAGGGAGGAGCCTCCCTCCAAAAACAAAACAAAACAATATTCTACCTCACAAGCTTTAGATGAGTTTAAGAGACCAAATTGGCTATTGTTGGGTGAAGTAATCAGAGCTCAGGGGGAGCTTAGTAAGAGGACTTGAGTGAATTTTCAATATTGGGATCCTGGGGGGATGGGGGTGGGGGTGGAGGAGATGGGTTAAAGGGGTGGAGGGAGATTCTAATCACACACACACCCCCCCCCCCCCACCCCCGTAATGGAAAGCTACTTCTTGTAGTTCCTGAGTCCCAAGTATCTGCTTTTCGTGCATCCCCACCCCGAGATAAGCTAACTAACCTCAAAATCCAACTCTTTTTGGTAAAAATAATTGTTTAAAAAGACCTGTTGCTGCAGGCTACCTTTAGACCACCTGGTAAGTCTCCTGCTCTCTACTTCCTTCCCATCAGAGTCACAGACATTTAAGGTCCAGAATGAGCCTATCACCTCTGCTCCTCTTATATCCTGAAGGGTAGGGCTGAAATTTTTATTCCCTCTCCTTCAAAAATGCTGGCCTTTATACACTTCTAAGCTAATCTCTACCCTTTTACAAATTAACAAAGCAAAACACAAATTCTTATTAAATGTAGATGTCACTTTGAAGGAAACTTCATTCTGTGGGTACTCTTTTTACTAAGGAAATGGACACCACCCCTCAATGGCTCCTTCATGCCTTAGGATTTGTGTCCTTCAATTCAATGAGCATTTATGAAGTACCTTTTGTTTGCCTGGCATTGTTAGGTGCTAGGACTACTAGACTGCAAGTACTTCATCTTGACTGTAATTTAGCTAGTATTTAAATAGCACTACACCCGTGATTTGCCAATGATGATTAACTAGTAAAGATAAGAGGCAGGATTCAAATGCATGTTTTTCCTAATTGCAAATGCAGGCACTCACTCCACTATCCAGGGGTGTACTAGAGCCAATTCTACTGGCTTTAGGAGAGCTGAATGCTAAATTTTTAGCATGAACATTTACACTCTGGAAATCAGCAAATGCTAAAAATCAGAGCTTGATTTATCTTTTCGTTGATTGTCTAATAGATTTTAGAAGTGATGAAAAAGGGCAGCTAGGTGGTGCAGTGGATAGAATACTGGCCCTGGAGTCAGGAGGATCTGAGTTCAAGTTTGGGCTCAGACACATAACATTACTAGCTGTGTGACCCTGGGCAAGTCACTTAACCCCATTGCCTTGCCAAAAAAAAAAAAGCGATAGAGAAAATGTTTACAATAATTGTAAATATTTTTATATAGAATTTATTTTGTTTTTAACATATTTCTTTAAAATTTGAGTTCAAATTCTTTCCCTTCCTCCTACCCCTCTTGCATTCCTTGAGAAGGCAAGCAATATGATACTCATTATATATATGATGTCATACAAAACATTTCCATATTAGCCATGATGCCCCCCAAAAGACAAGAAAAATAAAGAAAGTGAAAAAAATATGCCTCAATCTGCACTCAGAGTTCATCAGTTCCCTCTTTGAAGGTGGAAAGCATTTTTCATCATGAGTCCTCTAGAATTCTCTTGGATCACTGTATACAATGCAGATCAAACTTTGATGTGTGCCCTGAACACTGTTTCACAAAGCCAGTTTTTAATTTACCAGCATCCTACTAACTATGGCAAACAGCCTTTCTATCCCTGATTCCTGTTCCCCATAACTTTTATACAGCTTGTGTGTACAGGTGATGACAATGTTTCCTAGGCTATGTGGACTTACAATGTAACTTTCCATTTCCCTTTGGGTTCCCTGTAATCTTGATTCTTCTGAAATCATGTCAGACTGTGATTATCAGCCACATCGCTTCATTGCAGTTCTGATAAACAAGTGTTTATTAATGCTAGGGAGGGGGTTCCCATTCCCTACATCAATATAATTTGATCAGTACAAGTTAATGTTGAAGTTTTAATGTGTGTCTCCACCCTGATACCTTCATTAGGTGCTAAAGCCTCTTTGAGTGAGAGGATCAATCAATCAACGAGTCACTGGGGTCAGAATCTAGTCACTAAGGGCTATCTAGCTATTAAGGATTTTTTCTATAACCCCACCACAATCTGTGAATAATTTCTTAAGTAAATTCAGAAGATCATAGGGATTTTTTAATGGAATAAAGATAAATGTATATAAGACATAAGAACCATCTTTTGATTGGTTAGGATAATCAGTCATATCCCTTGTATAAAAATAGTAAGTCAGGTCCAGAGTTCTACAATACTTTGGTGAAGGACACCAAGTTCATCAGGATTTGGCCATTTTGATGGTTGAGGAGGCAAACCCTTGCTCCTACACCAGAGGGCAGGAAGGTGGGGAAAAGGATTTTTGTTGTTCTTGTTGTTGTTCAGTTGTTTCAGTCATGTCTGACTCTTCTTGACCCCATTTGGGGTTTTCTTGGCAAAGATACTAGAGTGGTTTGCCATTTCCTTCTCCAGCTTATTAACAGATGAGGAGACCGAGGTAAACAGAGTTAAGTGACTTGCCCAGGATCACAGGGCTAGTAAGTGTCTGAGGCTGGATTTGAACTCAGGAAGATGATTCTTCCTGAGGACCAGGGCTCTATCCACTGGGTCATCTAGCTGCCACAAAAGATTTTTTATCTCTTCTTTTTCCCCTCCCCCTATTCACCATGCCATCCTAAAGACTGGACCAGTAGGAGACAGAAAGCATACTACATAATAACAAGAACAATAACAATCACAACAACTAGCATTTTTACAAAGCAATATACAAATTACACACACACATATGTATATATTTGTGTGTATATATGTATATATGTACACACACACACACACACACACACATACCTCAGAGATTTTGTGAGTTCAGTGTCAGACCACCACAAAAAAGTGGATATGGCAATGGGCCTACTAACACTCCTGATACATTTAAGTCAATTTCACTTGCCTGTTGGCATCTTGAGATAGATTTAGATAAAGAGATGAAATGAGTCATCCAGTTGGTCCGGGGCTATTGGTGGTAGATGGAAAAAGAACAGAGCATGGCAGTTGGGATGGAGATGATCCTACTGTTCCCTTCAACCATTTGTTTACCTGTGATATAACTTTTGTAGCCAGGTAACACCCTTAGCAAGATCCAATATGGGCAGAAAGTGTGGGGAGATGAGATAAGGAGTGCTTCAACTCAGGAGGCAGTGGATATAACGGCAAAATCCATACCAGTGCTTGAACTGGATCAGAAACCACAGCAAGCAGAGTGGCCTAAACAAAGCTGGTAACTCTAAAATTATGTATATGTTGTAGTATCCACGATGATGAGCAAGCCATTCTACCAATATTTTAGCTATATTCACATTTCCAATCCTTGGTGAGGAGAATGAAGTTGTTTGGGTGGAGAGTTTAAAACTTTTGGTCATGTGAACAGGTAAATCAAAATTAATGCTAATTTTAATTAGTAGATGTAAGGGGGCACTTTGCCCCACTTATACCTCAGCAAGGTTGAAGATTGGAAATGCAAAGACAGGGATGTTGAAATATAAAGGTGAAGTCCTTTTAGATACAAACATTACACATCTTAGAAAGGATTTGAGGTTTGAATAACCCAATTATATATGAACTTGCCCTGGGACACAGGCTATTTCAATACATTTTCCCCCAGGTATACATGTGAATAAGACCTAAAAAAGAGTCTTGGAAGTATAACTTAGCTAGTTATCCTATGTAAAGGCAGGACCCCCAAAAGGAAGAACAAACCTAGATAAGTAGCAAAACAACTCGTCCATCATAGACACCATAGACCACAGCAAACTTTATGAAGATCTTCCAAAGAAAGAAAGAAAATCAAAGCCCTACAGTTTGGGAGTTGTAAATTGCCTTGGCCACATGTATTTCCTACACCTGTGCCTCACTATACTTTTGCTGTGAACATATCCACTTTTCTCAAGTCATGAGGTCCTTTTGTATATTTATGAGTGTGCCACAAATTCTTTTTTTGGGGGGTGGGGGGAAGTTTGAGTCAGAAATGCCTTGTAACTACAATTCTTGTTATATTGTTCGAGTAATTGCCTTTACTAAAGAACTGAGTGTATACATGCTTGTTAAAGGAAAGCACACCAGTGGGGGCCCATGAGACAGAGGTTAGATGGATAGCCACCCATGGGATTACCCTTAGAACTCTAGGCACAGTAGTAGTTGCCCTTCTGGGATACAACTAGTGCAAGAGTGAGCCAATGGGTATAATTGACAGATGTCTCACAAATATACACATCCAGGCTCCATATCCCTCTCCTGAGTTCTAGTCTTCCATCACCAATTGCCTGTTGGACATTTCTACCCACATGTTCCTTAGGCTTCTCAAACCCATTATCTTTTCCTCAGAATTTACTCTTCTTCCTAACTTCCTTATTTCTGTTGAATATGCCACTATTTTCCACAACCTCAGTATTACCATCTTCACTATCATTTGCCTGACATATTCAGTAAGTTGCCAAGTCTTTTTAGTTCTAAATCCACATTTCTCACATTTCTCCCCTCCTCTTCTTTCTACTCATAGAGTCACTATCTTATTTTAAACCATTATCATGTCATCTGAAATACTGTAACTGCCTCTTAATAGGTCTTCCTGTTTCCAGGCTATTGAAGTTTTCTTCTATTTCTATTCATCTATTTTCCTATTGAATCTATCTTCCACCAGTGACAAATTTATATTTCTAAAACCTGTGCCTGATGGCACTCTTCTCCTAAAGAAGTTTCAATCACACTGTCTTCTGTTTAAAATATATCTGTGTCTATAAAAACTTTATTTGTCCTTTAAAACCTCTCAAAATCTAGCTCTATTCTGCTTTTCTAGATTGATTTCACATTAATCTCTTCCTTTCCTTGTTTATTCCAAACAAATTGATCTACTTGCTGTTCTCTACGTCTGTCTTACCTCAATATCTTTCAATGTGTTATATCCCATGCCTAGAATGCTTTACCTTACTTCCCTGAAAAATGGACATAGATGTAGGTGCTGATAACATAGTCAGTCATTCAGTCAACCAGCATTTATTAAGTACCCACAAGGTTCCAAATACTGTGCTAATCACTGAGGATACAAAAAAAAAAGAGACAAAAAAAGTCCCTTTTCTTAAGGAGTTTACAATTTAATGTGGATATAGATGATGTAGATATAGATGTAGGTGATGTAGGTGTGGGTGTAGATGATGATTAAGGTGTAGGTGCAGATATAAATGTAAGTATAAGTGTAGATGTAGATGGGGGAGTAGATGTAGATACAGATACAGCTGTAGAGTAGATGTAGAAGAGATGACATAACAGCCTGGTGGATGTTACCTGAGGCAGCAGAGTTCAACCGTGGTTGACAGCCAGCATGCACCTGGGAGTTATTGACAGCTTTAGAGGATCAGGCAGCTAGTTGTATACTCCCACAGTGCCACCTATTGGTTACATTTGTCTAACCATATAGTACCTCAATAAATGTAATGACCTACATATTTAACTGCCCGTTCTCCTTTTGTGACTAGTAGGTTTTTTAAAGACCTGAAAATACTAAAATCACTAATCTCACCTTGGGAATGGACCTCAGAGGACACTTAGTCTAACCCACACCTGAATAGCAATTCCCTCTGAAACATGTTAAAAAACCCATCATCCACCATCCACTGGAGAGTTACAGAAGACTCATTACCTATGGAGACAACTCAACCCACTTTGGAAATCATTAATTGTTAGGAGACTTCCTCCCATTGAACTGAAATATGGCCCTTTCTAACTTCTTCTAGTTCTGTTTTCTAGGGCCAAGCAGAAAATGTTTGTAATGGAACTTCCATCCAAGTCTGGGGTGTTTTGGCGTTGGTATGTGGAAGGAGATGTGATTTCAGACTGGCAGAAAGAGAAGGGTGAGCATGATGCTGTCTGTATACCTAAGTAAAGGATTTGCTGAGTTGGGGCAGGACTTCTATAGGGAGAGAGAGAGATGAGCAGAGGATACTCCAGGGAGGAGGTAGAGAAAGAACTTTGGAAGCTGCAGACATTTAGGAGAAGCCAGATCTTCAACATGCCCTCAATTTCCAGCTTGCCTCTCTAGAGATTTTGGAGAGACAATTTTCCCTTGGGTGAGACTGATGCCTTCCTTTTCTTTGAGCTGATATCGAGTTCCCAAAAAGAGAGCTCATTCACTGTTGTGTATGTTCTTGTATATCCTAATTTATATAATTCTAATTTCTGTTTGCCAGTTGTTTGGTAAATAGATTTATTCCCTACATATTATTATTATTTTGGGGGGCTAGGCAGTGGGGTTAAGTGACTTGCCCAGGTCACACAGCTAGTAAGTATTATGTGTCTGTGGTCGGATTTGAATTCAGGTTCTCCTGAATCCAGGGCCAGTGCTCTATCCATTGCGCCACCAAGCTGCCTCCCTACATATTATTTTTGATGGTCTTCTGTGTAACTAGTGTTTGGTAGGAAGGAGCAATCTACTGAATAAGTTAAAGGCGGTTTACCTTAAGAACAATCAGGAAAGTAACTTTGCTTCCAAACCCCTAAACATCTCATTCTTAGACCAGGGATATTTGAGAGGGCAAACTGGTGTAATTCTAGCCCAGTACTTTTCTTGGAGATAGGCAAGGAAAAGAAAAAGTGCTCACCCATGTCGTTTCTCCTGCTTCCCTCAAGGTAGAAATTTTGGTCTCCTTTAGGGAGGGGAGGGTTGGATTCAGACCCACAAACTGCATGTATACATTTATATAACCCGTGTGGACATACCTTATTAGAACACATACTTATCTCATAAGTCTATTCCTTTTGCCACATATGACAACCTTTCAAACACTAGAAAGTAGCCACGCCACTAAACCTCTTTTCCAAGTTAAAACCCCCACTTCCTTCAACTAGTCCTCCTATGGCATTGTCTCCAATTCATTCACTCCATGATAGCCTTCCTATAGATGTGCTTCAGTTTATCTATGTCCTTTCTATACTGAAATTCTAAAATTGAACTTAATACTTCTGAGGTCTTTTGCTCAGTCCTATGGTGATCTATCTGTGGCATCCCTTTTGCTTGACTACCCCTTTCCCACACTGCTGCTCAAAGCATCAGGGATTTCACTGATATTGTCTACAGGACATAAGGAGAACCGTTACTATAGCAGGGAATGTTATCTTCAAGGTTGGAGATACCAGGACTAATGGTCGAAGCACAGTTCTTTGTCAGAGTCGATGGATGAATCAATTTGCTCTGTTGTCCCATGGCCTTGCCAAGGTTGGTCACCATCAGAGGCTCTTCAAGGGAACAGACAATCAGGACCAGGGAACAAACTGACCTTCCTGAGTTCTAGTTCACGCTGGATTGAAATTTGTGCATGTACACAAAGATGGCAAGGGAGTAGCTATGTTTGGGACTGGATCAGGCTGGATAACTGGTGAACAAAGGAAATTTGCCTTGAGTTGCCTTCATACTTCTTCTATATAGGTTCAGGGCCCACATGAGCACAGAACTCAAACATTTCTTAGTAATGGATAGCTAGTATTATGGCACTTGATCATCTGATGTTTCAATCATTTGCTCTTGGTGGCTCATACCAGAAATTACCCATAAAACTAATTTTTGTTATGTCTTATTACTTTGTCTTTCCATCAGCTTTATCTCTATATCCCTAATCAACTGTTTTGAATGTAGTAGCAAAGTCTCCTTTAAAAAAAAAAAAGTTAAGTCCAAAAGAAAATGAAGCAGGGTTCTACACTAAATTTCTAGACCTAGTTTGTAGAAAAGAATAAAAATGTAGGAAAAGTTTCCTGTGGTTTTACAGAAAGATCTAAAACCTACAAAAATTGATTACTATTTGTAGAAAATCTTGCACTTCTGGAATATGCTGCTCTTTTTACTCATTTAAACTAAATGAGCACCTTACTTATCATTCCTGTTTTCTATATTCCCTTCCTTCCCCAAACATCTATTTTAGACTAATTACTATGGATATGAATTCAAATTATACCAGACAGGCCAGTGAACAATGTAATATGCTGGTGTAAACTATAAGATTTCTGGAATTCTTCATAGATGTGGAAAATACATTTGGTTTTTATGTACACCCAGGGAACTAAATTGTTTTAAAGGAAAATATTTACTAAGTACTCAGCTATAAGAGACATTTTTTCCCTCAAACTGAATAAACTAACATTTAACTAAACTTCAGCATACTTTTAAAAAAAGCATATGATATGATTAAAGTCAAATGCAAAACCGCTTTTGGGGGAGATACTGGGATATGCTTAAGCGTACTTGACACACCTTATATGCTTTATTATGGTCCCTTTCATCTTTATTAAAGTTCTGCTGTAGGAGGGTATGCTGGTACTAGATGAAGAGTGAGGGTCAATTAATAAATTTTCAGTGTAAGCATTTACACCTCAGAAATTGGCAAAGCCTAAAATCTGGGTTTGATTTATTGTTTTGTTAATCATCTAGACTTAAGGAAGTGATAAAGAAAATTTTCATAATACAGATTAAACTGAAAGGTGCATTGTGCATACATTCCCTGCAACCCCCCACCCCCAGAGCCAGTTGTTCTGTTTGTTTTTTTGGGGGAGGCAAGCAGGAAGTGATTTGCCCAGGCTCACATAGCTGGTAAGTATCTGAGGCCATATTTGAACTCAGATCTTCCTAACTCCAAGCACAGTGCTGTATCCACTGTGCCGCCTAGCTGCCCCTCAGAGCCAGTTGTTAAATATTTCTCTGCAAAACCTTGGAAGTACCTTAGTAACTAGTGTCAAACTCAAAAAGAAACAGAGGCCACTAAACTGTATGTAAGGCTCAATGTGGGCCACATATTAACTTAGAAAACCAAACATGTTTATAGGTTTCCTTTTTAATAATAAACACATTAAAATAAAATAGGAACTACATTTAGTCTGCTTCAGGCCACAAGTTTCATGTTTGACATCTCTGCCATCCCTTTTCAATAGCCAAGTTTTCGTTCTTCTCATGAGCAAAATACACCTGAATTACAAGGCCTCCAAGGAATCCAAATGTCCAGATCAATTACTTCAGTGAATGAGATTGCTGAAAGCCGGCCTAGTGTGCAGAGCTCCTCCTGTGTGAGGGGTAGCAGTGATTCAGGACAAGATGTCAAGACTGGTTCCTTGGGAATAGCACCAGAACCAAGCAGTTGAAAGGACAGATAGTCTTTTGCTACAACTACAGACAAAATATAGGGGGGAGGTGTATAGGAGTACATGAGCTAGAGTTAGTTTTCCAGAAAATGAAGACACTCTGGACTGTCACTGGGGAACTGACACAGTGCAAAAAGGGTCCAGGGGAGACCCCACCAACTCAACCTCTACTCTACTAACTTTTACTGAGTCTACTCTTTTTTGTGGGGTAGGACATGGCCCACCGTAAAGTTTTGTTCTGTTTTTTAATCTAATCACTACTGCTTGGAAATTCTTTTGCTCAATGATTATTGACTACCTATCATAGATACTTTTTAAATAGCCAAGAATGATGATGCATCCTACTGGCGATAATGAGACCAGCAGATTTCTTGAGTTTAGGAGTTCTAAGCCGCAGTGGACTAAGCCAATCCCAGTGTCTGTACTAAACTGTGGCTTCTCCCTCTAGTTCTAATTCTTTTTACAACATGACTAATGTGAAAATAGGTTTAATATGAATGTATATGTTGAGCCTATATCAATTCACACACTGTCTTGGGGTGGGGGGAGGGAAGAGATGGGGAGAAAATTTGGAACTCAAAATCTTATGGAAGTGAATGTTGAAAACTAAAAATAAATAAATAAAAATTTTAAGAGTTTCTACTAATTCTGACATCAATTTGGTGAACCCAGAGAGAGGCAGGAAGGAGGGGAAGGGTACCTGGTTGCCTAAGGAGGGTTAAAGTTCTGAGCTTTGATGAGGTAAAAGTTATGAGCCAAAGGATTGGTTCTATGAGTAGCTATTCTACTTCCAGCCTGGGTGAGAGAGGGAGATCTAGACTTTTTTTTTTTTTAACATACTATTGATATTCTTTTAAAAATATATTATCACTTTCCAATGTCTCCTATTTCTGCCCTCACTACTAGTAGAACACTCTCGCTCTCTCTTCTCTTTCTCTGTAACTCTCTCTCTCTCTCTCTCTCTCTCTCACACACACACACACACACACACACACACACGCACAAATAAGGGCAGTCAAGCAAAGCAAATAAAAACATTGGCCATGTTGGACCACATATTCCTTATTTCAAATCTATAATCCATTACTTTTTAATTGAGAGGCAGGTCCTCTGGAGTCAAAATTGGCATTAATTAGAGTACTAGAATTTCTCAGTGGTTTTTTTTCTCTTTATATTATTGTAGTCCTTGTATAAATTGTTCTCCTGATTCTGCTTGTTTTTCTCTGTATAAGCTCATATAAGCCTTCCCAGGTTTCTCTAATTTTTTTTTTGTCTTTTACATTTTATTTTTAAAATAACAAGCATTTATTTTCTTTCCCTCCTATCTACCTCCTCCTTAGGAAAAAAAGAAAAACACAATCATTGCAACAAATACACATGGTGAAGCAAAACATATTCCACATTGGCCATGTCAAAAAATGTGTCTCATTCTGCATATTGAATCTGCCATCCCTCTGCCAGGAGGTAGAAATGCTTCATCACTAGTCTTCTGAAACTGTGGTTGGTCATTTCATTCATCAGAGTGCTTAAGATTTTTAAAAAGTTCTTTGTATTTATAATGATGTTGTTTTTGTAAAAACTTTTCTAATTCTACTTACTTCACTGTGCATAAGTTCATAAGAAGCTTCCCAAGTTTCTCAGAAGAATTCTTTACATTCCTTGTTTCTGGCAGCACAATAACATTTCATTGTATGCATATATCGTACTTTGTTCAGCTACTTCTTAATCTATACGGACTCACTTTCCTTTTGAGTTCTTTGCTACTAACCGTGGTACCTTGGGAAGTTCACTTAATTTCTTTGAGCCTCAGAGTCCTTTTAAGTAAAAAGAAGGGGCTAGATTACATGACCACTGAGGTCTTTTGTAGCTTGAGATTTGTAATCTGAAGACATGACATATTTTGGAGGTCAAGAGAAAGTAAAAGATTCCTAGAGAAGGTGGAACCTGAATTAGTTTTTGAAGGAAGGAAAGAGCTCCAACAGGAGAAAATAAGTGATGGGTTAGGATGGAGTCGGGGAATTCCATGTGAAGGGATCATATAAGTGAAGAGACTATATAAGTGAAGGCACTGAGAAGGAAGGAGAAGAGCTAAGAAGCTAATATGCTGGAATATAAATCACTACTCCACCTACTGACTATTATAAGGCAGGCTGACATAGTGAAAAGAATACTGACTTGGAGTCAAGAATCTAGAATCAGAAGGAACTGAGAGGTAATCTAGTTCAGTCCCTCATTTACAGGGCATGAATCAGAGGCCCAAGGGAGGTTAAGTGATTTGCCCAAAGTTACATCTGTAGTGAATATGAGAGGCAGGATTTGAACTCACCAGTCTCTATTTAGGAACCAGGATTTTTATTCCACTCTACCACTCTGCCTCAAGTCAGAGCACCTGCAATTTGGCTTTCTGAACCTTGTATTTAAATTGACTGAACTACTTTTTATCAGTGTGTTTTCTGGGTCTCAGTTTCCTCTTATGTAATATGGAAGGGGTTAGACTAGAGGATCTCTAAAGTCCCTTACTGTTCTAAGTCCTAAGACCTATTAATGGAAGGAGAGTAGCAATAATTGATAAGGCTGAAAAAATCCAAATTTATAATGCTGGAACTTGAAATGCAATTGACCCAAACATGCAAGTCAAGTTTCCCCTTCTCAAATTTAAGCATTCATTCTCAGGACCAAGACCATTGGATTCTTTCCCTATCAACCACCAAGTAAAAGGACCAACCAAAAACTATAGCCTTCAGCCTAACCTTAGAATGTTCTCAAATAATGCAGTTAACAACCTGGCCACTGGATGTTACTGTTGTTCCAAACATACCATTTATCTGTGAATGATATCTTGAATTTTAAAGGTAGTGCTTTATCAGTCTGTAAGAGGATCACTTCATCCAGGACTTAATTACTTAATTCTTTAATTACTTAGGTAATTAGAGAAAATCACAGTCTAGTGTTTCCAGGAAAAATCCAGATCCAACAATAGGAAACCAGTTCAGAAAGAAATCAGCTACCTAGATCAGTTTTGATTAATGAACACTTAGCTAAGATTATTTTGCTTTGAAGGATACAAAAGTGAAGTATTCATTAGACATCTAGATGAAATAGAATGTGTCTTACTATAGCAAAAGTATAATTTAAACCGGCATGTTTATGTAAATAGTCATAAGAATCTGAAGTTATTTCTTCTCTAAAGGATCCCAGGAGTGCCCCTAGGGAAACTGAGTCAGTAGGACACTCAAAGTGAGAACTAATGGAGTGTGAAATGGGGCCGAAAAGAAGTTCCAAGAGAGGTCTTGGTTTGCATACAGGTACGAAGCTTAGCCCTGCTCCCTTTCTGATCTTTTGTGGATTTCATCCTGGAGGGGGATTTGCAGATTTGACGTTTGATCCAAATCTTTCCATGAAGTCAGTGCAGTATTCTGTCCCATTCGGGTGCTACTTCTGGTGTCAGAGAAATGAGAGATAGGAATAGATAGATAAAGCATTTGTAAAATGCTTATTATGTGCCAGGCACTGTACTAAGAAACCTGGGAGTCCTCTTCTCCTTTTAAGGAGTTCCCACTAAACTCACTTCTGAGTAAGGTGTTGTTAATACATGATCCATTCTCACCAATCAGCTGTGCTAGTCATTGCAGAGTAGGCTGTTTAAGATCACAAGTCAATCATTGCTAGGCTAGGTCAACCAGGTCATTCAGTTGCTATGCTGGCTTCTCACTAGACTAGGCTGTGACTGCTTCCAGTTCTAGTTGCCATTTGGAACTCTAATGGCTTTGATGGCTCTCCTGATCTCACAGGTCATCTGGACACTCCTGTGGGCACCCCCCTCTCAGAATGGCACTCCTCTTGCCTAAGATGAGGAAAAAATAAATGGGGAGAAATGTACATACTTTTAAGTTAATCTGCATTTTAAACATTTTTCTACCACTTTCTTAAATCTAGACAATCAAGAAAACAATGACTCAAGTCCTGATTTGTTTGCTTTCTGATTTGATTTCCTTTCTAGAGTTGGTTTGAACTGGCTCTAGCATACCCCCTACATGACGGTCACGTGGGAGATAGAGCAACTGTCCCTCCTGTCCTTACTGGGCAGCTTACGGAGTTTATGCCTGCTCTGTCAGTAAGGAAAAGAACAAAAAGTCAAGGGAGAGGCATAGCAATCCTTTGGTATTTAAATTTAATTCTAGTTCTTACCTCCTGAGTCATCTGCCTTTCTGAAGATTGATGAAACCATTTTGAAGACTTTTTATCACCAAATAATACAAACTCCTAAGATATTATGGTTGAAACCAGCTTCCAAAATTCCTAATGTTAGATTGGCAGTACTCAGAGAACGTCTGCTTGAGCTTCAAAAATTGGGCCCTCATTGGCTAGTCACCCCATTACATTAATGACAAATTCAGTTTTCACAAACTAGCACCTAACCCCTGCCCCGACCCTTGCTTCTTTGCAGAGGTGAGAGATGATGGGTATGTAATGAGAGATGATGGGTATGTACATGTATTGTCATGTTTTCCCCAATATGTGGGTTACTTTGCTGGACTGTTTTCCCCTCAATCTTTTAAAATTCTTTGTTACTAGGCCTTGTCTCTAGGAAGGGGCAGGGTGGGAGGTGGAGAAAGAGACATTAGAAAATGTAAAAGATATAAAAATAAAAGGTATCAAGAATAATTTTGTATTTTGGAGGGGATTAGAAAGAACACTGGAGAGGCAGCTAGGTGGCCTAGTAGATAGAGCGTTGGTCTTAATGGTCAAACCCCTTTCCTTCATGCTCCTAAACTTCTTTAGTTATTTATAATCTTAGAAGGACTGTAGGGGTAGGAATGAAGAGTTAAAAAGAGATAAAGAGGATTTAAAACTGACAGCATTTTGGGGATCTTATAGGTTGTGACATCTGACCTCAGGGCACCCCAACAGAGGGACTTCTGTCTTAGTGCTTTCCTTCTCCCAGCCCCCATTTCCCTATCTGCCCCTCAGTGTTCTCTTAGAGTTCATCTAGAAGTCTTTCCCAGCCACAAGAGCAGCATTAATTCATTCAAACGTTTATTAAATCCCTACTGTGTGAGATCAGGGGAGAAAGAAAGCTTGGATAAGCAACTTGTTGTTCCTGCCTTCATGGTGTTAACAATCCAGCAAAAGAGTAGAATGTATATACACAATTGTACTACATAACAATACCTGATAATCAATCAACAAGCATTTATTAAGCCCCTACTATGTGCTAGGAACTGTTAATAAAGACAAAAGTGAACCATATTGCTCTCAAAAACTGACATTCATATAGTTTTTTTTAAAGATTTACCAAGTATTTTGCATGTCATTATCTAACTTGACCCTCAGTACAACCCTATGATGTAGTTGTCTCCATGTTACAGTTGCAATAATTGAAGCTCAGAGAAGTGATTTCTCTAGATGGGATTCCAGCGCTAGTCTATCTAAACTCAAAGGAACCACTGTCTGTCAGTGAGAAATATTGTAGTAATAATAATAATAGCTCACATTTACATAGTGGCTAAGGTTTACAACACACTTCCCTAACAATAACCTTCTGAGCTAAGTGGTACCAGTAATATTGTCCCTATTGTCAGGTAAGGAAACTGAGGCTCAGACCCTGTTTAAGGTTACACAGTTCTAAGTTTCAGAGGTAAAATTTGAGCTCAGATCTCCAAGTCCACCCCTCTTATCTTCAAGAGGATAAGACACAAGCAGAGATAATAAATAAGGTACTACATGACATGGATGGGGCTCTAGGGAGTTGTGAAACAAAGAGCTATATAAGAAGACTTAGGAGCAATAGAATGAAGTCATCCACCATGAGATGTCAGAGACTTATTGTGCTGCCTCTCACAGTCTCTCATCTCTCCCAGCCCTATTTGCATTTGAAAACCTGTCCCAAAAGGAGCAAAGATATTTGTGCATAATGGGTGCTTAATAAACATTTATGAACAGTAATAAACATTTATTTAATAAACATCTTTGTTTAACAAATGTGAAAAAAGAGGGAAAAGTTTACAATTTTCTTGGTTTTTTTTGTGTGTATATTTAAGGGTTGGTGTTTATTGATGATTATTAAATTAATAATAAAAACATTTAATTAGAAAACAAAGAGGGAGAAAAGCAATGCAATAAAAAACAAATAAATTGTGGTGGAATTTCAGACATAGGGATGTTGGGGGGCCACATATTTGGGGGCAGTAGAGCAATCTCAGTGCCACTCAAGTCATACCCTACCATAGGACTCCACCCATTTCACTAAGAAATTATTGACCTTGACTGAACAAATAATCAGAGGGGAGCAGATTGTCTTGGCAATTCTGCTGCTGTCCTCCCTTGCTCGAACTGTAAGTAATTAGGCTTACAGCAGCTGGTGGAGGGCATAGGGCCAGGGAATTAGCTTTAAATTCTATGGGTAGCAGGTGCAGGGACAGTGCTGAGAGCAGGGGATCCATTGTACAATAATAGCCTGGAGTACTTAAGCTTCCTCCTCATCCTCATGCTGATATTTATCATGTACCTTTCTGTAGGATTGGACTCCCTCCCCAGAGCATGCTGGAAAAATCCTCAGGATTCCAGGCCACTACAGTTTCCAGTTTCCTTCTGCTGCTTCTCCCCTAGAAAAACGCAAAATGTAGATTATTCACAGGCCAGACTCACAGAGATGTGTGTGTTGGGGGTGGGGGTGGGGAGTCCAACTCTGCCCTTCTTTGCTGAAGAGACTTTGGCAGTGAGTAGGAGGGAGGGGTCTTTGGGAGCAGCAAATGGTCTTAGAGAATTGTGTATTTTCTCAGGAGGTTGGGGAGGACACTTAGTTCATTAGAGAGCTCAAATCTTTTCATTTTAATGGAGGAAACAAGAGAAAGCTTCTTGAGCCCCAAACATTTATAATGATGACTTATTCCAGAGGGAAAAACAAGATCCATTCTGTTTCACAACTCCTCACCTAAACCTCATTTTTTTTTTTTGTCTCTCTTTGGGACCTTAGTCATGTGTATGCATGTCTAACAGGCTATACCAAAATCTGGTTTTCTGAACCTTAACTTGGGCATTCTCTCTTTTCAGCAAGGAACAAATAGAAATGTCAGCTTTAAATATTACTTCCTAATTACCAGATGAAAACCAGAGGTGACGAGTTGTAACCTCTTCAAGTATTTATTAAGTAATTTGAGATTGAATTTTTTTATTGATCCTTTTTTAGACACTGCAGACAATTCCCCCAAGCCCCAAACATCTCTCTTCTGCCACTCCAACCAAAGTATACTGTAAAGCAAAACCACTATGCAAAGTGATTATGATTATTAGTATTTCATTATATTCATATATAATCCTTGCTTGTCAGTTTAGTGAATGTTGTCCAGGACATTTAGGACACTGGAAGTATCTTTGGAAACAAGCAGACTTTAAAAATTTTTTTTATTTAATATTTAATTTTTCCTCAATTACATGTAAAAACAATTTTAACATCCTTTTTTTTTTTTCAAATTTTGAGGTCCAAATTCTCTCCCTCCCTCCCCTTCCTTCTTCATTGATAAGGCAAGCAATTTGACATAGGTTATACATCTGAAGTCATGCAAAACACATTTCTATGTAAGTCATGCTATGAAAGAAAACACAGACAAAAAAAATCAAGAAAAATAAAGAAAAATTATCTTCCATCTCTATTCAGGCTCCACCAGTTCTTTCTCTGGAGATGGACAACACCTTTCATCACAAGTACTCCAGAATTTTCTTAGATCATTGTATTTCTGAGAATGGCTAAGTTAGTCACAGTAAATCATCACCTTATTTCTATTACTGTGTACAATGTTTTGGTTCTGCTCATTTCACTTTGCATCAGTGCATGTAAGTCAGAAACAAGCAGACTTTTATCCAAAATGCACAGGACTTATGACTGTTGACCTTAACATTAAGAACTCTGGGAAGGGGTTTGAGCCATGAATGTGGTTATAGATCAGTGTCAGAATGATATATTGGTTAACCCTAAGCATTAGCATATCTCCCCTTCACATCCTCTCTCCACCCCCCATACACCAAATGTCAGGTTGTTATGGTGGACAGTGGAGAGCAAGAGCTAAAGGGACAATTCAGATTATGCTGGAAACATGTTGGGTAAGATTGAGCTGAGAGGGCAGTCAGAAGTCTTTGCTTTTTCTCTCTGACTATTAGTGAAAACTTAGATCAAAGCTCTCCAGCTGAATGGGTGGGACAGTCACTTCCTATTTCCTTCCGCCCAGTGAAGGGAGGAGGACAGAGAACGAGGAAGACCCATGTGGCCAGCCAAAAGAGGTCAGTGTCTATACTCTGTTCCTTAACTCCTATAGTTTGAATTCTTATGCCTTTTCATTTGTCCAATGTGGGAGCTCCTCTCCCAGAGGGGTCTTTGGCTCTATGCTCAAAAGGACCAGGTTTAACCCTGAGAGAGCCTGACTCCAAAATGCAATGGATTTTTTTTCATATTCTCTGTCTTTTTTTGTCCCTTGTTTACACATGGCTGATATTTAGAGTATTCTAAAAAAAGGAATTAACAAGGTACTCCTCACTTCATTTTACATCATGTCATACATGTCTTCCCAGGTATCTCTGAAACCATCCCCTTTATCATTTCTTACAACACAATATGCATTCATATACCATAACTCATTCATTCCCCAATTGATGGACACCACTTCAATTTCTAATTCTTTGTCTCCATAAAGAGTTGATATAAATATTTTTGTACATATATTTGGTGTAGGGTACATATAAATGGTATAGGGTCATTTTCCTCTTTCTTTAATATCTTATGGGTGTAGACCTCATCCAGGGTCATCTCCAGTCATCTTGATCTATATCTTGCCACTAGACCCAGATGACTCCAGAGGAGGAAGTGAGACTAGTGACTTTGCACAGTCCTGCCTCACTTAAATCCAATTCACTTGCAAGTCATGACATCACCTTCCCAGTGTCATGGTCCTCTTTGAGAACAAAGGACGAATAACAACAACAAGGGGTATAGACCTAGAAATTGTTTTGCTGAGTGGAGGTGAGAGGAAGAGGATGGTAATCTCTCCTGTGTTCCACTAATGTTGCCAGAGGGTGAGAGTGAAGGGGTACGTGGTTCAGGACAGGACTGCAGTCCCAACCCTGGGGTAGGGGATAATTAGGGGGAGGTCTTACCACTGGGAGTACAGGGTGCATAGTCGTAGTCATTGATGTCTATGTTCCTAAAGCCATAGCTTGGGAAATAGAAGTGGCTGCCAAAGACACTAATGTCCCGGACAATGTCTAAAGCTTCCAAAGGAAAAAATTTGTGTGGCTGGTAGGCAGAGCACTGAAAGACAGAACAAAGTAGAAAATGGGAGCCAACAGAGAGAAAATGAAGCAAATGAGCTTTACTGAGGGGAAATACTCACAATATGAGGAGACCATCATTGGAACTTAGTGAAGTCAGCTGGGGCACCTGGTGGAAGGTGGGGACAAAAGTGGGAAAGCCCAGTGGTTTTTTATTGATTTTTTTATCTAAGTCAAACAGGAACAGATCTTGGGGGAAGAAAATGGGAGCCTGGACCTGGTGTGCGGGTCATTATCCAAAAGCTGGAGCTCATTCATGTTGGGGGTATTGGCAAGTGAGTTGAAATTCAAACTTAGGGACTTTTAGCTATCCCTGCAGATCTTATTTTGGCCAGGTCAACTCAGAAGATTGGGGCTTTCACAGCTTCTTCATTTAGCAGGGCAGAGAGGTTATTGAGGTCCTTACAAATGCTAAACAGACATTTCACATCCACCTCAGATCTACCCTGTCTGGGCATCTACACAAGCTCCATGTCTTAGGGTCAGCCAGGCATACATACTCATCTTCCTGGCGGTGATCATTCTTTCCTATGAGAAAAGTGAAGGTGTATGAAGCACCTTTCACAGAATCAAAGAATAGCAAAGATAGCTCAGGGGAGACAAGCATATATAATGGGAAAAGCATTGGATTTGGAGTCAGCAGGGAAGGAGATAAGTATCTACATAGTGCCTACTATGTGCCAGGCACTGTGCTAAGTGCTTTTTACAAATATTGTCTTGCCCAGGGTCACATTGCTAGTAAGTGTCGAAGGTCACACTTGAACTCAGGCTTTCCTGAGTCTAGGCTCAGTGCTCTAATCATTGTGCCACCAGGTGCCTCTGACACAGCAGATCTGGATTTGAATCCAGGAGTTCCCTATATGACCTCTCTAGGCTTCAAGTTCCCCACTTGTAAAAAGCAGGCTGCAGATGAGGGGTGGAGGCAGTGCTATCTTTTCAAGCTCTAAATCTCATGAGTATAAGGAACAATAAGTCCCTGGTTTTCTGAAATGCTCCCAATTTCAAATATTCTGTGCTCTTGTCCCTTTGAACTATCACCAAAATTTTAATATTTTGACAAATGGTACCTTAATGAATTAAGTCAGGAAGCATTATAATGCAAAATCTACCTAAGTCACAAGATAGAGAATAACAAGATGAAGATGTAAGAAAATTCTTCACAAAAACACTCACGTATGCTCCTGCATACCAGCTTGCTTGTGTCTTAACAGTCTAGGGCTATGTAGTCTTTCTGTCTGTGGCTCCTGGAGCTTCAGCAGCCGGTGGCTGCATCAGGGTGGTAACCCTTAGGGAGCGGTTATAAAATTAAACTGTTCATAAAGCCCATGAATTTCACATTGTGAGCACCAATAGAAAACCTTCATAATCATCCTGATTTGGGGGACAAAGATCATTTCTCAAACGAAGTGTCTCAGTTTTTGATTTGATAAATATGTCCATCAACTAGGACCAATAATTCTTTATCTCCTTTTAAAAAGGAAACTGTTATCAGTGGGTGGAGGAAGAGGAGAGAGAATGGGAAATAAATATACAAGATAGCTAGAGTAGGGACCTTCATGTCCAGAAAGGGTAGAGTGAGTGCAACTAGGTAGTTTTTCTATGAAGCTGCTTAGACTTTGTGGAAGAAACAGAATACTACATATATCCCAAAGAGATCAAAGACAAAGGGGAAAAGTCCCATATGCCCAATGTTATTTATAGTTGCACTTTTTGTGGTAGCAAAGAACTGGAAGAAAAATTTTGGCTATTCATCAATCAGGGAATGGCTCAACACATTATGATATATGAATGTGAAGTAAAGCACTGGAGATCATTGTCTGTGGATGGATAGAAAGTCTCCAGTGTCTGTCTATGTCAGCCCATGGGAGCAGTAGGACTGTGTCTATACCTAAAATTGTGGACTTTCTCATTTTATCCTAGAAGGATGGGAAAGCTGAAATCTTGAGAGAGCAAGAAGAGATAACTAGGGGATGAGGAATGGAGAGAAAAGAGAGGGGGAGAGAAAGACAAAGGTGAGAAGGGGAGAGAGGGGGAGAGAGGAGAAGGAGAAAGGAGAGAGAGCAGAGTGAGAGAGAGGAAACAGAGGGGAGGAGGTGGGGGAGGGAGGGAGAGGGGGGGGAGAGGAAGAGGGAAAGAAGCAAAACTAACCTGTACTTCAGCTGAGTCAATTGTATACACAATACCCCACACCCACATGGGAGGGAAATACATTTTCTCATTTCTTTGAGACCAAATTTGGTCATTATAATTATGTACAATTCGATGTCTTCCTTTTTTTCCCCTCTTTTACGTTGTTGCTGTCATTATGTATGGATGGAGTTTTCTTGGTTCTGTTTACTTCCTTTTCCTTCAATTCATGTAAGTCTCCCTATGCACCTCTATTATTTATATTCATCATTTCTTATAGCACAGTAATATTCCACTGCTTGCATGTACCAAAATCTATTTATCCATTCCCTAGTCGATGGGCATCTACTTTGTTTTCAGAGTTTTGTTACTATGAAAAGTGCTGCTACAAATAACTTCAATCTTTATCCTTGCATGTTAAAAATCCTACCCATCCTTTAGCCTTCAACTCCAGGGCCAGCTCTTCTATCAAGACTTTCCTAATTTCCCACCCCCAAAAGATCTAGTTCCCTACTCTGACCTCTCATAGAATTTCTTGTTACTGTCTCAGTTTATTAGCATTTATTTAGGTTTCAGATATTGAGAGAAACAAGCAGACTAGCCTTTGAATTCCCAAACCATTTATCAGAGGCTCAAAAACCTATATGCCACAAGGATACCACACACGTGGCATTGTAAAGGTGGGTTCTCTCACATCTTGGTCAAATGTTCTCTTGGACCATCCTCAGTTGGTTCTCTTTCACAGCTTCCCAAGAATCCAGTCTGTCTGTTTCTGGAGGCAGAGTTGTTTTTGGATACATCAGGTTTCAAGACCAGGGTCATTGTGGAGCTTCACTGGGTGATATGGAGGTATAGTCTTATCATATTCCTGGAGGTAGTAGTCTTCACATTTTTTAAAGCACCTAATCCATTGATGGACAGAATTCATACCATTCCTATGGGAGTTCAGTATTTTTAAATTTTATTTTGTCTTCCATTATAAATTCTCTCCCTCTCCCCTTCCTCTCTCCTAAGGCAAAGCAAAACAAAACAAAACAAAGCAAAACAAAAACCTCATTACAAGTATATATATAGTCATGCAAAAATTTCTACATTAATCATATTCCAAAAGAAAAGCAAGAAAAAGAAACAAATAGAAGAAAATATGCATCAATCTACATGTTGAGCTCATCACTTCTCTATTTGAAGGTGGATAGCATGTTTCATCATGAGTTCCCGAAATTGTGTTTGATCATTGTGTTGAACAGAATAACTAAGACTTTCAAAGTTGACTATTCTTACAATATTGTTATTACTGTATAAATTGTTCTACTTTTTCTCACTTCACTATGCATCAGTTCATACAAGTCTTTTCAGGTTTTTCTGAAACCATTCCCTTCATCATTTCTTACAATAGTATTCCACCAAATCCATATACCATAACTTGTTCAAGTATATTTTAATTGGGCGTTCTCTCAATTTTCATTTTTTGCCACCACAAAAAGAACTGCTTAAATATTTTTGTACATGTGGTCTTCCCCTCGTTCTTTGATCTTTTTGGAATATACATCTACAAATGTTGTTGCTGGGTCAAAGGGTAGGTACAGTTTAGTAACTTTTGGGGCATAATTCCAAATTGTTTTCCAGAATGGTTAGACAAGTTCACAGCTCTACCAACAGAATATTACTGTAGCTATTTTCCTACTTTCTCTGCAATATTATCATTTTCCTATTTTGTCATCTTAGACAATTTTATGGGTATGAGGTAGTACCTCAGAGTTGTTTTAATTTGCATCTCTCTAATTATTAAGATTTAAAGCATTTTTCATAGGGCTATTGATAGCTTTGATTTCTTCATTTAAAAACTGCCTATTCATATCTTTTGACCTTTTATTAATTGAGGAATGGCTTTTATTCTTATAAATTTGACACAGTTCCTTATATATTTATACCAGGAGTATAGGGCTGGCACAATATTAGGAAAAATATAAACAAATTTAACCACATTAGCAAAATCCAACAAAAATCACAGGATTATTAGAGCAAACCAACCCTGACCTCCTGCCTCCCTTTCTGGCTGGAATAGAAATTTCCCTTGAAGAAGAGTGGAGGGACAAGAGAGTAGAGGTGTCCATTCTGCCTCCCTTTTCTCCACTCCCCAATTAATGGGCATAGCCTCAGTTTCCAAATCTTTGCCACCACAAAAGAGCTGCTATAAATACTTTTGTACAAATAGGTCCTTTTCCTTTTTCTTTGATCTCTTTTGGATACAGACCTAGTTTTGGTATTGCATGGTATACACAGTTTTATAGCTCTTTGGGCATAGTTCCAAATTGTTCTCCAGAATGGTTGAAATAGTTCACAACTCCACCAGTAATCTATTAGTGTCCTCATTTTTCCACATCCAATTCAGCATTTTTCATTTTCCTTTTCTGTTATGTTAGCCTATCTGATGGGTGTGAGATAATTTCTCAGAGTCTTTTTTAAATTTGCATTTCTCTAATCAATAGAGAGCATTTTCCCATATAACTACAGATAGCTTTGATTTCTTTTTCTGAAAACTGCTTGTTCATGTCCTTTGGCCATTTACTAAGTGGGAAATGGTTCTTGTTTTTATAAATTTGACATAGTTATCTATATATTTATTAGAGAAATTTACTTTCCTGTTTCTAGTTTCCTGCTTTCCTTTTAATTTTGACTGGATTGGTTTTGTTTGTGAAAAACCTTTTTGATTTCGTGTACTTAAAATTATCCATTATACTTTCTGTGATCCTTTCTATTTCATGTTTGGTCATAAACTCTTCCCTTATCCATAGATCTGACAGGTCCATTTTCCTGTGCTCCCATAATTTGCTTATGATATTACTCTTTTGTCTAAAACATGTACCCATTTTGATCTTATCTTGGTATACAACGTGAAACTTGATATACAAAAGTATAAACTATACCTAGTTTCTACCAAACTGTTTTCTGGTTTTCCCAGAAAATTTTGTCAGATAGTGAGTTCTTGTCCCCAAAGTTTGGGTCTTTGAGTTTATGAAACACTAGGTTACTATAGTCATTTATTACTGTGTATTGTGTACCTAATCTATTCCACAGATCCATCAGCCAGTACCAGATTGTTTTCATGATTACTACTTAGTAATATAGTTTGAATTCTGGTACTGCTAGGCTGCCTTGCTTTATGTATTCTTTTCATTGATTCCCTTGATAGTCTTGACCTTTTATTCTTCTGGATGAATTTTGTTATTTTTTTTATAGAAATATAAAATAATTCTTTGGTAGTTTGATTGGTATGGCACTGAGTAAGTAAATTAATTCAGGTAGAATTGTCATTTTTATTATATTGGTTCAGCCTACCTAGGAGCAATTACTATTTTTTCAGTTTTTAGATCTGTCTTGATTTGTGTGAAGTGTTTTGTAATTGTGTTCATGTAGTTCTTGGGTTTGTCTTGGCAGGTAGACTGCCAATTATTTTGTATTGTCTGCAGTCATCTTAAATGGAATTTCTCTTTCTATCTCTTTCTGCTTTGTTTTTTTTTTTTGTTTCTGCTGTGTTTTAATGGCAATATATACAAATTCTGATGATTTATGTTAATTTTTTTTATCCTGCAACTTTGCTGAATTTTTGTTTCAATTAGTTTTTTAGTTGATTCTCTAGGATTCTCTAAGTATACTATCATGTCATCTGTGAAGAGTTATAATTTTGTTTCCTCATTGCCTGTTCTTTGAGGATTCCTATTAGTTTAGTTTTACTGTCTAATTACTCCTGTAACTTCTTTGATTTTTCCATTAAGAATTTGGATGCATATATATTTAGTGTTGCTATTACTTCATTGTCTATGGTACCTTTCAGCAAAATGTAATTTCCCTGATTATTTCTCTTCATTAGGTGTATTTTTGCTTTTGTTTTATCTGAGATCATGATCACTATCCCTGCCTTTTTTACTTCAGCTGAAACATAACAGATTCTACTCCAGCCCCTTATTTTAACCTCTATATGTGTCTTTCTGTTTCATGTGGCCATCTGTATATAAACAATGTTGGCTTCTGGTTTCTAATCCATTCTGCTATCCATTTCCATTTGATAGGTGAGTTCATCCCATTCACATTCGCAGTTATGATTACTGTATATTTGCCCCTATCCTATTTTCTTTTTTTAATTTTTCTCCTTTTTTTGCCCTATCCTTCATCAAAAGTCTGTTTTGTTCCTGTCTTTTTAAAAATTCTTAACTAATATATTTATTTTTAGTTTTCAACATTCACTTCCACAAGATCTTGAGTTCTAAATTTTCTCCTCATCTCTCCTCTTCTCCCACCCCAAGACAGCATGCATTCTGAATACCCCTTCCTCTCATCAGCTCTCCCTTCTATCATCCCACCTCTTTCTCTTATCCCCTTCCCTTTCTATTTTCCTGCAGGGCAGGATAGATTTCTATACCCCATTGCCTGTATATCTTATTTCCCAGTTGCGTGTGAAAACAATTTTTAACATTTGTTTTTAAAACTTTGGGTTCCAAATTCTCTCCCTTCCTCCCTGCCCACCCACTCTCATTGAAAAGGCAAGCATCTCAATACAGGTTATAGATGTGTAGTCATGCAAAACACTTCCATAGTAATCATGTTGTGAAAAACTAAGTATATTTCCCTTCATCCTATCCTACCCCCCCATTTATTCTATTCTCTCTTTTGACCCTGTCCCTCCTCAAAAATGTTGGCTTCTGATTACTCCCTCCCCCAATCTACCCTCCCTTCTATAATCCCCCTCTTTCTCATCCCCTTCTCCCTTATTTTCCTGTAGGGTAAGATAGATTTCCATACCCAGTTGTGTATGTTATTCCCTCTTTAAGCCAAATTCAATGACAGTAAGATTCATTTATTCCCTCTTACTTCCCCCCATTCCCCTCCATTGCTGAAGCTTTTTCTTCCCTCTTTTATGTGAGATAATTTACCCCATTCTACCTCTCCCTTTCTCCTTCTCCCTGTACAATCCTCTCTCACCTCTTAATTTTATTTTTTAGATATCATCCCTTTATATTCAACTCACCCTGTGCCCTCTGTCTATATATATATATCCCCTCCTACTACCCTAAAACTAAGAAAGGTCTTATGAGTTATAAATATCATCTTTCCATGTAGGAATGTAAACAGTTCAACTTTAATAAGTCCCTTAAGATTTCTTTTTCCTGTTTACCTTTTCATGCTTCTCTTGAGTTTTGTGTTTGAATGTCAAATTTTCTATTCAACTCTGGTCTTTTCATCAGGAATGCTTGAAAGTCTTCTATTTTATTAAAATTCATTTTTTTCCTCTGAAGGATTATACTCAGTTTTGGTGGGTAGTTCATTCTTGGATGTAATCCCAGCTCCTTTGTCCTCCAGAATATTTCCAAACCTTCTTCTCCTTTAATGTGGAAGCTGCTAAATCTTTTGTGATCCTGACAGTGGCTCCATGATTTTTAATGGTTTCTTTTTGGCTGCTTGCAATATTTTCTCTGTGACCTGGGAACTCTGGAATTTGGCTTTATTATTCCTGAGAGTTTTCATTTTGGGATCTCTTTCAGGAGATATTTGGTGGATTCTTTCAATTTCTATTTCTCCCTCTGGTTCTAAGATACTGGAGCAATTTTACTTTATAATTTCTTGAAATATGATGTTGAGGCTCTTTTTTAAATCATGTTTGTCAGGCAGTCCAATAATTTTTAAATTATCTCTCCTAGATCTATTTTCCAGGTCAGTTGTTTTTCTGATGAGATTGCACATTTTCTTCTATTTTTTTTTCATTCTTTTGACTTTGTTGTATTGCTTCTTGATGTCTCATGTAGTCATTAGTTTCCACTTGCCCAATTCTAATTTTTAAGGAGCTATTTTCTTCAGTGACCTTTTGCACCTCTTTTTACATTACTCTCATTTCTTTTCCCAATTTTTCTTCTACCTCTTTTATGTCCTTCTTTAACTCTTCCAGGAATTCTTATTGGGCTTGTGTTGAATTTGAATTTTTTCTCTGGGATTGGGGAGGTACTGTCATAAAGGTCAGGCTTTTTCACATCACTGTTTTTAGAGCTAATTCTGGGGTTTGGAAGTTTTCAGCATTTTTAAGATATTGTGATCCTGGGAGATACTGTTCTCCTTGTATGCTCTTTGGTCTTTACCCAGGAAGGTCCTTCACTCCCCTACAGTTGCAAATGCTAGCACTCCTATCTGCCCTGGCACCATGACCCAGAATGATGTAAGGTAAATGGAGTTGTCAAACAGCATCTAGTTCTGTGCCATGACATCACAGGGTCCCCTGTAATCTTACCTGTTGTCCAGTTCCCTTACTATCTCTGGGGTGAGAGCTCCTGAAGTTGCTGCTACTACTGTCACAGGCACTTCCAAGGCCCACCACTGGCATTGCTACTGCTTGTTCTCTGGATCAGCCCCAACCCTGATGTCACAGACCTCTCTTTCCAACCCTTTAAGTTGTCTCATTCTGACCTTTTGTTGGCTATGCTACTCCAGAATTTAATTTGATGCTTTATTTTAAAGTGTTTAAAGGGGAATGTTAGGAGAGTTTGGCTGAGTTGCTGCATCTTCTATGACATCTTGCCCCGCCCCCCCCACGCCTATCTTCTTCTATTTTATGGGTAAGTTCATTCTATTCACAGTTATGATGGTTACTGTGTATTTTCTTCCATGGTATTTATCCCTCTCTTTTTTACCCTGTCTCATCTTTAAGAGTCCATTTTGGTTTTGATCACTTCCTCCCTTGTCTCCACTCCTCCCCCTCCCCCCACCCAGTCCCCTACAAAATTTTCTCTACACTCCTTGCTCTCTAACTTCCCTGTTGGGTAAAATGAGTTTCTGAACCCAACTGTATATGTATGTTTATTCTTCCTTTATTGAATCAGTTCAAATGAAAGTGAGGTTCAGGTGTTGCCCATTCTCCCACACTTCCCCCTCCATTACATAAATTCTTTCTTGAGAGCCCAATTATGTGAAATCATTTTCCCCATTCTTTCTTTCCTCTTCTTACCTCACTTCCCCAATGTTCCATTTTTCTTTTGAGATCATCCAAACATAATAGACTCATACCCAGTTCCTCTATCTAACTAGGCTCCCTCTAAGACCCTTGGTAATGAAATACGATGTCTTAGCTCTCTCTCTGTTCATGAGTTTGAGGCAGTCCAATGATTCTGAAATCACCTCTCCTTGATCTATTTTCTAGATCATGTGTTTCTTATGAGATATTTCACATTTTCTCCTATTTTTTCAGTCTTTTGACATCTTAAAAAATATTTCTTAATGTCTCATGGAGTCATTAGTTTCTGTTTGGCCAATTCTAATTTTCAAGGAGTTATTTTCTTCAGTAAGGTTTTATAGTTGCTAATCAAGCTTTTAAGTCTCTTTTCAAACTTTCTTCCATGGGTCTCATTTGGCTTTTAAAATATATTTTTTTTAGCTCCTCATTTAACATTTTCTTTCTTCTTTCTAAGAATTCTTGTTGGTCTTGTGTCTGATCTGCATTTTTCTTTGTGGCTTTAATTATAGATGTTTTCATTGTTTCTTGAAGTCATTGACTTCCTGTAGTCATTATCTTCTATGTTTGAATCTTGAGCTTCCCTGTCACTATAGTAATTCTCTTATGACTGGGTTCTTTTTCCCCCATTTTTCCAGCCTACTCCTTGACTTTGGGCTTTATGTTAGCATTGTGCTCTGTTCACTTCTAGGGGACATGTCTGGCCTGAGCTTCTATCTTTTTATGTCACAGTTCAGTCTGGGGGCTACAAGTTTTCAGTGCTTCCAAGGTGGTATGCTCCCTGCACTCCTGGTCTGAGTTGTGCAAATTGGGTCTGTTGGTTTGTGTATAGTTAAGTTTCAGTAGACTATTTCCAGACTGTCACTTTTAGCCCTCCAGGAGGTTCTGCAGATTTAGAGTAACTAAACTGCTGACTCCCCTTTGGTATTGGTCTCCTGCCCTGTTTGTTTGACTACAGGCTTATGTGCCAAACTAAAGGTTAGAACTGAGTTGCTGCTCTGCTCCTTGGCTTGAAGCCACACAGCTAAGTTTCTGAAATTTGTTTTTGGCTCAGTACTCAGTTGGGCCCCTGTGTTCTGAACTGCTCCTCTCCACCCTGGATCTATGACCCAGAACAGGATAATGGGTGGCAGAGCTGCTAAATGGCACCCCTTCTTGCTCCCAGGGTTAGTTCAGGGGTCTCCTGGGTTCTCTTTTTGCCCCAGTGCTTCCTGCCCTTGTTTTCATTCTCAGCCCCTTTACTGTCCTCGGGCACTAATGCTGCTTCTGTTGCCTGGTGCTCCTTGCCAACCCCTTCCCCAGCATCTGCAGACACAATGATTCACTCTGACTTTGTTTTGGCTTTCCCACTCAGAAATTATGCTAGTGAATTTTCTAGGTTGTTGTGGAGGAAGAGGGCTAGGGAGCTAAAGCAAAAATGTTTTTTCTTTCTCCACCATCTTGGCTCCACCTGGACAAACCTCATTAGGGTAACTCTGGTCAATTAGCAGAATGAGCTCTAGCCAGTCTAGAAAGAAAATGCCAGCCTACGAAGAAAATTCCCTCCTTGGTCAAACTGATGAACATTATAAACATGGCAACAGCAGAATGTGGGTGATGAAAACTGAGGGTCATGAAAAAGTTTATCCACCTAATATCATACATATCTGGTATCATATATGATCAAGAACATCAAAAAGCAAAATAACCAGACATCAAATTTTAAATGTAGCAATGCCAGGCAATCCTAGAGATTACACACAATATTAATTTAGGATTCTAGCTGTGCTGATTAACTGTGAGCACAGAGAGCTTTCATATTTTGTCTTTCCTCTCATTATAATGCACAGGAATAATATATGGCTGCAACAATGCCTCAACTGCCTTTTTCCTCCTTTGCTCATATCTTCTACATACCTCATAATTAAGCTTTAAATCAGGGGTGTGCTGGAACTAGCACAAACCAGTGTGTGAGAGTCAAACCTTCCCTGGTCTCATGCCTTGTGCCTTCCATCTCAGGATGATTGGAGTTTCCTTGGGGCCTGGATCTCAAAGCATCTCACTTTCTCCCACACTGAGCAATTCATAGTTCAACAGCCTCAGTCGCTACACTAAGTGACTTTTAGGTGGTCAGAACTGGCCTCAGCTGGGTGCTATCCTCTTCCCTCAAGCTTGATAGAGTGCTACATAGCTCCCCACACGCGTAGTGTCCTGTCCTGGTGACCTGTTCCACTCTCTCTGATCCTCACTGGACATTGGGGAATTCAAAGCCTGCTTTGCCTAGCACTGGTACTTCTGGGTTGTAGCCCCTGGCAGGCTTCTGCTTGTGGAGGGCTGTGGCCAAGTTGATTGTCTAGGCTTGAACTAAATTGCCTGGGTCTCCATGGCACTGGGAAGAGGGAGGAGGAAGCAGGGTGCAGGGGTGGGTTGTGATGTAACCTGTATTGTGTCCTTAGGTCTGCTAGTGCAGCCTAAATGCTGCTTGAAGAGGCATACTGCAGTAGCATGGGAGGTGGAGGAAGGCTGAGTGAGCTTAGGGGTCAATGAGTGTCAGTTCCTGGGTTGTTTTTTTGGGGGGAGAGATCAGAGGGTCACCTTCTTTTGAATTCTGGGTATCTTGTACCATAGAGACGGCTGAAGTTGCTGTATCTTTGGTGCATAATTGCTATTTTAGAGAGATTTGAAAAGTAATAGGGATCAAAGAAAATGTCTAGTCTGCCATCTTCTCCAGGCTACTTTTCAAGGAAATTTCACTATTTTTAAAAATTAGATAAGTGTCATCTATTTCATGGACTTTCTTACTATTTTTCACTTTCCAAAGGCTTATAGCCAACAAATCTATTGTTTCCAGATCTGAGTGATAGGAAGAAGATAGTCATAAAGCTCTCTCCCACAATGAAAGGTTCCTACAGTCCTTTATAAACTTCCCTAGGGTTGGAAGAATATTGTTCTCTTCTATGATGAGTCTGGTAAAAGGTACTGCAGGGGCATTCTTGACATTGGTAAATTCCTTCTTTAATATCCTGTTGTTTATGAACACACCCTAGGAAGCCAGCAAGGACATCTGTTTCCTCACCTCCAACTGGCTTTCCCACTGTGAAGTAGGCAAGTTGGATCCTTATATTGCTAATGAATGCTGGTTTGCCACCATTATTTCAACTCAAACTCAGGCTTCTGACATTGTCCTGGGGCCCAGTAAGCAGTGAGTGGTGAAGAAATTGTCTTATTTCTTAAAGGGATAAAAGATGGCTTTTGAAACTCCATTTTTAAACTAGAGGAGGACATGCCCAGCTGTCCTGGGGAGCAGTCCTCCTAGCTATGTGCCATATGACTTAATGGCTGACCGTTCTCCAGACAAAGACATAACAAGTAGGCAATAGATTGTTAAAATGGAGGTCAGGAGGGCACTGTCATCAGGGTTTTAAATGACAGAAGTACAAACTGTGGTCTTGTGGAGTGACCAATGCAAATCTTTCTCACCACCTCTGTGGTTCTAATTATTCCACCATTTCCCCTCTCTCCTTTCTTGTCTAAGAACAGTGTACCATTTTTATGTGCTTTTAATTAATTCTTTAAAAGGCTATATAACCCCAGTTCCAAAGCCCATTGGTACAGTTCAGACTGTCACAGAAGATATTACAGAGTAGGGAAATAAAAAGATACACTGATCAGACTCGTGAAGATGCTACTTCAGGACTTTAGTGAGGAGGGAATAAGAAAAGGGAACAAATATTTATTAAAAACCTGCTTTGTGCCAGGCACTATGCTAAGCACTTTATAAATATTGTCTCATTTGATCCTCAAAACAACTCTGTGAAGTGAATGCTATTATGATCCCTATTTTACAGTTGAGAAAATTGAGACAGAGGTTAAGTGACTTGCCCAGGGTCACATAGTTAGTAAGTGTCTGAGGCAAGATATGAATTCATGTCTGCCTGATGCCAGACCCAGCACTCTATCCACCGCACCATCTAGCTGCCATGGGATTAGGACCAATTGATAACACCAAGATTGCCATTTCATCTCTTCTTCCCTTGTATGGCCCATAATTTATATGTTTATGCCAACGCTGTCACCCTTTAGGAAGGAAGTCAGTAAGCCCTCACTAAAACAGACTACCTAGACAGAATGCTTTCCTTCATGACAATTTGAGACTAATCACCTAGACTGGGAAGACATTGGTAGGCCACAACTAAAGGAAGTATCTCAGCTCCTTCTCCGCTGCCTTGTCATTATACATCTGAAATCTTTTGACTGAGCCCTCTCCACTTTCTTCATTCAGGAAATTAATGAGAGACGCTGTGGAGGCAGCTCTGGAGTTGGAACCAGTAGAGATGGGTGGAAGTCCTTGAAGCAAATGCAAAGTGTTCTGCCTGCTGCTGAACCGCATGGGGATGCTGAGTGACCCCGCTTCTGAAATTTCGCAATGATGTATAATTGAGGGCCCTAATTTCCACTTCAGAACATACATGAGTATGTCTGTTCCTGGTGCACTGACTGCATAGTAAAGAAACAGACTTTTGATTGGCTGCTGAACTGGAACTGGGTATGCATTCATAAGACACTCACCAGTCAAAGAGGACACCCTTTTTTTTTTTTTCACCTGGCTGTAAAGAGAGAATGCATGCTATAAGCTTCTAGGTAGGAAGAGGCCTCATGCTCTCCCTACCCACGATGACATGTGGCTTGGGTATACATTGTTCCTCTCTATTCTTTGCTGCTTTGCATTTTTTCTTTTCTGCCTTTAGGTGAAAGAATGTTTATTGGAATTAAAAAGGTCAGAGTGGTTGAGATCCACTGAGGGGAGTCCATGCCAGAGTCTGCTAAGAACCAAGTCAGGTCCAATATCATAACCTATGGTAAGGGAACTACTTGTCCAGTGATTTGGAAGTGAACTTGATGGGGCAAATATTATGTAGAAACTACCTTCAACCTGAGGCAATTCTTCCCACAGACTGAGGCAGTATAAGAGAAAATACGCCCCGTGTTAGGGGGAAATGTTTGTACTTTTGTTCTTGCTATATCTTCTCAGTAAGTATCCCCTGGTAAAAAGTGAAGAATGTTAATTGGTTAAGTGATACTGGGGAGCAGGTGATTAATATTAAGCAGAAGACACCAGGATGAGAGCTTGAGCATTGATTAGAAAGCCATTCCCATTTCCCTGAGGACTACTATTAGAATTAGTAGGGGGAGATACAGCTGTCCTAACTCTGGAAACCTGACCTGTGGGCAGGGAGGTGGTGGGGGGAGCTCTGTAGTGAAATGATATCTCAAATATTACCTTCTTGAGGCCTTCCTCAATCACCCTAGCCAATGGGATTCAGTGACAGCTCCTGCCTTTAAATTACTGCGGTACACATTTTGGCACTTACAGAATCTCAGAGTTGAGAGGGACCCCAAAGGGCATCTAGATCAACTCGTGGCCGACAGAGATGCCCTCTGCAACATCTACATCAAGTATTCATCCAATCTTCACTTAAGACTTCCAGTGAAGGGGAAACACTGCCTCCTATGGCTAGTGCATTCTACTTTTGAATTCTCTGTACAATTCTTTTATCACTTAGTATGTGCTGCCTTAGAACTGGCCTCAGAGGCAGGAAGACCTGTGTTAAAGGCCTGACTGTTCCATACCTACCCTGGGCAAGCCAATTAACCTCTCAGTGCCCAAGTAACGCTTTTTTAAAAATTAATTTATTTTGATTTATCAATAATCACCTCCATATAGTTTTGAGTTTAAAATTTTTCTCCCCCTTCCTCCCCACCACCCTCCCCAAGATGGCACACAATCTGATATAGGCTATACATTTACAATCATATTAAACATATTTTCACATTAGTGATGTTGTAAGTAAAAATTAAAACCAATAGGAGGAACCATCGGAAAAAGGAAACAAAACTCAACAGAAGAGAAAAAAATAGCAATTTGACTTCCATAGTTTTTTCTTTGAATGTGGATGGCATTTTCCATCACAAGGCCTCTGGAGATGTCTTAGATCCTTGTATTGCCAGGTATGGTTAAGTTTATCAATATTAGTCATCACACAACGTGGCTGTTATTGTGTACAATGTTCCCTTGGTTCTGCTCACTTCACTCAGCATCAGACCTTACAAGTCTTTCCAGGTTTTTCTGAAGTCTGCCTGTTCGCCATTTCTTATAGCACAATAGTATTCCATCACATTCATATACCACAACTTGCTCAACCATTCCCCAATTGATGGACATCCTCTCAATTTCAATTCTTTGCCACCACAAAAATAGCTGCTATGAATATTTTTGTACATGTAGGTCCTTTTCCCGTTTGTGTGATCTCATTGGGATATAGCCCTAGAAGTGCTATTGCTGGGTCAAAGGGTACCAAGTGACTCTTTTTTTTTTTTTGATAAGGCAATTGGGGTTAAGTGATTTGCCCAAGGTCACACAGCTAGTACGTGTCAAGTGTTTGGTCTGAGGTCATATTTGAACTCAGGTCCTCCTGACTTCAGGGCCAGTGCTCTATCCACTGCACCACCTAGCTGCCCTTAAGTAACTCTTTAAAACTAAACTCAGTGCCCCCATAAAGTTCAAGAGGAGGTACCTGCCTGCTTTAGTAGAAAAAGTTCCCTATATTAATAAAATCCGAATTATAGTATTAAAAAAGTTTTGTCTTGCATTGGTATTTATCTTGTGCATTATATCCTGTCTCCTCTAGAAGAGTATAAGTCCCCTGAGGGCAAGAGTCTGTGTCTACAATGTATGGTTTCCCACCCATCTCTGTGAAGCCCTTCCCTTTCTTCAGAATCCTGGTATCATTTCTTTTATAAAGCCTTCTCTGACACTCTCAGCCTCTTGCCCTTGGATGAATTCTCCTTAAATTCTTCATAGCATTTTGTAGCTATTATATCCTCTTTGGCTTCCTAGATATCTGTATACATATCTTCTCCTCTACCCACCTTTCCCATAAAAGTGTAAAGTCTTTGAGGGCAGTTCATATAAACTCCTCCAAAGTTGGTATCTCTAGAGCTTAGCAATGTAATTAGCAGGCACTTAATGAATGTTTATTGAATTGAAATAAATTAAGTAGCAATTCCATAGTGCCGTGCTCAATCACTATTTGTGTTTGCTGGGGAAGCTATTGGGAAGGAAACTGAGTCAGAAACAAGAGACTTTGTCTAAGGAAACCAGCAATGGAATTGAGAAGGCTCCAGTCTTCTGGTTTCTAATAAAAAATGTCACTAAGTGAGGCTGCCTCATTCCTCACTTAGGAATTTAAAACAAACAAACAAGCTTCTCTGCCTATGCGTTAGAGGCCAATAGCATCTAATACACAGTTCATTCAGTTAGAACCCTTCCTAAAATAAAAACAAACAAAAGCCTCTATAATATTCCTTTTCTATAGTAATCAACTCACTGTTTTTTGTTGAAAGTAATTTTTTTGAAAAAAATCAGCATTCATTGTCAGCTTTATTTGGAGGAAGAGTTACATAGAATCCTGGAAACTCTTGGAAATTTCTGGGAAAAATTGAATGTACAACAAAATGAGCCTTTAATTGGACCTTCATTGGAGAAACCTCAGCAGAATATTCCCCCCTAAATTACTTTTCTTTGTAAGATCCCAAAGTGAAAATCAACATCTTGTACACCAGCCCCTTACACAGCAGTGGTTTTGCACAGTTCCCTTCTGACTGGTGACCTTGGCACTCCATCTGTTAGCTCTACCACTGACTATGTTTCTGCAGGAAACTTAGATTTTAAAAACCTTCTCTATCTTCAGTGTGGTTTTTAAATGTATTTTACTGAAGTCATTTTGGTTTCATTCTACAATTAGTTCCCCCAACATAACAGAAATGAAAATTCTTCTTGGTATTATTTGAAAGATTATATTAAGCTATATTAAGAGATTATATTAAGAAATGATGCAAACACCAGAGAAGAAAGCTACACAGCATCCAAGAGTCGTAGGGAGGTTAAACAATTACTAGAAAAGAATAAAATGGCATTCACGCGGGGGAGAAAGAACAGGAGTTATCATCTTGCTTTCAAGGATGGCAGGATGACAGAGTAGAAATGAGATGAAATGAAGTGTAAAGGAGATAGCTAAGCATATGAAAGGAAGGTCTGGTGAAAAGTAGATAGAAAATTCAATGTGAAGTTACCTATGCATGCAGAGATTCCCAAAGTTTACAATATGATACAGAAGGAAGAAAAGAGAGACAGATGGAATGGGGGGGGGAGAAAGGGAGGGAGGGAGAGAGAAAGAGAGAGATTCTGTCTTCTCAGAGAGAAAGAAGGAAAGAAAATGAATTAGGGAGATGAAAACAGATTCTCTGTCTCTGAAGCTTTGGTGAGACATAGCATTTTAGATTCCATTTTCAGTTCCAGGCATCTTGATATTATAACAAAACAAACACATTAAATGGAATGCAAAGAAAGGTAAGAAATCAGAAGAATAGATCAGAGCACTGACTTATAAAAGAAAATGAAAAGTAGTATTAAAAATATATAGCATAGATTAAGAAAAGAGGACTTAAAATTAACTTATTGGTATTTGAAAAGTGTCAGTTTCAAGAAATGAACTATATTATTTCACTGAAGGTATAAGCAAATAAAAATAACCCAAATCTCATGAAAATGGGAACAAGAAAATCTATTTTGAAAGCAGATTATTAATCCTATAGAATAAATAATGATAAAACATGTAATAGTGTTATAGAAATAATAATTATAATAAGAGTACATTTTGCATATATATCAGGGAAACCTATGTCCTGGCAATAAGCTTCTAAAGACAGAGAAAGAGCTGGAAGGAACATCAGAGAGCATCTAGTCCGTCTGTCTGCCTCATTTTGCAGAAGGGGATAGTGAGTCCTAGAGAAGTTCATTGATTTTTACAAGGCCACCTGGGATATCCATGGCAGAACTTCAATGTGAACTGAACTCTTCTAACTTTCTTGTTGTTGTTATTCAGTCTTTTTTTCACTTGTGTCTGACTCTTTGTGACCCCATTTGAGGTTTTCTTGTCAAAGATACTGGAGTAGTTTGCCATTTTTTTCTCCAGTTCATTTTACAAATGAGGAAAGTAAGGCAAACAGGGTTAAGTGACTAACCCAGGGTCACACAGCTATAAATGTGTGAGGCTAGATTTGAATTCAGGTCTTCCTGACTTCCAGTCTATCCACTGTGCCACCTAGCTGCCCTCTTCTAGTTAATTCCCACTTTTTTGTCACTGTGCTCTGCTGCTTCATAAGGAAGGGTTTGAAGCTGAGCCCAACATTAAGAGAGTCTCTACTAAACCACTCCCTTTGTTTCTATCCCTCCTTCCCTTCATACTCAGTTATTTGCAGGGTGGGATTGGGGAGAGGGGAAAAGCAATAAAAGAGGAATACTGCTAACACCTGATGTAAAAACAAGTACATTTCTAATCTTTGAGAGGTGTTTTTTTTAAAAATCTGGTTCCATCTTTCAAGCCAGTTGACCTCTCTAATCCTCAGTTTCTAAGTGGTAGAAATACATAGACAAAATCATATTTTTTTGAAATATTAAAATAATCTGTAGATGGTTGGAAGACATAGGTATTGATGGCTAGGAGACTGAAGGACAGGTTATTACAGTAAGGCTGGTTTAAAGTGATTAGGGCCTGAACCAACATTTCCTCAAACTTTTTCTTTCTTTTTCCTGGGGTAAGCAATCAACCGTGAAAGCTATAAAAGCTTTGCATACAAAAGTAATTCAGTACTGTCATCAAATGAAACAACAAATTACAATACACATATTCATTAGATGGAGTCATTACACACTAAGAGTAATGGTTTCTGCTTTTTGTAGTATTCACCTGGCTGACACTAGGTGGCACCCATATTCTGATAGTTAATACTCCCTAATTTCAAGGCAAATAAGGAAAGAAAGAGTGAAGCTCTCTAGATGGAGGGCCTATGGCCCTCTGGGAAGTTACATTCCAATTTGGGCCAGTTTCTAGGGGTCAGAGAGGAACTGGGTTTCCTTAGGATCGTTGTACTTGACTAACTTAGGATTCTTGACAAATTGGCCAGTCACACCATGTCAGCCCTCCTGAGGAAACAGAGTAAGTCCTAGCCTTGATATCCCTACAACCTTAGAGACTCACAGGAACCCCTCTCGGTCCTGGTATTTGAACTACCCTCAGCCCAAACTTGGCTGTGCAGATTTTAGAGTGTGAGGCAGAGACCAGGTGGGGCTGATTGGCTCATTATTGTTGTTCTTAGTTTTTTTCAGTTGTGTCCAACTCTTCATGATACCATTTGGGGTTTTCTTGGCAAAGATATTGGAGTGGTTTACCATTTCCTTCTTCAGTTTATTTTACAGATGAGGAGACTGAGGTAAATGGAGTTAAGTGACTTGCCCAGGTCACACAGCTAGTAAATGTCTAAGGTTACATTTGAACTCAGGTCTTCCTGACTCCAGGCCTCAATACTCAATATGAAAATGCATGCAACATTCCATATCAGTAGTATTCCCTTCATTTATCTATTTAAAAGAAAAAAAAATTTTAATTAACAAAAATTTATTTTCTCTTCTTCCCAGATCTCATTCTACTGACAAAAAGGAGAAAAGAAAAACAAATTCCTTGGAACAAATATGTTTTGTCAACCATAATGTTGTTTGTCCTTTGTTTTCAAGAGGACCAATGACATTACGAGGTGATGTCTTGTATATGAATTAGATTTAAGTGAGGCAAAGTTGTACAAAGTCATCAAAGTCCAGCAGCAAGACGAAAGGTAGGACAACTGGCGATGGCCCAGGATGTAATGGACGACCTTAGCATCCTGGATATCTGATCAAGCAATATGCACTCCATAACACCTGCTTCAGCAACCTCCATGGCCATTGGAACAAATTGTTATTCACCCATTCCCCTAGCAAAAGTCTTCACTTGCTTGGAATAGACACCCCTTAACTCACCTACAGATTTGAGGCCTGTCAGTTACCCTCAACCTGGTTTAACCAGTCTGCCAAGATGGTTTTACCAGGATGTGGTCTGTGCCTGCTACAACTTCTTGGAGCCACAGGTAAGAGTTGAGTGGCAGGTGGACACTGAAGGTGGATAAGTAGCCCAGAGTAGGATTGGCAAGCCCTCACACCAGACGTACTAGTCCTCCCTGAATACCTCACATTCCCCAACCATAACAAACTCCTTCGATGTCTGTATACAAAAATCTGCACCCTAACTCTTATCACCTCTCTGTCAGGAGGTAGATAGCATGTTTCACCATCAATCTTGTGGAATCATGGATACTCATTGTATTGATTACAGTTTTTAAGCCTTTCAAAGTTGTTTATCTTTACAGTATTGTATACATTTTTCTCCTGGTTCTGTCCTAGCGATCGTTTGGTCACTCTTTCTGTCCACTCAGTGTCTTATGCCTGATTTCCTTATACTTAGATATGAATGTCAGTTGAGATTACCTTCTTTGGAACATTTTTGGCAGTTCTTGGCCTTATCTTGGCTAGAAAGGAGAAACTTCATACTTTGAAATGTGAACCTAGAATGGCATGGGGTGAGAATTTAAAATGATTTTCATTTACATATATTTTCCTATTTTATCAGTCATTAAAATAGATATTGCTGTTGAAATCAGGGTCCCATGAGATCCTAATGCATGGATAGGACTTACGATCTTACAGATATGTTTTATGTTGTAAATGATACTGTAATTGATAAAAGAAGGTGGTACATTTTATTTATTTTATCTGAAATTGTATTTATACCTTTAAAAAATAACTTATTTCGAACCTCAGGGTATCCCAAGAGTCTTAGCTTTAGTCTATTAAACCTTAAAATTGCACTAAGATTTTTGAGATGTCCTGTATATTTCTCCTCCCTTTCCTACCCAGAGAACCATCCCATGTCATAAAGAATAAGAAATAAGGAGAAAAAGTAGCTCAGCAAAACCAACAAGCACACTGACTAACTCTGACAACGTATTCAGTGTTCTATGCCCGTAGTCCTCCACCTGTGTAGAGAGGGGAAGTAGGTATATTTTCTCTTCTCTTTGTCAGGGACAAATTTGATCATTGTAATTACTGTGTTTAATTTCAGCATTTATTTTGTTGTTGTTCTTTCTATTTCTACTGCTGTAATCATTGTGTGGGTGAGTATATTTTAAAAGGAAACTTTGCTATAGAAAATGGTAGCCTTTAAGTTATTAATAGTTGATTGTGTTATAATTACTTGGATATGAGTCTTTCCTCCCATTATGAATGAAAAAGTATTTAATGAACACACATTCTGTGTCAGGCATTGTGCTAAGTGCTAGGAATACAAAGACAAAAGCAGAGGCAGTACTTGCCCTTGTGGAGCTTACATTCTAACAGGGGAGACAATAGATATAGGGCAGTAGTAGTCAGGGAAGTTGAAGAAACATAGTCCCAGGGTATAAATTAGGATTGGAGTGGCTTAGCTTTCTCCAGGCCTGGTCCCTGGCTGCCCAGTTTGGGAGGGTGGAGCAGCAAAAGTAGTAGGGTGGAAGATGACTGGAATGAAGAAGCCTTATCCCCAGAAAGGGAACTCAGAGCTGAAAACACAGAGAAGAGAGCATATACAACATGAGAGGGTGATGTTAGGCTTGGACTCAGAAAGATCTGACTTCAAATTCAGCTTTAGAAACTTCCTAGCTGTGTGACCTTGGGCAAGTCACTTAACATCTGTTTGCCACTAGAGAAGGAAATGACAAACCACTCCAGTATCTTTGCTAAGAAAACCCCATAGACAGAGATCAACAGGGTCACAAAGAGTCAGACTCAATCAAAATGACTGGACAACAAAAATGTTATAATATTCTTGACAGTGCAGTCTATGCCCTATCTATCTTTGTATCCCTGGTGCCTAGGATGGTACCTTATACACAATAGTAATAAATTCAATGTTAATTATTCAGTCAACAGTATCTATTAAGTGCTTACTGTGTGCTCCCAACTGGGAAAAGAAAACTTTTAAAAATATATTTTAAAATATTTTAATTAACAAAATTCTCTTTTCTCTCATTTCCAGATTTTTCACTCTCTACTAGAAAAAGAAAAAATAAAATCTTTCTAATCTCTGTATCTATATGTATGTGTACATATTACAAAAGAAACATGAGGAATATTAGGAATTGAAGGTTTTAGCTAATTTGTAAATATTAGGGAAAGAATCTATCACTTTTATGCTAATTTTTGATGCTCTAATAATATAACACAGAGGCTTTATTACCATGCCTTCAACTGGTGCCCATTTAAAAATATTGAAATATTTTGTTTTGGATGCAACAATCGCTTCTCAATAAACAAAACCCATGTAGTACCTTCCCATAAAAAGTTATTCAAAACTTGTGACTGAGAGCATATGCTAACAAAAAGAAAGGAAATGGGTTTTTTTTTTTTTAACATTGAACATCTGGAACCAGCATTGACCATTGTGTTTAATCTGAATTTTGTTGTTTTTTAATGTTGTTTTCATTTGCATTATAGTAGTCATTGCTTATGCTATTATTTTGGTTCTGTATCAGTTCATCCAAGTCTTCCCATATTTCTTTAAATTTCTTCATATTTGCCATTCCTTATTGAACAAAAATATTGCATAGTACTCATATATTAAAACCTGTTCAGCTATTCCCAATTGATGGACATGCAATTAATTATTATATGGAAGACAATTATTTTGGTACGTGAAGGAAAGCAGAACAAAAGTGAAACAGAGCAAAAGCCATAGACTCAGTTTTCTCCACGTGGACCCTCTTATTGTATGAGTCAAGACTGCCATCATGAGCTTAGCAAGGAGTTGAAAGGAATTTTCACATGTTAAGTAAAATAAGAGTTAAGAGTGAAAGAATTCAAAACATAGGCTTAAAATGTCTAAGAGTTTCTCTACCTCCAGCTGGGATCTGCATTAGAAAAGTTAAAGATAGCCTCTTGGGCTATAAGCAATTCTTTAGAATTGGCAAACTGTGTTCCCCTATAGGGAAGAAGTTACATGACAGCTGAAAGCCAACAAGTAACAGCAGCTAGCAGAAATGGTTCAGTGTAAACACTTAGCAGAAAACAGAGACATCCAGGAGAGAGCAATGGAGAATACTCAGCAGAGAAACTCAGCTGACAAGCAATTCCTCATCTTAATCTTCACTGCATCTCCATCTAGGGTAGTGCCATAGGTCATGTGTACAAAAAACTTTTAAAAATATATTTTAAAATATTTTAATTAACAAAATTCTCTTTTCTCTTATTTCAGATTTTCAACCCCCATTGGAAAAAGAAAAAATAAAACCTTTCTAATATCTATATCTATTTGTATGTGTATATATTACAAAGAATACATACATAATATAAAGATTTTATTTTTCCAATGTAATATATGTATATAGTCAAAATATTACAAAGATTTTAATTTTCCTTTATTTTATATATGTATATATGTGTGTATACGCACACAAAGACACACATAGTCAAGCAAAACAAATTTTTACATTGACCATATTAAAAAATATGTCTCAATCTACTCCTTGAGTCCACCTCTCTGTCAGGATGTGGGTAGTATATTTCATCATGAGTCCTCTGGAATCCTGATTGGTTGTTGTGTTGATCAGATTTTTTTAAGTCTTTCAGTTGTTTGTCTTTACAATGTTGTTATTATATAAATTATTCTCCTGGTTCTGCTCACTTCACTCTGCTTCAGTGTATATAGGTCTTCTAAGGTTTCTCTGAAACTACCCCTTTCATTATTTCTTACAGCACAATAGTATTCCATTACATGCCTATATCATAATTTGTTCAGCCATTCTCAAATTAATGGGTACCTTCTTAATTTCAAAGTTTCCACCACAAAAAGTTTCTGTAAATATTTTTGTACATAAGGGTCCTTTCCCTTATTTTTTTTTTATCTCTTTGGAGTATAGACCAAGTGGTGGTATTACTGGTTCAAAGGGATAGGCACAATTTAGTGACTTTTTGTTCATAGTTCCAAGTTGCTTTCCAGAATGGCTAGACCAACCCATAGCTCTGCCAGCAAATCAGGTCAAGTTAGCAAACATTTATTAAATGTTTTCCAAGCACTCTGCCAAGCATTGAGGATAGAAGGAAAAACAAACAAACAAACAAAAAAAAAAACAACAAAAGACAAAAAACAAAAAAAAAACAGTCCCTGCTTTCAATGAGTTTATAGTCTAATAGGTATTATTCTGTATGTGTTAGTCTAATCAGTGTATTGATGTACTTGTTTTTAGGGAGAAGCTTAAAGTGATTAAGGGCCCTGAACCCTTTCCCCAAAATTATTCAGCCTACTCTTCTCCCGTTAAATTCTGGGCTCAGGTCATTGTCCATTTGCGGTGTTTGTAAAAGTTTCATGTGATGACAAACCAGCTCTAAATGTTTTCCATCAAATTAAATATCTTAGTCTAGACAACAGACATTCTTCATCTCTTTAGTTTTTCTGTGTGAATAGTTAGGCAAAACACTGAGATCTCATTTAGGAAACTCTTCAATTTAATGGGGCTTGATGAAATCAGGACAATGTCATCTGCGAAAAAGAGCATCTTGAGAACTAAACCATCTTTAAGGGATCTCTATTCCTTTTGAACTCTGTATTGGATCTCCTCCAAGACATTGGCAAATGCCATTGAAGTAAGCATCAATGTAAAAGATCAATGAAAGTTTGTACTAAAATTAATAAATTTGGGCCAAACTAGATTTGTGCTTAGTAATCAAGAATACAATACAAAGATTTAACATACATTTACTAAGTGTCTACTATGTGTAGAGGACTTTGCTAGGCATTGGAGGAAATAAAAAGTTTAGAGCAAACATAATCTGGTGTCAGAATAAGAATAACATGATATTTTTTAAAAGAGTAAATATCATTAATTCCATGCCATATTGAAGAGGAAATCTATTTAGTATTAGCAATTAGTCTTCCCAAACCATCTGACAGAATAGAAAACAAATTATCCTCTTAAATTTTCAAAATTTAAGGATGATGAGCTGGGTTTAGAATTTACCAGAAGGAGAACAGACAAAACTATATTTGAAAAATTGTGTAACACTTTAAATGATTTCAGGTGGCTCCCTATTGGCAAAGTTTGTTTTTTTTATACCAATATCTCTCACTGATAATCAATATGATATGGTTAATAGAAAGTCAGGACTTCTACTCAAGAAGATCTAGGTTCAAGTATCAATTCTGACACACACTGGCTATGTGACTATGGAAAGTCACTTACCTTTTCAGTGTTCCCAGGCAACTCATTTTCTAAGACTGTAAGCTGCAGAAAAGTTGGTAATCTGCATTTCTGGAAGGAGTTTCCTCACCACAAATTCCATACACTAATGGAATGACACATCTGAAAGAAAGAAAAGAAAGGAAGGAAGGAAGGAAGGAAGGAAGGGAGGGAGGGAGGGAAGAAGAAAAGAGGGAAGAAAGGAAGGAAGGAAATAAAGAATGGAAGAATGGAGGGAGAATTCCTAGCAATGAAACCACAAGACCACAGAAGAATCAAAGTTTTGGTTGACCTAAAGGGGAAACTGTCTAATGGGAATAAGTAAGCATATTACAAATGGTGACTTTTGTTCAGTAAATATTATAAAGCACATCAAGAACACATATGACTGTGAAGACAGATAAGCTGGTCACATATGAGAGATGGATAATAAAAACACAATCTAACTATTGCCAATGGCATTTTTGAAATATTAAAAGATCCATAGGAAAGTTTCTACTTCACTGGATACATCATCTATGGAAGATTTATAGAAAGACATGGACAAAAATTAAAGAGGATAAGATAGTGTAAATGGGTTTCAATAAACACCAGTTGGAAGAATGCCCATACTTATGATTTTGTTCAGTTGTGTCTGACTTTTTGTCATCCTATGAAGCATAGCATGTCAATATTGTTCATGGGGTTTTCTTGGCAAGAATACTGGAGTGGATTAAGGCAAACAGAAGTTAAGTGACTTCCCCAGGGTCACTGGGTCCCCAGCTAGTAAGTGTCTGAAGTTTGGATTTGAACTCAGGTCTTACTGACTCCAGGGCCAGCACTCTATCCATGGAGTCACCTAGCTGCCTCAATCCATACTTATTCATCCATTGTAATATTGTGAGCAGGAAACACTTCCTGAAATGTATTTAAATCAAAATAATAGAATAAATTTATGTAGCATTTCATAGCTATAAAGCACTTTGAAAATTATTTCATTTAATCCTTCCAACAATTCGGAGGGTTGGAAATTACAGTTATTATTATTATATCCATTTAACAGACGAGGAAGCTGAGGCCCAAAGAGAGAAAGTGACTTTCCCAAGATCACACAAGTAATGAGTTTGAGGAACTGGGTCTTAAAATTGGATTTTCTGCTTCCAAATATGGTGTCATTTCCACTATTCTGTGCTGCCTTTTTACATGCATTCAACACGTGCGTGCGTGTGTGTGTTTCATGGATTGCCATGGCTAAAGAATATATTACCTAGCAGCCATATTTAGCTAGGCTGATCTTCAGACAGACTTAGTCTGTCACAGGAACAGCATAAGCTGGATCAGATGTTAAGTGACTTGCCCATCACACAACTAGGAAATGACTGAGGTGCAACTTGAACTCATTTCTTCCTAATGCCAGGTCCAGAACTCTATCTACTGCACCACCTAGCTGCCACTTGAATTATATTCAATGCCTTCCTTCCATTGGTAGAACCTGATAGAGCTTATGTACCCCTGGGATATATTTAATCTATTAAATAAACCAGATTAGCAAAATTAGAATAATATGCTGAAAAATAATACCATCAACCTGTATGTACAATAATCAAATTCACAGAACCCAAGTGAATTCAAGATCTCAACATCAATTCCAAGATAAAAGGAGCTATAAAAATATGAAAATAACAACTTTGTGCCAGTCATTTAAGGGTGACAAATTTATGCAATTTTACTTTGAGCAAGAAATGGATGGAGATAATGCCAATTCATTAAAATATGCAAAATTGAAGTATTCTGCCAAGTCAAAAACCATGAGGCCCAAATTAAATATCAAATATCATTTTCAAAATCCAGGAAATGAGACAAAATTAAAAATAATATGAGAATTAATCACAAATATAAAAACAGATTATGTTCAGATTAAAAATGTAGGGGGGAAAATGGGCATTACTTTTATAATGAAAGAAATTAAGATAATTCAGAAAGCTAGGGAAAGAAAGTAGACTTAGGATTTCATATTATAGGAAACTTCTCAGTAAAGAACCTCCCTCTATCAGTGCAGGTCGGCATAGTCCCTACAATTTATAGCATCAGAGAGTCACTTGTATCCCTGAGTCAGTTGTGACTTGTCTAGGGGCACATAGGCAGTTTGTGTTAGAGGCAAAACTTGATTGTGTCTTCACCACTCTGAGGTCAGCTCCCTGTCTGCTCTGTATTATTGTCTCTCTAAAGATAGTTATAATGATTCAAAATCTCTATGCTTTCAGGAGATCTGAATAAAATTACTAAAGAGATTACTACATACCAATCTACCAGGTAGCAACGAGGTGTTGTTTTGTTTTTTTTTTTTAATGCTGAAAACTATAACCAAACTAATTTTATTTCACTTTGGGTCAAATGGTGAAAAGTACAAATATGAGGGGAAAGAATACAGACATACAAAATTTAAGGGTTAAAGACCTACAAAATTAAAGTGACAAAACATTTACTGTCTTTTCTCTGTATTTGGTTTTATGGGGATGATACTCAAGTTACAACAATTCAACAGATATTAAGTACCTCCTATATAGGTAAATATTGTATGAAAAAAGACTAAAGCAAAATATTTCCTGTCCTTAGGGAACTTACTTTCTACAACTGGTATGTAACATGTTAAACTCACTTAATTCAGGAGATAACATAGTGTTAGTTCAGGAATTAAATGGTAAGGAGAAAGCATTGACAATTGAGGGGCTCAGGGATCCCAGAAATGACAGAGCTGAGCTGAGGCTGGATAGATGATAACTATGTAAAAAAGAAAAATCAGTCAGTTTATACACATACACATATATTTGATCTGGACCGGTGATTTTTTAAATTGATTTTTTTGAATTAACAAACATTTATTTTCTCTCTCTTTTCCTCTCTCCCTAATGAAAAAAACCAAAACTTTTATAACAAATATAGTGAAGCAAAACAGTATCCCATATTGGACATATCCAGAAATGTATGTCTCATTCTATGTGTTTAGTGCATTACCTCTCTGTGAGGGGTGGGTTGGTAGCATGCATTATCATTTGGACACTTAATTTCAATAGTATAGGAAACTTCCAGTGAGAATTTTCTCTTTATCAAGCCAGATCAACAACTTTCCCGCAACTTAGAGTGTTAGAGGTCTGCTTGGATCATGCTGTTGTTCAGTCATTTTCAGTCGTGCCTGATTCATTATGACCCCATTGAGGTTTTCTGGGCAGAGATACTGGAGTGGTTTGCCATTTCCTTCTTTCAGCTCATTTTACAGATGAGGACACTGAGACAAATAGGGTTAAGTGACTTGCCCAAGGTCACACAGCCAGTATGTCTGAGGCCAGATTTGAATTCAGCAAGATGTCTTCCTGACTCCAGGCCTGGTACTCTATCCCCTGTGCCACCTAGCTGCCCCTAGCTTGGGTCACTGAGAAGTTAAGTAAGGGCCTTACCCAGTGTCAGTGTCACTTAACCAGTACATTTCAGAGGCAGGATTTGAGCCCGTTTTCTGATTCTACAGCCAGATCTCTGTCTACTGAACCACTCAATTTACTCTAAAACTTTAAAAAAAAATGTATCATGAACTTTACAAACAACTAACACAAACATTTCTACATGTATGAAACAGAGGAGCTCATATACAAAACCTTTGAAACCCTATCACGTTACTACAGTTTTAAATTTATCACCTCCTCTTCTTCTTTCTCCTCCCCTCTCCTCTTCACCCTCCTTTCCTTTCCCTCTTCTTTTCTTTCTCTTTGTTTTACTTCTCTGGTTCCTTTTGCTTCTATTCATCATCTAATGATAAACTAGTTCCCTTCCTGTTGGCTGAGAGAATAAGTTGTGACAGCCATGAGGGGCCCCTCTTTCATCTTTCATAGTCGAGACTAGTGCCCTCCCTATGCTAGCTAGGTGTTGTGCATTGTGGCATAGTGATGACAAGACTAGTTTTAGGTAAAATAAATAAGGAAAGTTGTCTGTGGAGCTCCCTCACCTCCTCTTTCATCACCTGTATTCCCCCGCCTGGCACTGCATTCTGATTATATCCTTAGACTACTCATCCTTTATCTATTCTGCTTCCTATTTCCAAAGAGTCTGGTTCTCAGATGTTGAACATTCTCTAAGGTTTTCATTGATAGCTTAAGATGTTATTCCTATTTATAGTTTAACAGGAGACCCTGGAAGATCCCCAAACTTTTAAGAACCAAAGTAATGAATTGTTAGTAAAATTCAACAAACTATAGATAGTGGGGAAAACCTTCAAAGTGAGGCAGTGATCTCAGTGCTTATCAAATCACATTATATGTGCCTTAAGAATTGACAAATTTGATTCATCTTGAACCCCAGGCAACATGGGAAAGTGTTTAGTTCTCTTCTGGTCCCATCCTCTTGACTTTAAATAGCAAGGAAACAGCCTTCAGTAATTTAAACAAACCTGCTCACTTGGCCCCCAAGAGTTTCTTTGAAGCAAAGGGATGTGTGTGCACGTGTTGCTAGAGACTTTGCTAAGCCTCTACACCCATGTGAGATGTGAACACAGGAAGGGGGCACACTCAGAGGAGAAAGGCAAATATTATGGAGTCACGACTAACGCTACGTTATCTCCTGAAGCCAACACTGAGGATGGAGACATTCTTAGAAGTAGTAAAGAATGGTATATTTCTGACTTACAGGAGAGCTTTTTTGTGAGGCTGTAGGTCATGGGAACGACAGTAAGAATCTTTCAGAAAGGACGTACCCTGATTTAGAGCTGTATTTTGAATTCTAATGCCATCTGCTATAACAGGAATTCTGAAGTACTCTTCTATGGATCCGTAAAAGCTGACTCCTTAGGAATAAATTAACGCAGTCTGCTGAGGGGCTGCAGAGAATTATAGGCAGAATGATGTGAAGAAAATGTTGCTACACAGAATACTATTTTGATGCAGTTGGCCAAAGAAGAATGGGCAGAGCAACCTTGCACAGGATAGGGAAAAGCAACAAGAGTGAGCGACAACCCCATTATTTACTGAGAGCTATGGGAAGTTATAGGAAGATTCCCAAGCAAAATGTGGCCAGAGAGACTGTATAGTGAAATGCCAGTGAAGATTAACCACAAAGGCCTCAGAAGTACCACATATAAGGGTTGCCTATCCAGGTTACGAATGTAAGTGATACCAGTCCGCAGTTATGTCTAAGTGGATGTCTCTGTTTCCTACTAGCTTTGGTTTCTTTCACTTGTGGATGCATCTATTCATTTTTTGAGCATTGTAAAGAAATGTGCTTAAAGGGGGAATTGGGTAGAAATATTGAGTAGTTTCATATAATAAAGTTCCAAGATTGTTTGGATGAAGACAATGAGCGAGAGAACTGAGAAATCCCTAAAATGTACATGAACTACAACCATATAAAATGTTTTAAGTCTATGAACTTTGTAAATTCACAAACATATTCATCCTGTATCATTTCACACAAATTTCATGTTTCCCTGAATTCTTCCATGTTTTCCTGAATTGTTCACACCGGGCACAGCAGAAAAGAGAACACAGGGCTCAGTCTACCTACTTTTAAAGATACCAGCAGCCAGTCAATGAAGGCTACCCCCATCTGTGTGGTAGGAGGGGGTGAGCTCCATGTTAGACAAACTGGATGGGGACTTCTATGAAGTGTTCAAGGAGGACTAGTACATCTGGTATGAGGGCTTGCTGAGCCCTTTTCAGGGCTGCTCATCCACCTCTGGTGTCCACCTTTCACCCAACTCTCAGCTCCAAGGAACTGTAGCGTGCATAATAGCCACAGCCTGAAAACAGACTCAGCAGGGTTAAACCAGGTTGAGGGTAACTGATAGGCCTAAACCCATTGGTGAATTAGGAGCATGTCTACCCCAAACATGTAAAGACTTCCCCTGATAGAATGGGTAGATGAGGACAATTTGATCTAGTAGCCTTGAAGGTGGCTGAAGCAAGTGATATGGAGCACTTAGAACTTGGTCAGACATCAAAGACACCAAGGTTATCTACTACTTCCTGGGCCATTGCCAGTGGTTCCAACTTTTGTTTTGCCTCTGGACTTTGATGACTGTGGAAGAGAGTGAGGCATATGACTGTGCAACTCTGCCTCACTTAAATCCAATTCACTGGAAAGTCAAAACATCACCTCATAATGTCATTGGTTCTCTTCAGAAATGAAGTATGAACAACACGAAGACAAACTGGGCATGCTCAAAGGCTTCTCAAGACCTATTCCATGTTAGAAATGGGCATGTTCAGAGAAGCTTGGGTTACATATGATTTCTGGGACAAAGGGCACAACCAATTTAACGACCTGTCCGGCATAATTCTAAATGATTTTCCAGAATGGTTGGATTAATTCATATTTCCAAAGTCAGTTAATTAGCATACTTAATTGAGATATGCAGACAATACCACTCTCATGACAGAAAGTAAAGAAGAATCAAAAAGCCACTTGATGAGGGTGAAAGAAGAATATGTAAAACTGTCTTGAAGCATAACATTAAAAAAAAAACAAAACAAACCCAAGATCACGGCAACTGGTCCCATCACTTCTTGGCAAATAGAGGGAGAAGAAATGGAAGCAGTGTCAGATTTTATATTCTTGGACTCAAAGATCACTGCAGATGGCAACTGCAGCCATGAAATTAAAAGATGCTTGCTACTTGGAAGGAAAGCTATGGCAATTCTAGACAGTATACTAAAAAACAGAGATATCGTCTTGCTGATAAAGGTCCATATAGTCAAAACTATGATTTTTACAGTAGCAATGTATGACTGTGAGAGTTGGGCTATAAGGAAAACTGAGCCCTACAGAATTGACACTTTTGAATTGTGGTGCTGGAGAAGACCTTTGAGAGTACCTTGGACAGCAAGGAGATTAAATCAGTCAATACTTAAAATAATTAATTCAGACTATTCATTGGAAGATCAAATACTGGAGCTGAAGCTTAAGTACTTTGGCCACATAATGAGAAGGCAGGACTCATTGGAGAAGATGTTAGGAAAGACTGAAGGCAAAAGGAGAATGGGACAGCAGAGGATGAGGTGGATAGTGTCATGGAAGCAACAAACATGAGCTTGGACAGACTATGAGAGATAGTGGAAGATAGAAGGGGCTGGCATAATCTGGTCCATGGGGTCACAAAGAGCTGGACATGACTGATTGGCTGAACAACAGCAACAACAAAGCTTTCCACAGCCCCTCCAACATTGAATTTTTCCATCTTTTTTACTATCTTTGTGAGATGATACTTTGGAGTTATTTTAATTTGCATATTCCTGCATAGTAGTAATTTAGTGAGTTTAGGGGACCTCAAAGACCATATACTCCAACCTCCCATTTACCAAGGAGGTATACCATTCACCATCTTTTCTCTGGATCCCACTTAATCTCCTGAATACCCTACTGAAGATGCATATGGTTCCATTTAAAATTTTTTTCTAGGTAGCTGTAAAGAGTAAAGTGTTTTCCTTTTGGGTATTTGAGTTTTCATCCTCCTAGACAATGTTTTATGACTTATCATCTGATCCTTCTATCACAAATTCTTAATCAGCTATCTCAGCAGAACTATGCCAGGCCCTCCATTCTCAAAAAGGAGTACCACTTTTCCCCCACTGCCTTGATAGATGAGGTAACTACAGTTTTGGAAAATGAAATGACTTTCCCAAGGTTATACAGGTAACTAAGGTCTAAGGCAGAATGTCTTTGGACTCCAGGGTTAATTTTCTTTCCACTCTCCCACACCATCACCAGGAATTAGGGTTAATGTTTAAAAAAACCTGGCTCTACTCTTTACTAGCTGTGTGACCTTGGGCAAATAACTTCTCTTCTCTGGACCTTAGTTTGTTTCTCTGTGACATGGGGGCATTGGACCAGGTAGCTTCTCTAGTGCCGTTCTGCTGTAGAACCTGTGATTTCATGGTTTTCCAGTGGTGACCAGCAGAAATGGTCTTAGACAATAAAGGGCATTCTTGCCATTCACTGACCTTTAGTGAAAAACACTACTTGGCTTAGAATAACAGAATTCACAAATTAAGTTCCAATTAACAACATTTTAAAAATAGTGAATTTGGCAAATTTGCTGATTTATTACTGTAACAGTGACTATACTCCCACTGCCTGACAGCCAGGTGTGTTATATCTCATCCCTCCTTCACTGTTCTTGGGGGGAGGAGGAGAGGGTTATCCCTACCATTGATTCAAATCCCCACTAATGGTGTTCCTCAAACTTTAGGGGGCAAAGCACCCCAATTCCTTTCAACCACTTAGTAATCAGATTAGCTTTTACAAAAGACTGTGTACTTTAAGAGCAACTAGGTGGCATAGGGCATCGAGGTGCCTCAGTGGATGGAATGCAGGGCTTGGAGTCAGGAAGACTCTTCTTCCAGAGTCCAAATCTGGTCTCAGACACTTACTAACTGTGTAACCCTGGGCAAGTTACTTAACCCTGTTTGCCTCAGTTTCCTCATATGTAAAATGAACTGGAAGAAGGAAATGGTAAACCATTCTAGCATCTTTGCCAAGAAAATCCCAAATGGGGTCTTGAAGAGTCAGATATGATAGTGAAAGTGACTGAACACTACAATACAATTTACTTCAAAGGTATAACAAAAGCAAACACGCAAAAGTTTCTACTCAGTCCCTCAGAGGCATAATACACCCATACCACTTCAGCCTCTGGAGAAGGGATGGAGATTAGGTTCATGCTTAGCTCAGTCACAACATAGCATTAGTTCCACCAAGTCACAAGTCCAAAGCACCACACCTGACCACCACAATGGACTTACATCCCAGGACCCTGGGTTCTTAGGACTTCCTTGCTGGGTTGTCAGCAACACCCAGCCCAGAATCCTGGCCTCCAAGTCCTCCATTGCTTAAGATCTTAGGTCAGAGATTCCACTCCTAATTTCTAGAACTGAAAAAGACAAATAAAACAAGATCAAAACCCCAAACCTATTTCTTGGGGTCGCTTGGCCACAGGCAAAGGGAAACGTGACTCTTCTCTGACAGGCTTATTGCATGCTGTTCCTGCTTTGAATGAATTAATCTTTTACCCTCAGACACCATTGGAAGCGAGAATTTGTGACTCAGCCACATAGATTTAAAGACCCAGGCAATTCCAGATACATAGCTGAAGGAAGGAGGCTATTCCCTAGCACGTGACAGGCCAACACAGAATGTCCACACATGCACTAGGCCTCACAGAAGCAGATCCTTGGCTTCTCCCATGTAGATGCCTCTTAGATGATCTGGGCATGCACCAAAGCCCATTACTTCAGCACAAAACAAAACTGCAATGGCCTTCGTTTCAGATATTCTGCTTAATCCAGATAGTATAAATGAATATCCATTTATTCCACAAACATTTTTTGAACACTTATTATGTGGGAATCTGTACTCTTACTGACTTTAGATGCTGCAACATGGTTTAAAAGAATTGTGCTGCCTGCTGCCAAAGAGGACTTTAAAAATTCTTTATAAAAATTTAATTCCTTTGTTGATAGTGTTGTCTTTAAATCATAGTAATTTACCACCCTCCCTCCAGTTTTAATTCTCCCAGTAACAAAGAAAAAAAAAGAAAAACTTACAATACTGTGACTGTTTTTGACAATGTATACACTATTCTATCCTAAGAGTCCCTCATCTCTCCACTGTGAGGAAGGAGGCATGTCCTATTACCTATTCTCCAAGACCTTCGCTGGTTTTTCAGTGACTCAGATTTAGACCTCACTTTAGTGAATGTTTCACGTACATTGTTGGAGTCATTTTATAACTTGCTCTATAACAGTTCATACACATTTTCCCATGTTCTTCTGAGTCTTTATATTTGTCATTTCTTACTGCACAATAATATGTTCCATTACATTTATATGCCATATTTTTTTCAGCCATTCCCTAATCAATGGGTTCACAGTGGGATATGAGTTCTTTGCTTTCATAAAGAGTGCTGCTATACCACCAATAAAGGCTAAACAAATTGTGGCATACAAAAGTAAGCTAATATTGTGCAGAGAAGATCCAAACTTTCCTTAGGAATATCCTTACCTGGGAGTTCCCTATATTAGTAAAATCAAAGGTCTATTTCTTATCCCTTTCTCTAAGAAATGATAAACTCCAATTCAGAGAAATTACTGAAAATTTGTATGAATCTCATAATGCAGAGCAAAATATACATCACGAAGAGAACAGTTTATTAGATGAACACTGTCATAGGAAGGAAAGCAACTTTGAAAGCCTTCAGAACCTTGATCAATGTGGTGAGCAATCATGTCTTCAGTGCACATATGATGAAACACCTGATGGACTAGAGGCGCAAAACGAGATACACATTTTCAGATATGATCAATGTGTTTATTTGTTTTGTCTTTTTAATTCATTAAAAAATAGGGCACTCTGACAGGATTAGGGGGATAATTTAGTAGGAAATGGTGGAAATATAAAAAAAGGGGGAAAGAAAAGTACATCACTATAACAAAATACAAAAGAAAATCAAGAATTTCAGGAGAAACAGAAATAAGTGAGATAATATTGTATAAATTAGATAATATTGTTATTAACTTAATATGTACTCTAAAAAGAAATTTCATAAAATGAGTTTACAATTTCACATACATTCCTCCTTTTTCTTCTTTGTTGTTTTTGTTTAAAAAAACATAACATTCTTTGAATGTTTTTGTTAATTTTTTTGTTGAATTTATGTTGTTGATTTCTTTGTTCTTTATTAAAAAAACACATATTTGAATTGGACCTTTGTTTCTTTGACTTCCTTGGAGTATATGTTCAGATTGCTGGGTCAAAAGGTATAAATAGTTTAGTCACTTCTCTCACCTGATTCCAAGGTGATATCCAGAATGATTAAGCTACTTTCTTGCTCAACCAATAGGGTATCAGTGTGTCTATGTTTCTACAGCCCTACCAACATCATTCCAGTCTTTTTCTTTTCTGGATGTGAGAAACCTGAGAATTGTTTTAATTTTCATTTCTCTTACTCTTAGTCATTTGAAGCATATATCCATTGGTCACTTATGATTTGCAAGTCTCCATTAGAAAACTATTTGTCCACATTATCTGACCACTTATTTATTGGTAAATGGTTATTGGGATTATATATTTACATTAATTCTCTATATATTTTGAATAAAAGGCATTATCAGTGATATTTGATGTAAATATTTTTCCTACTCTACCATTTTTTCTATTTGTATATTATTGATTTTTTTTGCTCAAATGCTTTTTAGTTTTACATAGTCAAAATGATTGGTTTTATTTTTTATGTTCTCTTTTATTCTTTGTTTAGCTAAGAATTCTGTCCCTAGCCAGAGTTGTGAAAATCCTCGATCACATTCTCTTCTAAATTTTTTATGGTAGCCTTTTATATTCAGGTCATGCATCTATTCTGAATTTATTGTGACATATGGTAAAATTTTGGTCTCATCCTAATTTCCCCCATACTATTTTCCAGTTTTCCCAGAAGTTCTTTTCAAAACTATTCCCTATTCCTTCCCTCAGTGATTTATATTCTGGAGTTTATTAAAAAAACAAAAACAAACAGTTGAGCTAATATTTTTGGTTGTTTTTGGGTTTTGCTAGTGTCGTCTGTTCCCTTCATCTATTTGTTGTTGTTTTTTAATCATTATCAAACCATTTTGAGGATCCCTACTTTATATAAAATAATTTGGGATCTCATAAGCAGTCATGATTACAAGGGACAGAACCTGTGAAAGCTTCTGGGGAAAGTGTGGAACTTTCTAAATTCTGATTCTTCCTGTTGAATAGTATGGGGATTGTGGCTAGCAATATAACTAGATGGTGAAAATAATTTAAAATGCAATTGCTTATGATGCTCCTGTCCCTCCTCCCAGTTGATTAGGATAGGTTCAGATTTATAAATCTAGGAATCTAATCAGAAATCTTAAGGGAAATTTACTTGGGTACAGAATGACATTTTTATTTGCATTTGTTGAGAGATAGTGTGGTCTTAAAAGTGTTGGGTTGGAGTACAGAAGGCCTGGAATCAAAACCTGCCACTGACTTTTATTACTAGCTGTGTGACCGGGAGCAAGGGATCCTTTGTTAGAGAAAATTGCAATATGGTGGTGGTCAATTTTTACACCTGGAGTTTTCCACATTGAAGAAATCACCGTTTTCCATATTGTGGAAAAATTACAACTTAAGAAGGATGAGGATTTGATAAATATTGTTAGCTTGAAAACATATAGGATTTTACTTAATATTGGTGTGTTGCTTTAATTCTTCATATTGCCTTAAGAAGATGTTCTGTAGGGCAAAGCTGGCATAATTACTTTGAGATGTGACAGTTGTCAAGGTAATCATTCTCATAAGGAACTGGGCAATTAAGCATGCAAAATTTATGGAAATCACTGATGTGTAAATAATTTCCACTCCAGTGCTTCAGAAATGCCTAACACTTTTGTTCTGGTTTTCTTTCCTTTTTTAAAGCTGTAATCAAAGTACTCAAAAAAAGATTGAGGGAGATGGTGGCAAGTCACATTTCATGTGTCACTAAAGTTAAATGGCACAACTGTGCTTTAGGTATCTATAGAGAAGTTCCCTTCTTACTCTTGTGTCTATTTCCTTAAAGGAAGAAATAGCAGGTAAAAAGGAAGGAAGGAAAGATGGATGAAAGAATGAAAAGGAGGAAGGAAAGAAAGAAGGGGGAATGTAAAAGCATTTATTAAGCACCTATTATTAAGCTCTGGAAAACTGTTTTGATAAAGCCCATTATGATTCAAATGGAGCTACCTGACTATGTCTTTAAACCCAAATCACTCTTGGTTTCACTGATTGGCCAATAATAGGTCCCAGCCCAAACCTCAACTCTGAGGGTCTTCCCCTCTCGAATTGATTCTTTTTTTTTTTTTACTTTTAATAGTATTTCATTTCCGCGGTCCCCCTCCCCCATTATATGTAAAAAAAAAATTTTAGCACTCATTTTTACAAGATTTTGAGTTCCAGATTTTTTCTCCCTCCCTTCCCTCCCCTCTTCTGAAAGTGGTAGGCAGTTTGATATAGTTTATACATGAGCTTTCATGTAAAAATATTTTCATATTAGTCACAATTGTAAAAGAAGAAACAGATCCAAAGTGAAAAAAAAAACAAGAAAGAATAAAGTAAGTGGAAAAAAAATGCTTTGATCTGCATTCAGAGTCCATCAATTCTTTATCTGGATATGGATAGCACTTTCCTTCATGAGTCCTTTGTTTTGTCCTGGATCATTATGTTGCTGAGAAGAGCTGAGTTCTTCATAGTTGATCTCATCACACAATATTGCTGATACTGTGTATAACGTTTTCCCGGTTCTGCTCATTTCACTTTTGTAGGAGTCTTTCCAGGTTTTTCTGAAATCTGCCTAGTCATCATTTCTTATTGTGCAATAGTGTTCCATTACATTCATATACCACAGCTTGTTCAGCCATTCCCCAATTGATGGGTATCCCCTCAATTTCTAATATTTTGTCACCACAAAAACAGATGCTATAAATATTTTTGCACATGTAGGTCCTTTCCCCTTTTTTATGATCTCCTTGGGTTATCAACCTAGTAGTGCTGTTACTGGATCAAAGGGTATGCACAGTTTGATTGCCCTTTGGTCATAGTTCCAAATTGTTCTCCAGAATGGTTGGATCAGTTCACAGCTCTACCAACAGTGTCCCAATTTCTCCACATCTACAACATTTATCATTTTCCTTTTCTATGATACTAGCCAATCTGATAGGTTGTGAATGGAGATAGAGAACTAGCACTAGGTGTGGTCTGGAAGATCTCGTGCTAGAAAAGTCCACTCATCTTACCTTGGGAAGGGAGGAGTTGGAACTTCTAGGGGTAACTGACACCTGGGGGAATAAGAGGGCATGGACCCTAGGAGGGAGATTTTGAGGCAAATGAGGGGAAAAGGTAATCAAAGGAGGATATAGATCAATGGCAGGCTGCACAATCATGCATGTGGGAGGGGAGGGGCCCTACCATGGGGCAATGTCCTCTCTGACATCTACAATAATTGGCATTGTTCTGGAAGTGAGGCACAATGGCAAAGGGTAATCTATGATGCAAGTTCTACAAGGCATTGACAAAAACTGCTTTAAGGGAAGAGTTTAGAATGGATATGCATTCCATCACAATCACATACAACAACTTGTTCAGCTATTCCCCAGTTAATGGACATCCCTTCAATTTCTAATTCTTTGTCACCACTAAAAGAGCTGCTATACATATTTTTGTACATATAGGTCCTTTTTCTTTCTTTTTTAAAAAAAATCTCTTTAGGATACAGACCTAATAGTGGTATTGCTTGGTCAAAGGATATACATGGTTTTATAGCCCTTTTGGCATAGTTCCAAATTGTTCTCTAGACTGGTTGAATCAGTATACAACTTTACCAACAATGCATTGTTGTTTTAATTTTCCCACATTTCCTCCAACATTTGTTATTTTCCTTCTCTGTCATATTAGCCAATCTGATAGGTTTGTGGTAGTAACTCAGAGTTGTTGTAATTTGCATTTCTCTAATCAATAGTGATTTAGAGCATTTTTTCCATATGGCTATAGATAGGTTTGATTACTTTATCTGAAAACTGCCTGTTCATATTCTTTGACCATTTGTCCACTGAGAAATGGCTCTTATTTCTATAAATTTGACCCAGCTTTCTATATATTTGAGAAATGAGATCTTTGTCAGAGAAACTTGCTGTAATTTTTTTCCACAGAAATGATTACTATGTATTTCCCTCCATCCTATTTTCCCCATTTATCCTACTCTTTTCTTTCACTCTTTCCATTCTCAAAACTGTTTTGCTTCTGACTTTTACTTCCCTCAATCTGCTGTCTCCCTTCTTATCCCTTTCCCCTCCTACTTTCCTGTGTGGTAAGATAGATTTCTACACCCAACTGAGTGTGTATGTTATTCCTTCTTTGAGCCAATTCTAATGAGAGTAAGGTTCAAGGGCTTCCTCCCCCCTTCCCCACTTCCTCCATCTTCCTCTCCACTGTAAAATCTCTTTTGGGCCTCTTTTAGGTAAGATAATTTACCCCCATTCTACCTCTCCCTTTCCCCTTTCCCAGTGCATTCTTCTTTCTCACCCTTTAATTTAATTTTTTTAAGATAATAATCTCATCAAATTCAACTCAAACCTGAGCCCTCCACCTATGTATACTCCTTCTAACTGCCCTAAGAATGAGAAAATTTTTAGGAGTTACAAGTATCATTTTCCCATGTAGGAATGTAAACAGTTTATTTAACCTTCTTGAATGCCTTATGATTTCTCTTTCCTGGTTACCTTTTTATGCTTCTTTTGAGTCTTATATTTGAAAGTCAAATTTTCTATTCAGCTCTGGTCTTTTCAGTAGGAATGCTTAAAAGTCTTCTATCTCATTTTTTAACCCTGAAGGATGATACTAAGTTTTGCTAGATAGGTGATTCTTGGTTGTAATTCTAGCTCTTTTGCTCTCCAGAATATACATTCCAAAACATCTGATCCTTTAATGTAGAAACTGCTAAATATTGTTCTATCCTGACTGTGGCTTCATTTTATATTTGAATTGTTTCTTTTTGGCTGCTTGCAATATTTTCTCCTTGATCTGGAAGCTCTGGGATTTGGCTATAATATTTCTGAGAGTTTTCATTTTGTGATTTCTTTCAAAAGGTGATCAGTGGATTCTTTCAATTTCTATTTTACCCTTTGGTTGTAGAATATCAGGGAAGCTTTCCTTGATAATTTCTTGAAAGATTATATCTAGGCTCTTTTATTGATCATGGTTTTCAGGTACTCTAATAATTCTTAAATTATCTCTCCTGGATCTATTTTCCAGGTTAGTTGTTTTTTTCAATGAGATATTTCTCATTTTATTCTATTTTTTTCAGTCTTTTGATTTTGTTTTATTGTTTCTTAATGTCTCATAAAGTCATTAGCTTCCACTTGTCCAATTCTAATTTTAAGGAATTGTTTTCTTCATTGAGTTTTTGTACCTTCTTTTCCATTTGGCCAATTCTATTTTTTTTTTTAAGGCAATTGGGGTTAAGTGACTTGCCCAGGGTCACACAGCTAGTAAGTGCCAAGTGTTTGGTCTGAGGCTGGAATTGAACTCAGGTCCTCCTGACATCAGGACCGGTGCTCTATCTACTGTGCCACCTAGCTGCCCCCCAATTCTATTTTTTAAGGAGTTCTTTTCTTCAGTGGATTTTTGTTCCTATCTTTCCATTTGGTCAATTCCGCTTTTCAAGGTACTTTTCTCTTCATTGAATTTTTGTGCCTCTTTTACCATTTGGCCTATTCTGTTTCTTAAAGTGTTATTTTCATCTGTATTTTTTTGTGTCTCCTTTACCAAGCTGTTGACTCTTTTTTCATGATTTTCTTTCATCACTCTCATTTCTCTTCCCAATTTTTCCTCTACCTCTCTTACTTGATTTTTAAAATCATTTTAGAGCTTTTCCATGGCCTGGGTCCAATTCACATTTTTCTTTGAGGGTTTGGATGTAGAGGTTTTGACTTTGATGTTCTCTGAGTTTGTGTTTTGATCTTCCCTTCATCACAATAAATTTCTATAGTCAGGATCTTTTTCTGCTCTTTGCTCATTTTCCAACCTTTTTCTTGACTTTTTAACTCTATGCACCACCCCAAGCTTCAGGTTTTTTGTGCAGTTATTTTCAGAGGTAATTCAGGGGACCTATAAGTTTTCCATTCTTCCAAGGTGATATGATCAAGGGAAAGGTGTGTTTAATTCTCTCCTGGCCTGTACTCTGATCTGTGAGTGACCACAAGCATTCTTTTGCACCCTGGAACTGTGACCAGGGTCCCAGCTTCCCTAGGTTTGCAAGCTCTGGTGTGCTAGTGCTCCTCCTCAGCTGGGTCTGAGACCCAGGACTGCAAATCTAAGATATAAGTATGGGCATTGCAACAGAGTCCTGTCCCTGGTGCTAGCAAAGAGACCCCTGTAATCTCCTTGTGAACAGTTGACTGACCCCCTTACTATCTGGGAGCTAAGAAGTCCAGAACCTGCCAATATTGCCACTGATTCAGTTGCCATCAAAGCCTGCTCTTAGTTTGCTGGGACCCCTGCATTGAATTGTGTTCCTCTCTCTTGCCCTGGTGCAAAAGACCTTTCCTGATGACCTTCTAAGTTGTACTGGACTGGAAAATTGTTTCACTCCATCCTTTTGTGGGTTCTGCCACTCTAGAGTTCATTTGGAGGCATTATTTAAAGGGGTTTGGAGGGGTTTGGGGTAGAGTTCAAGGGAGTCCGTACCTTTTCTCCGCCATCTTGGCTCCCCAGCCTACTTCTTGATTTCGGATTTTATGTTAGAGTTGGGCTCTGTTCACTTCTTGTTGGGGGGAAGGCCTGAGCTTCTCCTTTTTATATCCCCCTGCTTTCACAGCTCAATCTAGGGGCCTGGAAGTTTTTGGTGCTTCTAATGTATTGTGATGTGGGGAGAGGTCTAGTCACTACCCTCCAGGTCTGTACTCTGGTCCTCACCCAGGTAGGGATCCTTCTTTTCTGTGACTGTGATTGCTCCTCTATGCCCTAGAACTACAACAGGGTATGGATAGCAAAGCCGTCAAATGGCACCTGTTGCTGCTCCCAGTGCTAGTAAAGGGGTCCCCTGGAATCTTTCTGACTGAGTGTTCAGGCTTTTCACCGACCCTGGGCACTACTGTTCCACAGTCTGAAGCCAGAGCCACTTCTGCCATTGTGCTACTGCCAGCCCCTACCCCAGTGTGTGCAGGTCTCTATTTCTGTTTTGCTAAACTACCTTGGGCTTGAAAAAATTGGCTCACTGTGACTTTTTTCTTGAGATTTTGCCAGTCAGAATGATGTTTGGTGTTTTCTGTGGTTATTAAGAGGTTTTGCACTAGCTGTGTGACCCTGGGCAAGTCACTTAACCCCAATTGCTTGAAAAAAAAAATGAACAACAAAAAAAGAGATTTTGGGGGAGATTTGGCCATTGTGATCTTTCACTCTGCTATCTGGATTCTACTCCCCGCAAGTGAATTCTATCAAGCATTCCAAGAACAAGTGATTCCAATATTATACAAATTGCAAAAATAGGAAAAGGAAAGAGATCCCACCAAATTCCTTCGATGACAGATATATGGTCTTGATACATAAACCAGTGAGAATTTAAAAAAAAAAACAAAAAAAAGAAACTATAGACTAATGTACCTAATGAACACAGAAGCAAAAATTTTGAATAATAGCAAAAAGGCTAAAAAATATCACAAAGATTATACACTATGATGAGGATGGATTTATATCAGGAATGTAAGGTTTGTTTAATATAAGGAGAACTAAGGACTTAACCATATAAAGAAAAAATAAACAAAAATAATATTGATTTTATCAATAGATGCAGAAAAAGCTTTCGACAATATTCATTCCCGTTTAAAAAAGAAAACAGGAATGAATGGACCTTTCATTAAAATTATAAACAGTATATATCTAAAATCAAGAGCTACCATCATCTGTCATGGCTATAAATTAGAGTAATTTCCTATAAAATGGGGGATGAAGCAAAGATGTTCATTATCACCACCTCTTTGATATAAAACTAAAAACTCTGGCTATTGTAATAAGACAAGAAAAAGAAATTAAGTGATTAATTGTAAATAAAGAGGACAATATTATGTGGTACTTAAAGAACCCTAAAGGGTCAACTAAAAATTAATTGCAAAAATTAGTAACTTCAGCAAAATTTCAGATTGTAAAAGAAATCTACACAAGTCATCAACATTTCTATGTAATGCCAATAAAACCTAGCAGGAACACATAGAAAGACAAATTCCATTTAAAATTAGTACAGAATGTACACAGATTTGAGAAACTACTTTTCAAGATACACACAAGAACTATACAAATGCAACTACAAACAATTTTTTAGAGAAAGTAAGACTGACCTAAATCATAGGAAAAATATTATTTGCTCATGAGTGGGATGAGTCAATATAATAAAATGACAATGCTATCTAAATTAATTTATATATGCAATGCCATACCAATCAAACTTCCAAAAGATTACTTTAGAAAATTAGAAAAATAAAAAGAAGGTTCCTATCAAGGAAAAAAAAGGTAAAAAAATCTTAAGAGTAATAATGAAAAGAAATGGGAATGAAGGGGACCTAACAGTGTCAGATCTTAAACTATACTACAAAGCAGTAATTATTAAAACTATAATTATTAAGTTATATAATTATATATAGTTTTAATAGTATAATTATTAAAACTATGTTACAAAGCAGTAATTATTAAAAGCAGTTTTGTACTGGTTAAATAATAGAGAGATTGGTGGAAGATTAGGTATGCAAGATGAGGAGAAGGAAGGGAATAAGAATTTATAAATGAAAAAACCAAACAAAACAAAACAAAAAAAAAAGAATTTATAAATGCTTACTATGTGCTAGATACTGGTTTGTGAATTGACCCTGTGAAGTAGGTTCTATTATTATCCCCATTTTACAGTTGAAGAATCTGAGGCAAACAGAGGTTAAGTGACTTGCCTAGGGTCACATAGCTAATAAGTGTTTGAGACTAGATTTGAACTCATATCTTCCTGACTCTGGACCTAGCTCTCTATCCACTAGCTCTCTATCCAACTGCTACAACATCCAAATGCAAATATACCTAGTGCTTTAGTATTTGATAAACACAGAGGTCCCTGCTACTGGGATAAAGAATCTCTCTTTGACAAAACTGTCTGGAAAAAAATAGATTGCAGTATGGAAGAAATTAGAATTAGTCCAATACCTCATACCTTACATAAAGATAATCTCCAAATGAGTATGTAACTTGGACATAAGAAGTCATATGATAAAAAAATTAGACAAACATGAAAAAAAATTTCCTCTCAGGTCTATAGACAGGAGAAAAGTTCATTACCAAATTAGCAATCATAGAAGATAAGATGGATAATTTTAATTAAATACAATTAAGTTTTTTTCACAAATTATATGTATATAATTTCCCCCCATTACATGTTAAAACAATTTTTAAACATTTTTTTTTAAGGTTTTGAGTTCCAAACTCTATCATTCCCTCCTTCCCTACTCTCCTTCCTCCCTGTGATGGTAAGCAATCAGATACAGGTTATACATGTGCAATTATGTAAAACATTTCCATATTAGTATGGAAACTATTCAAGGAGACTTGAATAAAAGAAAAAGAATGAAAAAAAGAAAGTAAAAAATGCCATGCTTCAATCTGTATTCAAACAATATCAGCTTTCTCTTTCTCTGGAGGTAGATTGTATGTTTCATCATCAGTCGCTGAGTTTGACTTGCATCATTGTATTGCTGAGAATAGCTAAGTCATTCACAGTTCTTCACCAAACAATATTGCTGTTACTGTGTACAATGTTCTCCTGGTTCTGCTCACTTTACCATCCATCAGTTCATGTAAGTTTTTCCTGGTTTTTCTGAAATCATCCTGCTTGTCATTTCTCATAGCACAATAATAGCGCAATAATATTCCATTACAATCACATACCACATTGTGTTTAGACATTCCCCAACTGATGATCATCTTTTTGATTTCCAATTCTCAGCCACCACAAAAAGAACTGCTATAAATATTTTTGTACAAATAGCTCTTCACCTCCTCCCCTTTTTGGATGTCTTTGGGAGATAACACTAGCAGTAGTATTGCTGTATCAAAGGGCATGCACAGTTTGATAACCCTTTGGGCATAGTTCCAAATTGCTCTCCTGAATGGTTGGATCAGTTCACAATTCAGCCAAATACTGTCCCAGTTTTCCCACATCCCCTCCAACATTCAACATTTTCCTTTTTTGTCATATTAGCAAATGTTCACAAACAAATCTAACAAAGCTAAGATTAAAATGGAAACAGTTAACTGGAGAAAAAATCTTTGCAGCAAGTTTCTCTAATAAAGGTCTCATTTTCAAGATATATAAAGAACAGTTTCAAATTGATAAGAATAAGAATCATTTCCCAGTTGATAAATGACTTAATGATACAAATAGACAGTTTTCAAAGGAAAAAGCCTAGGTTATTCATAGCCACATGAAAAAGTTTCATATCACAACTAATTAGAGAAATGCAAATTAAAGCAATTCTGGGGTTCTACCTCACACTTATCAGGGTAGCAAAGGTGACACAAAGGGAAAATGGTAAATTTAGAGGGGCTGTGGGAAAACAGGTACATTGATACACTGTTGGTGGATTTGTGAATGAGGACAACCATTTTGGAAAGCAATTTGGAGTTATACAAAACAGTTACCAAATAGTTCGTGCTCTTTGACCCATCTTCACCACTGTTGTCTATACTCAAAAGATATGAATGAAAGAAAATAAAATAAAATCCTTTATGTATAGCCGTACTTTTTTATAGTGGCAAAAAACCCCAAACACCCTGGAAACTAACAGGATATACATCAATTGAGGATGTCTGAATAAATTGTGGTATATGAAAGTGATAGAATATTGTTATGTTGTAAGAAATAAGGAAATTGATGACAAAAAGAGAAAAGACTGATGTAGAGCAAAGTGAGCAGAACCAGAACTATTTATACAATGACAACAATATTGTTTTTAAAAATAAACAATTTTGAGGACTTGTACAAACTAATGAAGAATGAAATGAGAAACGGGAGAATAATTTTTGCAATAACAACATCTCTTTAAATACAAACAACTTTGAAAGCTGAGAACTGTGCTCATACAAAGTTAATTCATGATATCATCCAGAGGCCTGATGAAGCATGCTATCTATTACAGAGAGGTGATGGATTTAGGGTGCTGAATGAGACATATATATTTTTGGATACATTTGTTGAGGGAATTTGTTTTGCTTTATTATGCATATTTGTTACAAGAAATTTGTTTTTCTTTCTTTTTTTTAATGGGGTGGGAGGGAGAAAAAATGGATTTCTGTTAATTTTTTAAAAATAAGTGTGTGTTTGGGTGCTACAGATGTAAATGTATGTACTTTCAGGTGAGGTTGCTGTATTGTTAGTTTTACTTTACTGTTTTACTTTATTATAAGAAATCAGGAAGTGAGAGTAATCTATAAATAGTTGCAATGTGAAAACAAGACATATCTATAAACCTTTTTTAAAGTTTGTTTTTTCTTATTAAAAATATCCAATTTGGGGCAGCTAGGTGGCACAATAGATAGATCTCTGGCCTTGGATTCAGGAGGACTTGGGTTCAAATTCGACTTCAGACACTTAAAAAAAATACACTTACTAGCTGTGTGACCCTGGGCAAGTCACTTAACCCGGAATGTTTCACCAAAAATATATATCTATATCTACCTATATCTATATCTATATCTATATCTATATCTATATCTATCTATCTATCTATCTATCTATCTATAAAATTTTCTCCGGATTCTTTTGTCTTGCCAACACATTCTGCATATATGCTTTTAAGATGTCATTTCAGTTTATTAAATTTCATGCTATCTGCAGCTAAAGCATAAAAGTAAAGCAAACACTGTGGTCTTTCTACTCCCATCACTAACAGTACTTGTGAATACCAATGGTAAATAAAATGGCTGCTTTTTTTCTGGATTTGGACCTTTTATTTTGTATTTGTTTTTCTATTCAATTGTTGAGAGTTTAATTGTTGAAAATTAAACCGATTTGAAGATTTTTTTTTAAAGTTGCAATTTTTCGGGGGTAGGAGAAATCAGTTTACTATATTATGTTTGTCAAATGAATGATTCCAAGAAACTGGATACAGGTCACAGTTCTCGTAATTTCCACACTGAAAGTTTTTTACATTTGAATTTACACACCTTACCTTCAACCATAGCAAGCAGTGCTACAAAGCAAATTATTGCCGTCACCAGTCAATGCTAAGTGACTGTATCAGTGGGAAGCTGTACCTGTTTCCAGATCCATCTTGCACCAACTCCAATTTGACTTACTTTGCATATACCATTTTAAATAATTACTGTAGTACATTCACTGTCAAATGGAATAAATTCACCATGCCAGTTTCTCTTGTCAACTTTGATTTGAACTTTGTTTTCATTTTTTTTAAAATAAGTAGTGGATTTAAATAGGAGTTATACAAGAAAATATCCAGTCATTTTAGCTACTATCTCTTTCTCAGGTCCCCTTGTCCCTTTCCCCCATACACCTCACAGGTTGGAAAATAAAATTCTTGCTTAGGGATATGCTGGAATAGGAGCACAAAAAAGAAAAGCAACAAGTGGGGAATACAAGCAGGGAAGCAGCTAACATCTCCTCCACATTAAGGAAAGCTGGCCAATTACCAGGGCACCCTCTGAAACAGGCAAGGGCTATGGTTTTATAGAGGAACAATTCTGACCGGCATGCTATTCTTTATATCACAGGAAGGAAGGTACTGGGAATGGAGGTTGTGGGTATACTGCTGTCCAAACATGTAGCATTGAAATTTCTAGCATGGAAATTTCCAGAATGGGTTAATAAGAGGTGGGAGGCTTAGATGGAGGCAGCAGGCTTCAAGAGAGGCGAGGCAAAAACCAACCAAACAAAAAAGGACAGGTTTTTTTTGGGGGGGGGTGCGTTTAAAGGCAATTGAGATTAAGTGACTTGCCCAGGGTCACACAGCTAGTAAGTGTCAATTGCTTGGTCTGAGGCCGAATTCGAACTCAGGTCCTCCTGACCTCAGGGCTGGTGCTCCATCTACTGCGCCACCTAGCTACCCCCTTTTGGGTTTTTTGTTTTTTTTTTTAATATTGCTAGAGAGGAAGACCCTCATAATGTCTTATTTTGGCACTTACAATTTAGCAGAACTCAAGACTAAGATGCATCAAAAGTTCTTTCCCTTGTGACCTAAGAAAGCCCAGCCAGCTTGACTGGCCTCAAATCATTCTCAAATATAAGACCAGCTCCTTGCTTCACACCATGAAACCATGCAAAGAAATCTGTGTTAATACCAACAAAGAGTTTCAGAAAAGTTAAGTATGAAACAAGAAGACAGTCATGGATGTGAAAAGTGTTACAATCAGTTCTCTGGACCCAATTCAAGCTAACTCCAGCATATCCCTGGGATGAGAAGCAAAGAGTGGTAGACCCCTGTGAGAAGATTGTCAGGAGTGCTAAAATACAAAAGAAGCAGGTGCTTGTGATTAATGCTAAAGAGTTTTTTTTTTAAACTTGTGTTGAGGATAAAAAGAAAAATAGATAGGGAATTGGATCTCTGCTTTAATATAGTACATATTAAGATAATAGGAGATGAAAAAGAGAAGGCAGAACTATTTGACTCCGTTTGCTTATACTTTCTCTACTGAAGAAAATGATCTTGGATCTGGGAAGAACAGAACAAAAACTGCTACCAGGTAATTCAAACCCCAGAAAAGTGAAGGAGTGGTAAGGAAAAAACCTAACTGCCTTCAATAAATTGAAATCACAAAGTTTGAATGAACTGTGAGATATTGTACTTAGACCCTGAAAGTTGGCTTAGCTCAGGGGTGGGTTTGGATTCAGTCAAAGTGTCCCACTTGAGGACCTAGAGGGCCATGTGTGGCCTCAAAGCTGCAGGTTCCCTATGCCTGGTAGCTACTGCCATTGATCTTTGAGAGATGGTAGAAAATTGGTGAAATGAAATCCTAGAGATATACCTAATCTTGTCCCAAATTTTCCACAAACGAAAGCCTGAAAACAGTGATTTAAAAAAAAAATAGGCTAGATCAAGAAATCATAAATGAATGCTGCCCAGATCTAATAGAACCAGAAGCAAAGGGAAAATAGAAAGAAACCACTAATCATTTTTTTAAAAAAATTATTTTATTTTTAATTTATGGAATAATACAAGCATTTCCATGACATAGTACAATAAGAAAAAAAGATACTAAGCACTTTTTGAAAGAAACTACAAAAGGAAAAGTTCCAGGAATGGCATAGCCAAAGCCAAAGCTCCCAGATCAAATTTAAATACTGCAAGTATCCAGAAAGAAGCAGTTTGAGAACCAAGAAACCACAGTTAGGATCACAAAAGACCTGACAACTTTTACTAAAAACAATATTCCAGAAGGCAAAAGCTATAAGCTTACAACCAAGAATAATTTAGCTCGCAAAGCTGAATATAATGCTACTGCGTTAAAAAGAATCAAATTTTTAATGGAATAGAGGACTCTCAAGTCCTGACGAAAAGGCCAGAGGTGAGTAGGAACTGTGTCAAGGTAAACAGTGTTGAGCAATTGGAAGCGGCTGTGTGATGATATAAAGCTAATATTCTAATAGGGGGACAAAAGCCAAAGGTCTCTTCAAACCCTAATTGTATTGAAAGAGAATTGAGGGAGTTAAGTAGGAAAAACAGAGGACCTGGAGTTGGACTGGTTCTATTCTGAGGGTGGTAAGAGAGGAAAGGAAAGGGAGAACAAATATAATACACTAGTGTAGAAAGGAGGAAGAAAGGGGCGGAACTTGTATATTGGGGTGTTAAGGAAGAAGGAGTAAGGGATGAACATCACTTATCTGAAATGAAGAAAGGGGGGTTGAAAATACACACACACATATGCAATTTGATAGAGAAATACATCAAACTCAATAGGGAAATTGGAGGGTATGGGGTTGAAGTATTAAGAAGGAGGATAATATGGAATATTCATGAGCAAAACAAAATTCTTAGTCCTGAAGGTAGAGATTGAAAAGGAAAAACAACAGAATCAGAATCTAAGAGAATGCTCATCAAGTGGCAAATGGCTAAACAACTTGTGTTATATGAATGTAATGAAATATTATTGTGCCACAAACAACGACTTAAAGAGATTGTTTCAGAGAATCCTGGGTAGTATAAAGAGAATAAAATCAAGAGAACAGTTTATACAGGGACAGCAACGTTGTAAAGAAGAACAACTTTGAAAGACCTAAAAACTCTGATCAATGCAATGAACAACCATGTCTCCAGTAATATGTGATAAAACATATTACTTATGCTCCTGACAGAGAAGTGATGGACTCAAGTTACAGAAAAAGACATACATTTATGCACATGGCCACTGTGTGGATTTGGGGATGGGTAGGTGGAGTTGGCAGGGCACAGTGGATAGAGTGCTGGGCTTGGAGTCAGGAAGACTTCCTGAGTTCAAATCCAGCCTCAGACAGTTACCAGCTGTGTGACACTGAGAAAGTCACTTAACTCTGTTTGCCTCAGTTTCCTCATCTGTAAAATAAGCTGGAGAAGGAAACAAAAAACTACTCCAAGAAGGCCCCGAATGGGGTCGTGAAGAGTCAGACATGACTGAAAAACGACTGAACAACAACAACAGGTGGGTTTGGCAATGGTGATTTGTTACAAGGGTTTTTCTTCTCTCTCAGTTTCTTTTGATTGGAGTTGAGATTGAAAGGGCTAGAATGTGGGGTTAGCAATAGTGATAACAAAAAAAGGAGGGCCTTGGAAACATTTTATAAAATACACTGAAGAGAACAGAAAAAAGTTCAGAAGTACAGACAGACATGCAAGACAGTTTTGAAAGTGATGTATAGAATTTATTACATACTTAAAAAACGAATAGAATGAAATGAAGATTCATCATTTCAGAGAAGCCTGTTCTGTATATGAAAATGCTCTTTTTTGGTGTCTTATGTTTGGAATAAAAAAAAAGTCAAATCATGAAAAAAAATGCCTAGAAGAGAACAGAAGGAAATTCAGACAAGGAGGACAGTTTTGAAAGTAAATTTGTGTGGAATTTATCATATACTTAAAAAAAAAAAAAACCAAGCAGTATAAAAAGAATTGTAAGCTCTTTGAGGACAGGGGCTGCCTTTCTTTTTTATATTTGTGTCCCTAGTGCTTAGCACAGTGCCTGGAACCTAATAGGTGCTTAGTAAATGTTTATTGACTAACTGAAATGGAGATCTATAGTTTCATATACAGTCTTCTTTCTGTGTAGTGCAAATGCTCCTTTCTTGCTGTTTAATTTCAAAACAAAAAAATTTTAAAACAAATAAATGCAAGAAAGCCAGTTAAACTCATGATGCTCATACAGAGGAACCTGGTGATTGGCTTTCTTTTTTTTTTAATTTAAAAAATATTTATTTTATTCTGGAATTAAGAGATAAAACAAACATTTCTATAACATAGAATAGGAAAAACAGATGATTGTACATATAACTGCAAATCTATTATGTATAACTTGCTATTCCTTTTAAATATATAATAAAATTATCATGTAGCATTCTTTTCTTTTCCTTCTATCCCCCCACAGAGATGGCTACCACTAGGTACAAATATATGTATGTATGTGTGTATATATGTGTGTGTATGTGTAAAAGCATTCATACTTCTATTTATTATTTCCTTCTCTGGATGCAGATAGTCTTTCTTCATATATCCTTTGTAGCTAATTTAGTATTTGTAATAATGAAAATGACTTATTCACTCAAATTTGTTCTTCAAACAATATTGTTGTTACTGTATACAATGTTCTCTTGGTTCTGCTCCTTTCAATCTTCATTATTTCATGCAAGTCTATCCATGTTTTTCTAACATTATTGAGCTCATCATTTCTCATAGCATAGTAGTATTCCATCACAATCATATACCACAACTTGTTCAGCCATTCCTTAATTTATGGGCATCCCCACAACTTCCAGTTCTTTGCCACCACAAAGAGAGCTGCTGTAAATATTTTTAGACCATATAGGTTTTTTTTTTCTTTTTCTCTAATCATCTTGGGAAACAGACCTAGTAGTGGTATTGCTGGGTCAAAAGGTATTGGCAATTTAATATCTCTTTGGGCATAATTCCAGATTGTTCTTCAAAATGTTTGGATCACTTCACAGTTCCATCAACAGTGAATGTGTCCCAATTTTTCCACATCCCCTCCAACATTTATCACTTTCCCCTTCAATCATTTTAGCTAATCTGATAGGTGTAAAATGATATTTCAACACTGTTTTAATTTGCATTTCTCTAATCAATAATGATTTAAAGCATTTTTTCGCATGACTATAAATTGTTTTGATTTCTTCATTGGAAAACTGCCTGTTCATATCCTTTGACTATCTATCAGTTGGGGAATGACTCATATTCTTATAGATTTGATAAAGTTCTTTATATATTTGAGATATAGGACCTTTATCTGAACATCTGTTTATAAAATTTTTTCCCAATGTTCTGCTTTCCTTCTGATCTTGACTACATTTGTTTTATTTGTATAAAACCTGTCTCTTCTTTATTCATAGTTTACCTATCCATAAATCTGAAAGGTAATATATTCTGTGTTCTTCACTTTTCTTGTAAAATTTTTCTTTTTATCTGGGTCATGTATCCATTTTGATCTTATCTTGGTAAATGATGTGAGATATTGTAAGGTACTGGCTTTCAAAACCTAGTTATCTACCTCATAATAAAGGAAACTAGGAGTCATTAGTTGTTTACTGGGGACCCAATCTCCCAGTGCAAGTGCTTATGTATACTCAAACTCTGGAAGCTTTCAGAAAGCTTAGAAAGAAAGGAGAGGTGGCCCTGAACAACCAGCAAACTCTACTAAATGGTTTCATTACTCATGCATTCTTATTTAACTTTGCAATACATTTTGGGAGATGAGTCCAGCCCCATAACTGTGTTTGCTCAGTTGACTGAGATGGGGAAGGAAACATGGTGAACCTGTTGCAAAAACTGTTCATTCACCTACCTCCCTCTTTAGGGCTGATTGCTATGGAATAATTTCAAAGTGTAACCTTCTGATTTCCATGAGGACAGAACCAGATAGACATAATGCAGGAAGCAGAGTGCTGCTGAGGTATTTATCTAGTTAACAAGCAAAGAAATGGCAACTCTGTTCAAAAGCTGTCATGAGCTGTTGTCACTAGGAACCCTGAAATGTAAGGGTACAGGGCAAGTCTGCCTGGAATCAAGCACTTAAGCCTTCTTTAAGTCAAAGTAGCAGGGTTTATTGTAATGCCAATAAGGAGCAGGTGAAGATTACTAGTAAATCTTTGAAATTTAATGGGGGTAAGATTGGTACTTGTATAAAGAAAAGACAATGAGAAGCTCTGGATGGGATTAAGAAGTGGTAAATGGCCTGGGGTGGGCCAGGTGAAGACAATGAAAGAAGTTAGGTGGTTGGAGAGCCACAGTGAAAGGGCAGTTAAAAGGATTATTGAGTATCTAGAGGGACTAGGCGGGCCAGATGCCTCAGGAGACCACCAGGGACTGGGTTGTGTGGGAAAGTTCAGGGCCCAGGTTCCATCACCCCATCAAACCCACCTCCTGCCTCTTTGGATTGACATTTTGTGTTAAACGAAGAGTCACTGGTGGAAGGCTACTTCTGGATTCTTCTCTTGACTCTGCTCAAAGCAGACACCCCTTGGTTTTCAGATTCTGAAGTTTAGACCACATTTTCCTCCTCTGGATTAGTTACTGCACTAATTTCTGCCTTTGACTTTTGGATTGGTTTCCTGGTTGCTCATCTGTTTCCTGTAATGAGCACCGTAGTTGGATCTTGCTTCTTTAAGAAGGCACCTTGAAGACTTTTTCACTCCTATTAATCATCCTCTGAAGTAGCAGGGGTGAGGAACCTGTGGCTTGAGGCCACACGTGGCCTTCTAGGTCCTTGGGTTCGGAGTTATAGAACAAATTCTTTTATTAAGGAGATTTGTTCTGTGAAGTTTGGATTCTGGCAAAGGGCTGCACTTGAGGACCTAGAGGGCCACATATGGCCTTGGGGCCACAGGTTCCCCATCCCTGCAACCCTGTCATATCATGGTTCTCCCTGCCCTGACTTAATAGGGGTAGGGCACAAGATAGTCTATGGCCCCTTAAAAGCACTTCTTAGAATGTGTTGTATTTCCTCATCGGAATAAAGTAGGTCATGCAAAAACTGTTCATTCATCTACCTCCCTCTTTAGGGCTGATTGCTATGGAATAATTTCAAAGTGTAACCTTCTGATTTCCATGAGGACAGAACCAGATAGACATGGTGTAGGAAGCAGAGTGCTGCTGAGGTATTTATCTAGTTAACAAGCAAAGAAATGGCAACTCTGTTCAAAAGCTGTCATGAGCTGTTGTCACTTCTACAAGAAAAAAAAAAAGCAGGCTCTTCTGAAAAGATATCTAACTGAGTGTTAGTGCTTCCGTCCATTAAGCTAGTTTTTTTTTTCCTTTGTTTGCCAAAACCTATGAATTTAGTATTGATTTAATGTCAAAGGCCTTAAGGCTAGAAGCCTTTGGAGGGAATGAAAAGGAGGGAGGAATTTTTCATAGATTTTTATGTCTCCAGGCATAGATAATGGGAATGTACATCAGAAACACCTCTGTTATCTGCTTAAACAAGGTGGGAGTGGGGTTGGGAGAACAACAATCTTGTAATATGCAGCCAGCTGATTTCCAAATGTAACTCTTGATCTGGGTAGAAAAGTACAGAAGGCTTACTGGTAAGTTTAAAGGCATAACTGGTAGCCCAGCTCACTTTCAATCAAAGCAAAACTGATCAATTCTATTTTTATTGTGTGGTGCCTCATTGCTTCCAACTACCATCCCAGATGCTCACCGTGGAGGGTTTAATAGGAAGGTGGAGAAGTTAATTTAAGAATTCCTGTAGCATATACCCCTTGTTCCAATTCTGACCACTTGGTAAAGTTAAACTCTTTGACTCCCTGTCCTTAGTCATAAGAGGGATAGGATAATAAAAGGTAATAAAGGGGTAACTAGGTGGCACAGTGGATAGAATGCCTCACCTGTATTCAGGAAACCCTGAGTTCAAATGTGACCTCAGATACTTACTAGTTGTATCACCCTGGGCAAATCACTTAACTTTCACTTGCCTCAGTTTCCTCATCTGTAAAAAAAATAATAACAATAGCACCTCCCTTGCAGGGTTTTTGTGAGAATCAAACGAGATAATAATTGCAAAGAGCTTAGCACAGCACCTTGGCACACAGTAAGTGCTATACAAATGTTTGCTATTTATTATTATTATTACCTCAAAATGTTTTATTTTAGTTGTTTCTGCTTAACTGTTTCCTTACCATAACCCATGACTTATTACTAAGCTCTGAACTCATTTCTCATTTGACAGTACTACTCTGGGGCTTCCCTGAATTTTCTGTCATGCCCCAGGAAGCTCATTTTGGGGAAACCTGGCTATGGAACCAATGGAAGAAAGGCTGCTCCCAACCACATGGCAAGCCAACACAGAAAAGTGATGCAAGTGTCTGTCTTCTAGTCTCCTGGAAGCAGGGCCACCAATGTTTCACACGGGTTCTGCTGTGTTAGTGACCAAGGCATGTGCCAAATCCCTATTGCAAGTGTATATTGCTTTGTAAATCATAAGATAATATATAAATATGTTGTTGTTATTATTGCGTAACCTATTTGAGGGCAAGGACTGTTTCATTTTCGTCTGTATCCTTAGCATTTAGAGGAGAGCTTTGCACATAAATGCTTAATCAATGTCTGTGGAATTGTTTAAGTAAAAAGATAAGGCAAGCAACAGCAATATCAGTTTGGACAATGAACTTGTTATTAGCTCTAAGTACAGCACCTGGCACATGATAGAAGCTAAGAAATGCTTGACTTGACTTAACTGACTTGTAAAATCTTACACAAGGCCAAAAAATAGCTAGAAACCATGGAAGGAAAAGAAATTACAGAAAGCTCGGAGAGAACCAGCTAAACAGAATTCACCCAAAGGGCATTTAGGAATGAAATTGGAAAGAGGTCCACAAACAGATAATAAATACTAAATGTTTGTAAAGCTTTCATAACAAATTCTTTTCAAGATCACTAAGATTGGAGCCACTACGTTTGGACTTGAACCTTACAATCCTAAATGTACTATTAAGAGGAAGTGAGGGAGCAGCTAGATGGCAAAGTGGGTAGAGCTGCGGCCTTGGAGTCAGGAGGACCTGAGTTCAAATCCGGCTTCGGATACTTGACACTTACTAGCTGTGTGACCCTGGGCAAGTCACTTAACCCCATTGCCTCATCAAAAAAAAAAAAAAAAAAAAAAAAGAAGAGGAATTGAAAGTGTTACTGGCAAAAACAAAGAACACCTGGAGTAGGTTAACTCATTTAGGGCATCCTTGATGAAAGATTAACAAGGGAAAAAATGAAACTTTGCAAATGGTATTCAATAGCACACCACATCTTGACAGTTATACAATTGGCTGAAAAGCACATGCTCGAGGCACACACACACACACACACACACACACACGAAGATTCTATTGGGCTTATTGTTTGTCAACTGTAAGAAAAAGTATTTGATTCAGTAGAGCAAAATGCTAACTTAACCGCCATCCTCAAACAATGCCCTTTCTCCTATGCATTTCTCAAAATTATACAAGATTTCCTGAAAGATAGTTTGTTTATGAATCACCTGATTATTAGTATCAAATGAGGCATAAAAAGGAAATATATCATGGTAATGCCAACTTGTACCTACAAATGCTAAATGATGCCTTCAACATTAAAGGTCTTTGCGTGAGGATAATGAGGTGCATGTTGAAACCTTCAGTGGAATATAATTTTCTTGAAGACAAGACCAGTCTCATTTTTGTCTTGCTTCCTCTAGCACCTAGCACAGCTTCAGCACAAAGCTGGCACTTACTCAATGCTTTTTTAAATATAATTTAATTGAATGATAATTGCTTCAGAAACATGCTGAAAAATACTTTATGAGGCACAAGGGAGAAATGGTCACTATTGATTAGGAAGCATATAGAAGGATTTATTGAGGAGGTAGCATTTTTAGCCAAGCTTTAAATGACAGGTAGCATTTAAAAAATTGTTTTTAACATTTTGTATTGATGTCTTTTGTTTTCAACTCTTACTCAGTTCCAAAAATATCTTTCCCCTGGTCCCTTTCTCTTGTAGCAAAGGTTAAAAAAGAAAAAAATACAGTTAATCAAAACCAACAAATACATGAAATGCATCTGATAGTAGATACAATATTCAACTTGATGTATATTATTTCAACAGGGTCAGGGAATGTATCTGAATATCCAGAAGTATATTGAAATCTTTCTGACTAAGTGTTAAGAAACAGGGAGTCAATCTAAGTCAACAAATTCACCAGACTAACGGGATCGAGACACTGTCTATGAAAAAGTCACCACATCCTTCAAACCAAAATTATAAAACAAGATACTAATTTATGAATGCGTTACTCTTGTTCCCACCTGGTACACTGGCATAGTACCGGGCACCTAATAGATGCCTAATAAATGTTTGCTGACTTAGTTCTAAATGTATAGGTTTATACCCAAGTTTACAGATTTAGTACCAAAAGGAAAAATTTATAGACTTAGAAAATACTAATAAAATTCATTTGGAAGAATAAAAGGTCAAGAATGTCAAGGGATATAACAACAACAAAAACGACAAAATAGATATAACAACAACAAAAACAACAAAATAGAGAGAAGGGAAGCTTGGTGCTACCAGATCTCATACTCTACTACAAAGCAGTCATTGTCCGGTGCTGAACAAAAAACATAAAAGTAGATCAGTGGAATAAATTAAATGAGCAAGAACTAGAAACAAATGCATTCAGAAATCTAGGGCTCAATAAACTGAAGGACACAACTTACTTGGGAAAGAGCTCTTTATTCAACAAGAACTACTGGGAAAACGAAAAAGCAATTTGGTGGAAAATAGATTTAGGTTAGAATTTTATACTATTTTTTAATAAATCCCAAGTCCATAAATTTTCTAAATACAATAATAATAGCTGACATTTGTATAGCATTTTATAAAGCAACATACTTTACAAACACCTCATTTGATTTTCATTATAACTTTGTGGTAGGGGCTGTTATTTTACACATGTGAGAAAGGGGCTGTCATTTTAAATATGAAGAAAATCTCATTCAGACAACATTAGGTGATTTATCCTTGGTTACTCAGTTAGCGTGAGAATCATAATTCATAGCAGACCAATTCTCTTTTCAGTATACCTTGCTGCCTCTTCTTATATAAATGTAAAAAGTCATATCATTAAAGAAAGTGAGAAGAAAATGGAAGATCATATCTTTTTTTTATTTTTAGCGTTTGTTGTCATTCCTGTTTGAAGAGGACCAAAATGACATCACTTTATTGGGTTCAAGATACAATGTTTCCAGTCGAGGCTGATCAGACCAATATGAGCTCAGAAGATGCTAGACATCAGACTCAAATAGTCCATGCAAACTTTTGGAGTGGAGATGCCACTAAATTTGTGCATCTCACATTTCCTTTGAGCTACTGCAATTCTGCTTTGCTCACAGAGCATAGGATCTTCTTTGGTGCAAACATTCCATGCTGGGCAGTCCCATGCCAGTATCTTTCATGTCCCACAAATCAATTCCAAAGTTTTTCAGAGGGACTTAGAAAGGATCCTGGCATCAATTCTTCTAACTTCCTTATGAGTATTTGCCTTATGTGAGTTCTCTGTAAAATAGTCTTTTAGGCAAATGAATATTTGGCATTCAAACAACATGGCCAGCCCATCAGAGCTGTGCTCTCTGCATTAGAGTTTGAATGCTTGACAGTTCAGCTTAAGAAAAGACTTTAGTCTCCGGTACCTTAAAAAAAGAAGGTCATCTTCAATATGTTCCTAAGACAATTCAAATGCAAGCAATTAAGTTTCCTGGTATGGCACTGGTAGACTGTCCAGGTTTCACAGGCATACAACAATGAAGTCAGCACAATGGCTCTGTAGACCTTCAGTTTGGTAGACAGCCTAATACTTCTTCTCTCCCATACTTTCCTTCAGAGACTTCCAAACACTGAGCTAGCTCTGGTAATGCATGCAACTTCATCTTCTATGCAGATATCCCCAGAAAGTATACTGCCAAAGTAAGGGAACTTATCCACAGTATTCAAAATTTCTCCCTTTACTATAACTGATAGTTGCACATACAGATAACATGATGCTAGCTGGTAGAGAACTTCCGTTTTTTTGGTATTGTCAGGCCAAAGTTAGCACAAATGGCAAAGAAGTGATCTATATTCTGTTGTATCTCAGCCTCAGAGGCTGCAATGAGTGCACAATCATCTGTAAACAAAGTCACACACCAACTCTCCCTTCACTTTAGTCTTAGCTTGTAGTCTTTTCAAGTTAAATAATTCACCATCAGTGTGGTAGCTTACCTTGATGCCATTTTTATCCACGTTGAAGACATCCGACATCACTGAAAACATCACACTAAAAGTCACAGGAGCAAGCACACAGCCCTACTTCACTCCATTAGTGACTGGGAAAATGTAAGAGCATAATCCAGTTTCCAGAATTCCTGTAAGCATGCTATCATGAAACTGGCATACAGTATTGATGATCTTTACCTGGCAACCAAATTTTGCCATGATCTTCCACAAACCATCATGACTAGCAGTATCAAAGACTTTGATCAGATAGATTGACAAACATTGTGTAAAGACTGCTGTTATGCTCCTGGAACTTTTCCTAGAGGTGTAAGGCAGCAATTACCATATCCAGCATTCCTCAGACCTTTCTGAAGACACATTGACTTTCAAGTAGAAGATCATCTTCCAGGTGAAGGAGCAACCTATTAAGGAGAACCTGGGCAAGAATCTTGCCAGCAATGACTAAGAGAGAGAATTCCCCCACCCCCTTGATTGTCACAGGACAACCTATTTCCCTTTCCTTTATAGAGATGGACAATGGAGACATCCTTGAACTCCTGGGGATAACCTCCTCTTGCCATATAACTCAGAAAATTTCAGTCAGCTTCTATATGAGCAATGGACACCTCCCCCACCCCCGACCTTGTAAATCTCAGCTGGAATAGAATCAGCACCAGGTGCTACATGAAAGGAGCCTAATGGCATTCAAAACCTCTTCTTCAGTTGGAACTTTGGCTAGGGAGGGATTGACTTCAACCTGAGGTAAATGGTCAATGGCTCCAGCATTGCTTGATGATGATCGTTAAAATCACTAAAGAAGTGTTCAGTCCATCTCTCCAGGATCATGTTCTAGGAAGATTATATCTTTCATGACTGTGGATAGGAAAAGAATTCATAACAAAACAAGGGAGATCATGAAATACAAAATAGCCTCAATTATATACATTGTAAAAGTTTTTGTACAAATAAAATCAATGCAGCTAGAATTAGAGAAGTTGGAGAAGGTGGACATATTCGGATTAAAAGTCTGAGAAGAATATGATATCTATTCTCTAAAGGGAAATGACACAAATGCATATGGGACTAAGAACCATTCTCTAATAGACAAATAGTCAAAGGAGAGGAACAATAGTTTTGAAAAGAAGAAATACAGATTATGAATAGCCAAGAGAAACGAAACTTAAAACAATCTAGAGGGTGTCATCTATTTCTCATTAAACTAGAAAAGAGGCTAAGAGATGGAAAATTCACTTTTGAAGAGGCTGGAAGGGGGTGCAGAAGCAAATTAATCCATTGCTGGTATGCTATGATTTGACTCAACCATTTTAGGAAAAAAATTTTTTTGAATGCTGCAAGAAAAGTTGCTAAAATGATTACCCCCTGATATAGAGACAACTACTAGACCTATATCCCAAGTACATTATTGAGAGCAAGAAAGGACCTAGATATGGAAAAATATTAATAGCAGCATTATTTGTGATACAAAAACACATGCACAATAATAGAGAAATGACTGAACAATGGTAAAGAAACATAATATGATAATAAATTCATATAATGTTTTTATATTTATAAAGCATTTTACATGTGTCATCTCATTTGATCCTCACAACTCTATGAGCTAAGTGCCATCATTATCCCCATTTGACAGATGAAGAAACTGAGTCTGAGAGAAGTGAAATGACTTGCCTAGGGTAGCACAACAAGTAAGTATCTGAGGTAGGATTCAAACTTAGGTCATACCTTCATCTGACATTGGCATCTGGCATGATTTCCATGTAACCCTACAATACCTGAATCGATGTTTGGTGTATATTTAAAAATCCTACCTATGCACTCAGTGTGATTTGCGAGTTTTCAAATCGCTATGGGAGAAGAATTTAAGGAGGACAGGGATCTTTGATATAACTATGGGAATTCAAGGCAAAGATTTGCTAAATCTGCACCCTCCTGATTCAGTGTTGCTAAATCCCTCCTTGATGCTTATTAAAGGCTCAAGGCCATTTGGATATGCAAGGCATTGGCTGCCTGTGGCATATCAGGAGTTAAAAAGAATTCACTCAGCCTAGATAACCTGGTTAGAATTGAGGGCTGAAAGGGGAAACTGAGTCTCAGAAGGGTTAGGTCACTCAGAAAGTAAATGCTGAAAGCAGATCTTCCTGGCTGTAGCTCTAGCACTCTAGCCATTAAATCAAGGTTCCTGTTTTAAGATTGTATATATGTTATGTTTCAAAATTCTGTGGCCATTTATGGGTTTGGTAGAAAATCATGTGACCCCACATTGAGTTTTTTGGATGTAACATCTTTCTTCCTCCTTTGTCACTGCAGTTTTTTAGTTGGATGCGATCAGCTGAGATGAGTTTTAAGTTTCTCTTTTCTTGGATTCTATTCATTCTTCCTATTTGAAGAATGTCAGAATTTCACAAAAAATAACCACCAGATTTTTTTTTTTTGCTTTGCTATTTTCTAGGACTCCAATAAATCAACTCAACTCAAGAAACAGTTTTATGTGGCTACCTTGTGCAAGGCACCAGGGTAGACAGTGAGGGTACAAGGATTAAAAATGCCACGATCTTTGTCCTTATGGTTGTATAAGTCATATGGACAGAATGAACACAAAGAAAAAGCAGTGTGTATTAGGGACAAAGGGGCAGATGAGACAAGTATGTTAGGAGGGAGGGAAAAACATTTTCATTTATGGGTATCAGGGAAGGCTTCTTGGCACTTGAGCTGAACCTTGAAGGGAGATAATTTCAACACAGCAAGATGAAGAGGAAGTTCATTTCAGACATGTTAGCGTCCTGTGTGAACAAACAGATTCAGGAACTGCCTTCTGTCACTATCTCCTCCATCCCTGTGTTGCACCAAGAGGTAGCCCTACTTATTACCAATGTGAACCCCTCTACCTTGTCAAGCAATCTCTTTCCATCCCATCTCCTCCAACAGACTGCCCCCCTCTATAATCCCCACTCTATCACATCTTCAATCTCTCCCTGTCTACTGTCTCCTTCCCCACTGTCTACACACATGTCCATGTCTCCTTCATCCTCAAATCCCTCATCTGATCCTTCCATCTCCTCTAACTATTGTCGTGTATCTCACCCGCCCTTTGTGGCAAAACTCCTTATATAAGCTGTTTTGATGCATGCCTCTACTTTCTCTCTTCTCACTCTCTTCTTAACCCACCACATAGTGTTGCTTCTGACTTCACATTCCACCAAAATTGCTCTCTGAAGTGGCCAATAATCTCCTAATTGACAACTCCAATGGCTTTTTCTCAATCCTCCGTGGTAAAAAGGTTTCTTTGGCATTATAGAGAAAGTCTTGTGGAGATGAGTCAGCAGTGTAGCTCATATAGGGGTGTGTTGGGAGGTCTCCCCCTGGCATCTAGAGTGCTTCCCTTCCCTCCAGCTCATTGATCCATCTGGAAACTGTAAATCCCAGGAAGAAGAGTTTCTTGCAGTCCTCGAGCATTAATTCCTGATACATCAGCAGGTGCCCCTATTCCTTCAAAGTGAAATCCATATCCACATCCTCGAATGTTACTGGAGAGCCATAGTGGCTGAGTAAAGGGAGGGAGGTGTTCCATCACTCCTTTGTGAGACCTGAGTCCAGCAGAGAGGAATCCATGGAAAGAGTTACAAGGGAACAGACTCTTCTTTGGCTGCTGCAGACTCATGGATTATTTTCCCTAAACTTATCCTGAATTGAGTGCTTTCTTGTTTAAAAAAAAAATTAAGCAAAACCAATCAATTGGGAGATCTTATGTAAACCACATTCCATAGTCATATTCTCCCCACCCTTCTAGTTCTCTGGGATACAGATTGTTCATTATTCGTTTAATTGTAGCAAAATAAAAACATCCTGAGGGCAGGAACTCTATGATATTTATAGTTGTATACTTAGCACAGGCTCTTGTATATAGTAAGCATTTAATAATACATGTTTATCTGTTGACTGCTTAGCATCATTGTAGTAATTGCATATATTGTTCCTTTGCTTCTGTTTCTAAACCTTGCATCTCTTTAAACAAGACAGGGCAGCTGGGTAATGCAGTAGGTAGGAGTCAGGAAGACCTGCATTTAAATCTGGCCTCAGACACTCAGTAGTTATGTGATTCTGGGCAAGTCAACCTCTGTTTGCATTGGTTACCTCATTTGTAAAATAGGGATAATAATAGTACCTCCCTTGCAGGGGTGTTACGAGGATCAGATGAGATATTAATTATAAAGCAGTTAGCATAGTTCCTAGCATATAGTGCTATGTAAATGTTAGCTACTATTATTATTATTAAATTTCCTATATTTCTCTGAATTCCTAATATTTGCTGTTTCTAACAGCATAATAATATTCTTTTACGTTCATATGCCACATTTTAGCTAGTTCTTTCCCAACTGATGGATAGCCACTTTGTTTATGTTTGTTTTTTCTATCAGAAAAAATGCTTCTATGAATATTTTATTATTATGTAATTTATTTGATCATTTCATAAGGACCTTGGACCATATATCTAGTAGTGAGATGATATGGTCAAAGGGTGTGAACAGTTTAATGACTTTCACTGCATAATTCCAAATTGTGTTTCGTATCACTGGACCAATTAACAGCTCCATCAGCAGCAGGTTAGTGTAAGTTAATGTTGTTTCATTTTGAAGCAATAAACATCCTTCCAATTCCCTTCTCCCATAAATCCTGTGCACTCACTAATATTAGCTACTGACTAAGTAAAATTTTATGTGACTCGATAGTGATAGAGAGCTAAAGCTAGGCAGAGTTATCATTAACTAAAGAAGAGTTCACTGATCATAGAAATAAGCTAAGATGATAATTATATCATGACTGAAGAGTTCACTATGCATACTCTGGTTTTAGAAATAATGATACATCATCATAAATCAGAGTCCAGTTTGAAATAAACCATGTTTACAATAGCATTATCTATTTTGTTTATGTTATAAACATATACAAGAAATTGGTACATTGGTGGATCCATGACTCCATGTATGTAGACACTCCCTCCATCTATGTAGATCTCATCACCTCTATGACCCAGTTGTTGTTTGGGGTCCAATTCATCTTTCTTTGGGCAATGAGGCTAAAGGGGATTGGGATGAAGAGCTGAGCATCCTCACCATGGCCCGCTGGATCCCCAAAGCTCTAAGCTTAAACATGGGGACTGGGGAAAGGAGACAAATTCACTTTATTCACGGAGCATCGAACTGAGGTTTTGAAAGGAAGGGTTAACAGGGATAGAATATATTTTATATGTATAATCTGCCCAGCTTTCTAACTCTTTGACTGAAGAGTCAGAGTCCAAGTAACTCTAGGGCTTCTTATTTCTGAAGTTTTATTGGTCTCCTGAAGGTTGGAGGGAGACAGGAGGGGAGGAGACCTTTGCCAGAATATTCCATACCTGCCCTTTGTTTTATTGGCATTTTCCTTGGGAAGAAAAAGGAACTAAATAAATGAAGGGGGTGGAGCAGGTGAGAAGAGCAATCAATCAATAAACATTTATTATTATTATTTTTAAATTTTTTTATTTTTAATTTATGGAATAAAACAACCATTTCCATAACATAGTATAATTTTTAAAAAAGATGATTGCACATCACACTGCAAAACTATTATGTACAACTTGCTATTCCTTTTAAATATATAATAAAGGTATCATGTAACTTTCTTTTTTTTTTTCTTTTTCTTTTTTCCTTTTTTCTCTCTCCCTGCCCCGCCCCCCTTGCCCGGCCCCTGCCCTAGAGATGGCTACCATTCTATACAAGCTACCTTGCCAGGTACCATGCTAAGCACTGGGGATACACATATGAAAGAGAAAGATAGTCTCTGCTCTCTAGGAGTTTACAATTTAAAACTGCCTGGGGCAGGGGAGAGGGAGTAAGGGAAGGTAACCTGCATTGGAGAATGAGAGAAGTCCATATGAGTGCAGAGGAGAAGGAAGTGTAGAGAGCAACAGTTTATTAGTTTTTTTACTTTTACTTTTTTGTTTATTTCTTAAGTAAGAGATTCTTCCCCTAGATCTTATCCTGGGCTCTAGGAGAGAATGTTCGAAAAGGTTAAGAGATAGCTTTTCTCTCTTTTGCTTTCAGGGTTTAATAGAGAACTGGGTTTATGCCATATTTTTTTGAGTGATGCTACCTTTGGGAAATAGAGGAAACACTGAGAGCATCATGATGATTTAATACAGAAGTGCTGAAGGCATATGACTGGGAAAAATATTTTATTGCTTTGTCATTAAGTTCGCAGTCAGACATGCATTTTTATTACACTGTGTAACTAACAATGAAACAGTACTATATTTCCCCAATCTCATAACATTTTACTTTGCAATATGCATTAAGATAGAAGGAAGTTTCCAGGTTTTCAAAATTCTTTGACTCTTCAAAAGCCCTATTTTGGCTCATGCTAATAATTCAAAATGAAAAACAACCTAGTAAGCACTAAGAAGTGTGCAAAATGTAGAATAACAATAATAGTAACTTCAATGAAAATACTTTATTTCCATTCTTATTGTCCACAGGCAGGCTCCATTTCTCCTTCAGAAATGGGAAGGGAAAATAAAACCAATGACAATATTTCATAATTGTGCAGCTTTAAGGAGACACAGTGTGAGGGGAGTGGGATCCCTTCATATAGCAATGTGCAATGGGGTAAACTCTACCTGAATAATGTCCCTATGGAGTGGAGGATGAGTTGATGAAAGAGAACTCTGCACCTACATTTAATGAATAGAGAGGCTCATCACTTGTACTAGAATGGCACATTCTAGTTTTTCGTGTTTGTGTCAAGGACTTATCTCAGTTAGGTGTAGCGGAAATGACAAAAATTAAGTCTCTCTGCTGAAAGGCTCTTACATATGGGATCAGCATTCATTCCTTCCCATATACCTCAGGCTGTACTGAAGAGGGATATGTCTCCTATTTCTCCTAAGGGATGAAAACCTCCCATCTCAGCCTGCTGCCATTATTAAACACAATAGACAAGGATTTGGTGGGCTACCTGTTATTACAATTGGACCCAGGACATATAGGATTATGTGAGTGGGGGCAAAACCTCAGCACCATCATGTGAGTGCTGGTGAATTCTACAGATGGCACCTCTCATCTCACTTTCATAGTAATGCCAATGCAGTCATGGATCCACACACAATTTCTCACCCTTCTTGTGCCCTGCTGATCTATTTTCTCAAGACTTTTTAGAGGAATTAGAAACACGTTACATAAACTTTAAAAAAAAGCTAAAAATTCAGTCACCCATTCAATTGTTAGGTTTCTTTAACAAGGAAAAAAAAACCATAAAAAACAGAAGCTTTAGGAATATGGTTATTATTCTCTCCGTACTCCCCAATCAAGCATAATGCTCCCTAGACTTAGAAGCTTTCCTCTTTTCCCTGCCACGTTTCAGAAACAGGAACACTGACTGCATGATCCCAGGCAGTCACTTACCTTCTCAGTACTCTAAGCAATTCTCTGAGACAGTTAAGTGGCAGAGATGGGGCTCACCTGCATTGGTAGAAGGAAGTTCCTCTTCTAAGAGTTCTCTATACCAATGAAATCATAGATCTAGTTCCTAGCCCCATCCTAAAGCACTTAATATAGATAATCTAATTGATCCTCCAAACAATCTTGGGAGGTAGGTGCTATTATTATCTTCATTTTATAACTGAGGCCGACAGAGGTTAAGTGACTTGCCCAGGGTCATAAAGGTAGCAAGCATCCTATTAATCTTAGTGCCTTTGCTCTGAGATTACTCCCAATTTATCCTGTATATACCTTTTTTGTACATAGCTGTTTTCATGTTGTCTATCCCATTAGACTATGAATTTTTTGACTGACTTCTTTTCATATTTTCTTTTGCCTTTCTTTGCATCCCCACCACTTAGCACAGTGTTGGGCATATGGTAGGTGTTTAATAAATGTTGGCTGACTGTCTGAAGCAAGGATCAAATTCAAGTCTTTCTGACTCTAAGTTCAGCACTCTACCCTCTCTGACACCCACCCAGGAAAAAGAGAGTTAAGGGGAAAAGAGAAAAAAAGATAGGAAACAGGGCTTGATTTTTCCTAGCACAAATCTCTAAATTGATTTTTATATGCATATATATATGTCATACATGTATTTTGTATTTTTAATTAAAATTTCATTTTTCTTTTCGTGAGGCAATCGGGGTCAAGTGACTTGCCTAGAGTAACACAGCTAGTGAATATCATGTGTCCAAGGCTGGATTTGAACTCAGGTCCTCCTGATTCCAGGGCTGTCGCTCTATCCACAGCGCCACCTAGCTGCCCATTAAATTTTCATTTTTCGGTCAATGAAATCTGCTTCCTGCTTCCTCCCTGTCCTGCCCCTCCATTGAGAAAGAAAGAAAAACAAAAACCCTGTTATCAACATGTATAATCAGGCAAAACAAATTCCTGTATTGGCTATGTTAAAAATATAGCTTTCCTTTTTTTTTTTAATCTTCAATCTGTTTAATTCTATTTTTTTTGCACTTAATATTTTGTTTTTTCCAATTATATATAAAGATAGTTTTCAACATTCATTAAAAAAATATATTTTCAATCTGCACTTACATCACCTCTCTGGCTGGAAATGAGTGGCACATTTTATCATGAGTCCTCTGGAATTGTGGTTGGTCTTCATCCTCTACATCTTGCATGTTGTTTTGTCTTTACCAAATTGCTATTATGTAAAATAATCCCTTGGTTCTGCTCACTTCACTATGCATCAGTTCATACATCTTCCCAGGTTTTTCTGAAACCATCCCTTTCATGGTTCTTATATCACAGTTTTATTCTATTTTATTCTATAAATTATTATTTTATCATATTAATATACAATAACTTGTACAGCTATTACCTAATTGATAGGAACCCCTCTCAGTTTCCTATTCGGTGACACTGCAAACAACAATAACAACAAAAAACTGCCATAAATATTTTTGTACATATGGGTCCTTTCTTTGATCCCTATAGGCCTAGTAGTGAGTGGTACTACTGGGTCACACTCAGTTTAGTAAGGGTATAAATACTTGTGGAGTAGTTCCAATTTTCTTTCCAGAATGGCTAGACCAGTTCGTAGTTTCACCAAGAGTGTGTCAATTAGACTAAGTTTCTTAACTGAGGGTCCATTAATTCAATTTTTGTTTGTTTTTTATTTTAATTCTGATAACATATATTAATAATAATTGATTTTCTTTGTAAGTTTATGTATTTTATTTTATACATTTAAAAATGTTATTATGAGAAGGAGTTCATAGGATTCACTGGACTGATAAGAGTAAGGTGGTAACAAAAAATGTTAAGAACCCCTGTTGTAGCCTATGGGAAAGTTCTTCTGACTTCTTGACAAACCTGCGGTGTTGTGGTAAACACAGAATTGGAAATGGACAAAAAGACAGGGAAATTAAATGGCCTATGGTTTTTATTAACAGACAAAATCAAATCTGTATCTTCTTGTCAGGAAATTATATGTCTAACCTAGATCACTCTTATATATTTGAAATACTTGTCTCTCAATACTTGTCCACTTTTTTTTAAATCTTCTTCAATTCAGTTTGATATAACAAGTATTTATTGACAAAAGTCCTTCTCCTATGCTCATCATGGTACCGAAGTATTGGTGCCACATTCTGCAAGGCTGTGCTTGTGGGGACACAAGTTCTTGCAGGTTCTACCAAGCTAGAGAGGCATTTAATATGACCCCTAGCAACAGATTGTTGTCTGTTTTAGGACTGGCTTAGTTAAGTGTGGAGACGCTCATTTGGTTGGCCACTGGTGATGCATTCTCTGGCCATGACAACCCATGAAACAAAGAAAAATTCAAATTCGCTCTCAGGCCTGGGTAGCAAAATCTCCCAGGAGAAGAAACCATAAATAGCTTTTAATCTACACCAGTTAGGCCATAGATGCATTGAAATGAACACCAACTATTTTGTTTTCTATCATTCTTGTGCTAGTAGATCTGAGGATTTAGAGTTGAAAGGGACCTGAGAGAGCACCTATTCTAATTCCTTCTTTTTATAGATGAAGGACCTGGGGCTCAGGGGCTCAGTGACTTCCCCAAGGTTACATAGCTAGTAAATGGCAGGTCAACTGACTCCAAATACAGTACCACATCCTTCCCACAATTCTATATGGCCTGTTAAAAGAATGTAAGAAAGTAGCTCAGGTGCACACAGAAGCAGAAAAAAGCTTAATTTCTCAAGTAATAAAATTAAATTTTTGGTTTTCTAACCTGTCTTTAATTTCTTGGACTCCCATATTGTTTGCTCGTAAGTTGTTTTGTGGTGTTTCTTGCTTTGTTTTTGCAAAATTGTAATATGTTGCAATGATTGTTATTTTTGGCCAGTCTAAGGGGTTTCTCATCTCATTTTATTCAATTTCTGCAGGCTGCTAGCAAATAAAAATTTAAGGGAAAGCAGATGAGGCCTTAGTGCTATAAATATCCAAAGTATTAAATTATATTTCCAATGTATTAAATAACTTTGTGTATTTCATGTCATCAAGAGGTCCTTTCTTATAAGGGTCTGGTTATGGAAGGAAATTTAGGAAAAAGAAAAAAAGAAGAAGCTTCCAAAGAGCCAAGATATAACTCCAGTCAGCACTATGTAATTACAAGATAAATAAATTCATGTTAAGAGTCTATCCCAGCAAGGCGTTTCTTAAATGATGGGTCAGCTAAGTGCATTCAGGCATGTTGTCCAAATATTAGCAACTCTTCCAAGATCCCTCTGTGTGTTAAAATATAAAACCTTATTTATTTTAGAACACGTAACATCATATGACTTGTAGTTATATTGTAAATATTCTATTTATTGGCTCTCAAAATGTAGCAAATGAAAGGAAAGGATAAACAGAAAACTTCCAAGCTAACATGTTAGATGCAGGGTGTTTTTCTCTGTGTGAACATAGTGTTCTATCTATATCACTAAAATGATTAAGCTAATAATAATTGCTGAGTCTAGGCATTTCATGAACCCATCCATTTGTACTGGAACATGCCAAAAAGATTTTAGAGCATGGTGACATTATGTAAATGTACTCTCTGAAAGGCAAACTTTTAGTTGGTTGCTAAAAGGTAATTTGTAACGTGGAACTGGAATTCAGGAGAGATACTAGAGACAGACATATAGATCTGGAAATCATCTGCATAGAGGAAATCATAATAGATCCCCCAGGAGCTGATAAGATGACTGAGAGTATGTGGAGTGTAGAAGGACAATAAAAGAGAGCCCAGGATAGATATTGGGTGACATTAAGCCATAGGGGGTAAGAAATGAATGATGATCTATTGAGGAGACAAGAAAGGGTGGTCAGGCAAGTAGCAAAATGAGGAAAGAGTAGTGTCAGGAAAACTCAGTGAGTAGAGTATCCTGAATGAGGGGGTGGCCAAATATTTTCAAGAAGTATTTACTGAGGAAAATCTATTGAGTATAGTTTATGTGACACATCTCTGGAAAACAGGACCTTGAGAACTACTTGACTGGGAATCTTAGGTTATGGGTTTGATATAGTCAAAAAGTCAACTCAACAAGTACTAATTAAGCATTTACTATATGCCAGGCACTGTGCTAAGTTCTGGGGATACAAAAAAAAGCAAAAAAAATCTCTGTTCTCACATTCTAATGGATGAGAAATGTACGATCAACTACGTACATGCAAGATGTATATGGGGCAAAACTGGAAGTAATCTCAGAGAAAAGGCACTGGGAGTTGGGAAGGAGGGTAGGGAGTGGTTTGCCCCAGATCAGGAAAGGCTTCTTGTAGAAGGTAAGATTATAGCTGAATCTTAAAGGAAACCAAGGGAAGTAGGAGGCAGAGACAAGGAAGAAGAGCATTTCAGTGATATAGATAACCAATAAAAAGCCCAGAGTCAAGAGATGAAATGTCATATTTGAAGAACATGAAGGCCAATGTCCTGAATCATAGAATATGTAGATGAGAGTCAAGCATAAGAAGGCTAGAAAGATTAGGAAGGGCCCAAGTTGAGAACAACTTTAAAAACCAAATGCAGGATTCTAATGTTTGATCTTGGGGGAAGTAGGGAGCCATTGGAGTTTATTGATTATGTAGGGGAGTGACATGATCAGACCTGTTTTAGGAGGATCACTTTGGCAGCTAAGTAGAGGGTAGATTGGGGTGTGGAGACATTTGAGACAAGGAGACCAACCAGAAGGCTATTGTAATAGTCCAGGCACAAGACAGACATAAACAGGATATCTTGAAATTAGAATTGACAGAAATGGGCAACATATATGGGGTGAGTGCAAGTGAGGAGTTGAGGATGACACCTAGTTTATGAACTTAGTTAATTTAGAGGATAATGATGCTCTCAGTGGGGCAAGAGGGAAGTTTAGAAGAAGGTAGTGAGATAGCTAATGAGCTCTGTTTTGGACACATTGAGTTTAGGACAACCCAAGGACATCCAGTTTGAGATGTCCAGCAGGCAATAGGAGATGAGAGATTTGAGATCAGGAGAGAGGTTAGGGCTAGATGAACAGGTCTGAGAATTATCTGCATAGAGATGATAGTTGAATCCATGGGAGTTGATGAGATCATCCAGAGAGATAACATAGAGGGTGGAGGACAGCGGACAGAGCCTTGGGGTTCACCTAAGTGTGTGTGTGATTTGGATGAAGATCCAGCAAAGGAGATTTGGGAGCATTCAGATAGGTAGGAGAAAAAACAGAAGACAGCAGTGTCATGAAAATGTAGAAAAGAGAGAGTATCAAGGAGAAGACAGTATTTGATAGCACCAATGGTTGTAGAGAGATCAGGAAAAATAAGGACTAAGAAGGATGAGGACTACAGGTACATTATATTTATAGTTATTAGGCAAGACTTACTGGATGAATCTCTAATGTAGCTGTAAAAGAGATCATTATCAAGATTTAAGGAGTTGAATGGTTAATATGGAAATATGTTTTACATGACTTTTTTTAATGTGTAATTGATGTCATATTGCTCACTTTCTCAGTGGGTAGTAGAGAGCTGGATGGGAGGAAGAGAATTTGGAAATCAAAACTTAAAAAAAGAATGTTAATTTTACATGTAATTGGGAAATATTTAACCAAATAAATAAAAATATAGAATTTAAAGATTTAGGGAGATGAGAATGGCATAGGGTGGACTAATTATTATAAACTACTCTGAAAATGCAAAATGATAAATAACAAAGATAACAGCCATAGTTGGGGAATTTGGAGGCAGTTAACATTGTTCAATTGTACCTTTTGTTTTTATATCCATTTCCCAACATATCCTTCCCCTTCACTCCCTCAATAGGCACCCCACCTGACAAATAATAAAGAAAAAATGGGTTCAGCAAAACAAACCAATAAATTAATCAAGTCCAACAGTATATGCTATGTTCAATCATCATAGTCCTTTTCTTCTTCAAAGAAGGGAGGTAGGTGTATTTTCTTATCTCTTATTTGCAGTCCTTGGTTATCATAATTACACAGGATTCTATTTTGCTGTTATTGTCCATATTGTTTTTCTGGTTCTGTTTATTTCACTTTGTATCAGCTCATATAAGTTTTCCAATGCCCCCCTAGATTCTTTTTATTCCTTTTTAGAGTGTAGTAATAGTCCATTTTCTTCATGTACCACATGAATTTGTTTAACCATTCTCTAAAGTATGTGTATCTACTTTGTTTTCAGCTTTTTGCTTTCTGGGCATTTTTTTAAAATTGTAAATTCCAAAAGATCTCCATGATTAATTCTTTAGTTAATTACATGCGTTAGATTACTTTCAGCCACAAAATAATTACCCTTAATTCTGGCTCTTCTCAGTTAAACCATTCCCAAATGGATATCTTCCACATTTATCACCTAAAAATCTATATTTAGCTATCAAAAAATTGGGCTGATTTTTTTCCAAGTGTCTTAATGAAAGATGCTTATATTTTACTTTCAACTTATACTAGTTACTTAGTGTATTAACTAGTTAACATGTTAACTAGTTACTATATTAGTGTATAATCACTGTAGAAATAACATTTTCCTATGCATTTTTAAATGCAAATAACAGAGTACATTTTAAACTTTGTAACCCTTTGACATTAACCATACATAGGCAGATGTTGACCATAACAGTGCATTTGTAAAAATCAATGAATCAATAAGCATTTTTAGGTGCTTACTGTGTGATAAAATCACAGTTCCAGTTCCTGTCCCTATCTCTGCTTTGGTCAGGCTATTGATGATGATGAGGAAGAGGAGGAAGAGGATGATAATAAAATAATAATGCAAAGCCATTTCAAAATAAACCTTCAAAATAACCTTCCTGTTGTAACCAAGTGTTGTACCTGGAATAAGGAAGACTCGAGTTAAAATCCTGCCTCAGTTACTTATTAGCTATATGAACTTGGGAAAGTCATTAACCTTTCTAAGCCCATTTTCTTTCTACAAAATGGGAATAATAATAGCAACTACCTAGCTGGGTTGTTCTTAGGATCAAATGAGGTAAATATATGTGTGTGTGTATGTATGTGTGTGTGTGTGTGTGTGTGTGCGTGCTTTGCAAACCATAAAGCTCTCTACAAATGCTATTATTATTTTTACACCAGCCATGAGCCACTGAGCAGGTGCCAGTGAGACCAGAAGGCGGCTTCACAAACATCAAGGAGAAATCCATGGCTTAAAAAAAAAAAAGTAACTTGATAAATAGCATGCACACGTCGCCCTTCTCCCCTCCCCCAGGAGCATCCCGTGGTTTCCGCCTTTATGGTTCGCTTCTGCTCCCCTCCCCCCAGCAGCTGCTGTCACTTCTCCCCCTTCCATCCCATGCCTCCCCCTCCTTCCAGAAGATAACTCTCTCTCCAGTCCGCATCCCTCCCCGCCCCAGGGCCCAGCCCCTCCCGGGCGGCTGCGAGCTCGCTGCTGCCGCCGCGGCTGACTCTGCGGGGCGGAGCGCAGCGCAGTGCCCAGGTCTGCCGGGTCAGGTGGTTGGGTGACGCCCCGAGAAGGCGCTCTCCAGGAGGTGCGGGCCTCTGGAGAAGGAGTGGGTGGGGACCTTCCGGAGGCGGCGGCGGCTGAGGGAGCACTCTCGGCGGCCCCAGCCCCAGCTCCAGCCCAGGCGGCTGCAGTGCGAGTCCAGCCATTCCCGCGGCCACTCCGGCGCTGGCTGCCCCAGGAAACAGGGAGCTGCGAGCGAACATGGACAGCGGGGAGCCAGGTGAGCAGGCTCAGGCTGCCCTCCGGCCCTTGCCATGGCTGCTGCCCCGCTCGGCTCCCGGGGCCGGAGGGGACGGGTGGCTCGGTGGGCAGTGAGAGAGGGGTGAGCCCAGCCCGCTGGCTGTGCTGCTCCTGCTGCTTCTCCTGCGCCTGGCGCACGGCTTCGGCCGCCCCTGGGCTGGAGGAGAGCTGGGCTGGGGCACCCTCCTTGGCTTTCCGGGTTCGGGTCCTGAAGGAGGGGCAGGTGCGGCTTGGGAGCAGGTGCCGACGCAGGTGCCAGCGCCAGAAGTTGTGATCCCCCAGGGAGCGGGAGCAGAGGGAGGGATTGTGTTGGGTCCGTGCGGATTCGGGGAGCCTGGTAGGGGGGTGATTTCCAGCAAGGCGTGTGTGTGTGTGTGTGTGTGTTCCTGTGTTCCTGTGTTCCTGTGTTCCTTCTCTCCCCTTGGAGAGTTTGCTTCCCGCTGCCCTGGAGGGCAGGGCCTCCACCATACAGCCTCTGCACCTGACGGACCCCGGGCTGGGCCGGCTAGTTGTGATTGTTCTAAAGCTGGCGGAGAATGGGTTAACTTTAGCTTTCTGGTAATCTGTAGTAACTGAGTTGAGAAGGCTCTTCCTATCTTCGGTGGAGTTTGTTTGAAGTGCATGCATTTCTAGCATTTCAGGTCTCAAACTGAAGGCTTTGGGGAATGGGATGGGTGCTTTTTAGATGGGGTAGGGAAGCACTGGAAAGGGAAGGGGCCCGTACTCTGTCTGCAATGTGCTAACCTTACACTGGAAAACATTGGCTAATTTATCATAGCTTTTAAATCACCTACTCTTAAAAACGAGTTGCTGTTTATAATAATAAATGAAATCCGTGGTTCAGTTCCCATTAAAATCCTTGTTTTAAAACATGTTAACCTTACTGTTGTTTTCAGATGTTAAATCTAACATGTATAGTGCCCCGTACATGGTCCTTGAAATCTGCTTGTTCTGTGGGTTCATGTAGTGATTTTAGCTCAGGTAATTGTAGATCTGCTTTTCACACATTGTAAATGAGAAGCCTTCACTTTGCTCGTATCATTAAATCTGATCAGAGGTCTTGATGTGTAGAGTGTCTAGCAGGAACAGGACCGTTCTCACCATGTAAGTTGATGTTGTTTTAGCAGGCGTTTACTGTATGAAATTCTGTTTTAGGGGTACTTGCTTTTAACTTACAGGACATTTGAATAAATAGAATAAACTACATGGAAAAAAATGGTATGTCTGTACTTAAATTCCAGTACTTGCTACTTGTATATGACAAATCCGGAATACTAGAATTCATTATTTTTTCTCCTAAACCCATCCCTCCTCCTAACTTCCCTATTTATGTCCAGGTCACTACTGTTTTTCTGGCCTTCCATATACATTCAGTTGCACATTTTTTCCACATCCTACCTCCCCAAGTACTCTCACATCCATCCCCTTCTCTCTACTCAGATCCCAAGCACCTTAGGCCAAGCTCTCATTATCTGTCCACTGGATTATGGGAATAACTTTCTAATTGGTCTTCCTGTATCCAGTCTTTTCTCTGTCCAGTCCATCCTCCACATAGCTAAATTGGTGTTCTTAAAGTACAAATCTGATTATGTCTTTCCTCTGCTCAAGAAGCTTCAAGAAGTGGCTGCCCATTTTTTTTTTTTTAGAATAAACTTGTTTGTTTCACATTTAAGCCTTTCACATTTTGTCTCCAACCTGTCCAAACTGACACATTACTCCCTCAAATCCATGCTACAATTCATCTAAACTGACCTATTTAATGTTCCTGGTGTACAACATTACATCTTCCACCTCCAGGCCTTTGTACTGGCTGTACATTTCATGCCCAGCATGCTCTCCCTCCTTAATTCCTTCTCTCAGAACCTCTAGCTCCCTTCAAAGTTTATCTCTAGAACCCTTTCTTCAAGTGGTCTTAGCTAATTACTCCTTATAGTTGCTCTATCACCTATTATTGTGTGTTTTTCTTGTGTTTACTCATCAGCAAATGTTTTGTTTCCCCCTAATAAGAGATTATATTCTGTTGTGGGGCACGGACTGCCTGTCTTTGTTTACCTTGCACTTAGGACAGAACCTGATGTATACTAGGCACTTAAGTGTTTGATAACAATAATAACAGTAATAAACTAGTATTTATATAGTGCATTTAAGTTTTTGAAGCACCTTACAAATGTGATTTATTTGATCTTTACAATGACCCTGGGGGGTAGGTGCTATTATGCTTATTTTACAGTTGAGGAAACTGAGACAGACAGGCCAAGTCACTTGCCCAGGGTCACACAGCTAAGTGTCTGAGGTAACATTTGAACTTGGGTTTTTCTGATGCCAGTTCTAGCACTGTACTGTACAATCTAGCTTTTTCTACCTTAGACTTTAGTATTTGAATATAGTCAAAGTAGGTTAACAATTCATAAATGGCTATTTTAGACCTGGAGTAACTTCTTTCCAGCTCAAAGAAATCCCATAGCAAATGGTCAGCATCCTTTTATGAGGAAGAACTCTTTGGAGTAATAGAAAATAACATCATGAAAATCCACATTCTAGCATGTATGAGAGGATTTTAAAAATTGATTCTAGAGAGATTTCACTGCAGTACAGTTATCCCTTCCACATTGCAACTTTCCCCATGTCAGTTTCCATATATCTCAGGTTGGCATAAGAAATTAAATGGGAATATTTTGGGAGTTTTGGGGAAGCCACAGATGACACATGAAGGCCAGGAGACGAAATAGAAGAAGTTTAGAAACTCAGAAATGCATAAAATATGTGTATTGCATTATATAACATAAAAATATTTTATCTTATAATACCATAATAATTCAGACTTCTTCTCTGGTACAAAGGGAGGGCCAAAAAATTTTACTTAGACTTTCCAGATTGAGGGGGCACCAAGCCTCTACCCCCCCAGATGTTGAAGGGATAACTGTAATACAATAGACCAAGTAGTAGTTGTCTCTAGCAGGCCTTTCTTGTAATTAATGTGTGGTTAAGGAACTGGAAAGCTCCTATAACCTTTTTCTGTTATATCATTAGTAAAATGACCATATCAAATCAGTTGTTACCTAGGAGGGCTGGGATGGCCTGAGACATAAGATGGAGAAGGAGGAGGAAGATAGTGTGTCACCAGCAAAGGTGTCTTGTCAAATGACAGTGGATGAGTGCCCTTGACCTTGGGTTTAAAAGGGGAAAGGGTGAACATGAGGTTTCTAGACCTGAGCTCTTGTGCACTCCTGCATATGCTTTTATATTCATTTTCTACAAGTGTCCTGACTCCTGATGTACCTTAAAATTAGGACTATGTTCCATCTCTAGATTCTCCTGGCTCCCACTTCCAAATTCCCATAGAGTAAGTGCTTAGTAAATATTGAGACTTAAAAGCTTTAAATTATATGATGCATATCAGAGTTTTGGAGTATTGTATAGTTCCTAATTGGAAAGTGCTAACTAGAGCATAAATAGTAGGGGGGAAATTCCTTCCTCCCTTTATAGGACGGGACAGATATTTAGTATTTTGTTGTAACAGTTCTGTTATGACCAGAGGAGAACATTGAAAAGGCCCCTGTGGACAGATCATTAAATATTTGATCTATGTTTTTATTCTTGTAAATTTTTTTGTTTTTATATCTGAGTAGAGAGACGAGTCAAAATAATATTGTGGTCAGGAGAGGTCCAGTGGCCTCAAGCTTACTGGAACTGGAGGAAACCATGATACCACGCCAACTGGATCCTCTGCAAATTTGTTTTCTAATGTCAACTGGGCCCTCACTGCTGCAAGCCAAACTCTCTGTTCTTCTTTGCTGATCAATTTATTATCTCATTTCCCACAGGATGTGTCCCAAACCTGATCTTTCCTAAGCCCCGTGGCATCCCTTCCCTGCCCTCGGCCAGTGTATTGGGTTTGTTCTGAAACTGGATATCCCATAGGCATCTCAAATTCAACATACCCAAAACAGACACTGTTATCTTTCCCCCAAAGCCCTCCCTTCTTCCCAGCTGCTGTATTTATTGTCAAGGGCACCATCATCCTCTCAGTCACCCAGGCTTGTAACCCCAGTGTTATCTTTGACCCCTGATTCTTACTCAGCCCACATATGCAAATCTTGTCATTTTTTCCTTCACTACATCTTTTGTGCATGTCCTTTGCACTTACACAGCCATCACTGTAGTACATGCCTTCATCGTAATTTAGCTTCTCACCTTATCTATCATTCAACAGAAATTGCTCTTTTCAGTTACTGATGGCCCCTTATTGCTAAATCAGGTGACCTTTCTCAGTTTTCATCTTTCTTGACATATCTATTGCATGACACTGTGGACCACTCTCTTAGACCCGCTTTCTCTTATTTGAGTTTTGTGACACTGCTATCTCCTGGTTCTTCAACTTGTCTGACTGCTTCTTGTCTACTACTTATCTCCTCACCTAATGACTGCTATTGCAGTAGCCTTCTGATTGGTTTCCCCTCTTAAGTCTCTCTCCATACTAGTCTGTCCTCCTCTCAAATATGGAGGGTGAGTAGGTCTGACACACACACACATCTGTCTCAGTGATGATTCCCTATTACCTCTATTATCAAATATCCTTTTTCACTTAAATCCTTTTCCCCCCACAAAATCCTTTTTTATTTAAAGCTCTTCATAACCTAGTCCTTTCCCACCTTTCCAGTCTCTTCACATTTAGTTCTCTTCCATGCACTCTACATTTCAGCAACACTGTCCTACTTGCAATTCCTTGAACAAGACATTCCTTTTCCCAATTCCAAGCCGTTGTCCTGGCTGTCCTTCATGGCTGGAGTGCTCTGGCTCCTCACTTTGGCCTTTTGGTTTCCCTGATTTTTAGGAAAGCTCAGGTCAAATTCCACTGACTCCATTCCCCCCCAGCTGCCCCTCTGTGATTGTCATCTGACTACTTTGTACGTCTCTTCTATGTACTCAGTTTACATGGAATCTCTTCCTTTAGACAATAAGTTCCCTGAGGGCAGGGACTATCTTTTCATTTTTTTTTTTTTGTATTCTCAGTGCACAGTTCTTGGCTCATAGTTAGCAGTTAATACATACCATTGACCTGACTCAAGCTAACAGAATTTTTGGAACTTTTCCTGAATTAACTCAAAGTGGAATCAAGGACCCGAAGAGAGAAACTAACGCAGGTATTGGACAGGTCTCTGTGAGACCAAAGCCTTTGGAAGACTCTGGACCATTGACATATTATTCTCTGTCACGTACTCATTGGTCTAGTCAAAATAATCCATTTTCTATTGTTCCTCAGTATTTCCATCTCTTTTTTCTATACTTTTGTCCAGGTTGTCTGCTAAACCTGCAAAATACACTCCCTCCTCACCTCTTCTTGTAAGAATCCAAGTTTTAGACTTTAAAAATATCTGATTGGACTTGGACATTATTGTGGACATATATGTGTGCAATTAAAACTCTCCAAAAAAAGTTATCTTCTCCCAAATTTTTCTGTGACCCAGTCAAATGACTTATTTCCAGTAACATTGGAATATTAGTACTAGCTTATGATGTAGTGCTAATATCTTAGATTGGAATTCACATTTTAAAAAATATTTTTGTTATATCATCAATATTTAGCATTCACTTCCTATACTTATTCCAACCATTCTCTCTCACTTCTGCTTACCATTGTACTGACAGAATACATTACAAATTCCATGTTATTCAACTTTAGTTGGGTTCTTACTACAGCAAGGCAGTCCATTTATTCCCCCTAATACTTTATTCTCCCCTAATTCTGTCTCCCCACAGAAGCTGTTCTATACCTATTACCTTTTCAAGCTGCCTCTTCCCCACATTTCCTTTTCTTTCTTTCTCTTTGACTTTGCCTCTTACATTACTCAGAAAATTGAGGCCATTGAACATCAACCCTGTCTTCATTGTTAAACCCCTTGACAGCATCTCTCAAGCTATTTTCCTTTCCCCCCAGACTCTGGGGGCAAAAAAAAAAGAGTCGTCCCTTTCCTTGCCAAGGCCAGTTCTCCAGTATGAATACTTGATCTCATCACCTCTTGTTTTCTCCAGCATATTGTATCCTCAGTTATCCTGTTTGTCCCATTTTTTCAGCCTCTCCTTATCAACTGGTTTCTTTCTTACTGACTTTAAATATGCTTATCCTTCCATCAGTCTTATCATGCTCCCTCATCTTCACTAGATCCTACTATCTTCTCAAGCTGTCATCTTCTATCTTCTTTTCCCCTTTCTTAGCCAAATTCTTTGAGAAAGCTGTCTATACTTTCTGTTTCCATATCCTCTCTTATTACTCACTCAACCCTTTGTAATTTGGCTTCTGAGTTCATCATTCAACATAAGTTACTCTTTTCAGTAACCAGTGGTCTTTTATTGCCAAATATGATGGCCTTTCCCAGTCTTCATCTTTCTTGACATATCTGTCTCATTTGACACAGTTGTCCACACTCTCTTCATACATATTTTCTCTTCTCTGAATTCTGTGATGCTGCTAGCTCCTGGTTCTTTTCCTTATCTGACTACTCCTTTGCTGCCTCATCATCTGTATCATGCCCCTTAAGTGTGGATGTTACCCAGAGTTCTGACCTAGTCCGTTTTCTTCCTCTAACCAAAGAGTTCTCAACCTTTTTTGTGTCATGGACCCCTCTGACAATCTGAAGCATATGGAATCCTTCTCAGGGCAGTTTAAATGCATAAAAATACAATACATAACATTACAAAGGAAATCGATTATATTAAAATGTAGGTTATTAATTTTTTTAAGTTCAAAGATCCCAGGTTAAGAACTGCTGCTCAGCATTTTCTCTTGCTAACCTCATGAAGTTCACATGAGTTTTACTATCATCTCTATGTAGATGACTCACAGATATATCCAACTTCAATCCATTCCAAAGATGTTTTAAGCTCAACATGTCCAAAACTGAACTCATTATCTTTGCCCCTCAAGCCCTTCCCTATTTTACACTCTCCTGTTTTTGTCAAAGGCATCACTGTTCTTTCCATTAACTACGTTTGTAACGGTGGCATCATCCTTGACTCAGTCTCCCTCACCCCCACATCTCCAATCAGTTGCCAGACCATGCTCTTTCTAACTACACTAGAACTCTCACTCAGATACCACCATATTTCAGGCCTTCATCACTTCTTGCCTAGAGTATTATAAAAGTCTCCTTGCCTCAAATCACTCTATTCCAGTCTATCCTGCTGCCTAAGTAATTTTCCTTAAGTGCAGGTCTGACCTTACTCATTTACCTCCACTGACTTTCTGTTGCCTCTAGGATAAAATATAAACTCTTTTCCTTGATTTTTAAAGCTCTTTACAACTGGCCTCAACTTATGCTTCCAGGTTCACTGTATGTAAACCTCCTCCTGAACTTTGTAATCCAGCCAAACTGGCTTTTTTTCCTTTTCAATATACATGACACTATCTCCAGTTTTCATCTTTGTGCCTTTCCACATGCTTAGAACACACTCAATCTTATCTCTGCCTCTAGGAGTTCTCTTCCTTAAGAAGCAGCTCAGGCACCATCATCTGCATTTCCTGATTTCCCTCCTTCCCCATCTCCTAGTGGCCTTCTCTCCTGGATACCTTGAATTTAGCTACTTGGTATATATTTGTATTTATTCTGTTTATATTTATGCTGGTTATCATTCTTATGTGTCTTTGTTGTCTTCCTTGTTGGGATTTAAGCTTCTAGAAATTATGGATTGTCTCATTTTGTGTATGTGTATCCCTAACACCTAGCTTGGTATACATAGTAGTTTTTTAAAATTTTATTTGTTTAAATTTTAATTTATGAAATAAAATAAGCATTTGTATAACATAGTATAATAAAAAATATTGCACATGAAACTTCTAATCTGTTATGTACAACTTGCTATTCCTTTTAAATATATAATAAAGTTGTCATGTACATTTCATTTTTTTTTCCATTTTTTCTCTCCCCCCCTCCAGATGGCTACCATTAGACGCAAATATGTATGTACATGTGAAACCATTTTATATATACTTCTATTTATCAATTCTTTCTCTGGATGCAGAGAAGTGTCTTCCTTCATATGTCCCTTGTAGTTAATTTGGGTTTATTTATAATAGTCAAAATGACTTATTAGCTCAAAGTTGTTCTTAAAAAACAATATTGCTGGTACTGTATACAACTTTCTCTTGGTTCTATTCATTTTGCTCTTCATTATTTTGTGCAAGTCTATCCATGTTTTTTCTAAGATCATTAATAAATAATTATTGGTTAGAAGTTGTCTGGTTCAGTTCACTTGTTTTACAGATGAAGAAATTAAGGCCCAGAGAGACTAAGGGGTTGCTCAGAGTCACACAGGTAAGGTATAGTGACAGGGCCGAAATGAAAATAATGACATTTTTGCACTTGTCCTCTTAATTGGCCATACGTTGTTCAAAATCTGAACAGTGTCATCTGCTTTCTTCATAACTCTTTGAATACAGTGAATTGTTGGTTTGATTCTATTAAGTTCTCAATAAAAAAATGTAACAAGCTCATTTTAAAATTCATAAACTTTATCCATTTTATTTGCCTAGATGGTGAATAAAGTAAATTGGGTTTAAAAACACTTGGTAGTGATTACAGAAGTAATTGAAGGGGAAGATTAGAGAAATGAAAGAAAGCTACCTAAAGTTATGAAAGTTAGTCCCTGAATTCTCATCTGATTTGTATTTTAAACTTCCACAGAGCACTGAAATTGCCTTAAAGTTTTACCATAATACCACAAGGTCAGCTAATACACACATGTGCACACACACACACACATACACACACACACGTACGTATGTATGTATGTATATATGTATCTATAGTGGAAAGAATATGGGACCTGGAGTCAAAGGCCTTGGATTCAAATCCCACCTTTAATGCTTACTATCTGGGACCTTGACAGTCCACATAATTTTCCTGGACCTCAGTTTTCCTTAACTGTAAAATGAAAGAGTGGAACTAGAGGGCCTCTTAGGGCCCTTCCATTTCTAGAGCTATGATCAAATTTGATTTTAATAAAATTTGAGAAAAATTCTGATGAAGGCAGACCTTCTTATTACCAGTTAACACATTACATAGAAGTAATTTGATTGTTTTCCCCAACTCCCCAAAACAGTTGTCTAAGATAAGAATCAATAGCGCATTACATTAAAAAAATTTAAATTACAGTAGTGAGTATTTTTAAAAGCTGGTAGCTCTTTGTGACCATTTATAACCCAGTTCTAAAGGGTTATATCCTTCTTATTGTTTGTTCAGTTCTTTCTAGGTCTAGGCTTTAGGAAAGTGTTAGGGTACAAAGTAAAGAATACTAGAGTTGGGGTCAGAAATTTGGGTAGAATTCTGATTTAGTGACTTACAAACTGTGACCTTGAATTATTTACATGGTTTCTCTGGACCTCAGTTTCATCAATTGTTGTAAAATATAAGATTTGGGATAGGTAGCTTTTGAAGTCTCTTACAGTTTTAAAGCCTCTGATTCTTTGATCTCTGTAAACAACTAAAGTCATAAGGTTACATACAAGTAATTGGAAAAATTCCTGGCATAATATGCAACTATTTGGTTTAAATGGAAAGTTCCTTTCAGAAATAGGAGGATATAATTTGGCAATGAGAAGGACAGATGTTCCAGAGATAGGTGTCCATTTTTATATACCTGTTTAATGAGTAGAGCTTTCTCTAAGTTTGTGTAAGAAAGATGTACCAGACAACCCTGAAAAATAACTTAATATGAGCAAAACTGACAGATAATATTTTTATCAGGAATCATTTACTTACAATTTTTTCACTTTCTTGCCAGAAACTGACAAATCTATTTACATGTATTTAAATATAGTATGTAAGTATGTATGTGAGAGTGTATCATTTATCACCAGATTTGAGAAACAGTGTTGGGATCCATTAAAGGAATTGTAGACCCAGTGGCTTCTCACCTATCTTGCAACCCCACATATCTGAAACATTGGTAAGAACCAGGAAATAACCCCCAAAGGCCTCTGAATAGTGAGAATAGAGGTAAATAGAGAAGTTGGCATTCTTTATTCACGAATATCCGTTCTCAACCCTACCCTTTCAAGCTCTTAACAGCAGGGGAAATTGATAACTTCAAAGGAGGGTGTTACTATTTTATAGCACAGTAATTGATTATCATAATGAAGAAATGGTTAAATTCTACATAGTCTGCTTAAGAAAGTAGGAAAATGTGTAATACAATTTAGAAATATTTTTCTTCTACAATGGTTAAAATAAACTATTGTAAACTCTCTTATTATTTGGAAGACCTAGCTATTAGATGTGTAGATGAGTATGTCCTTTCAAATTCCAAATCACTTAGGTATTGCTGGGCCACAATAACTATTTTTCAACTACTGTGGCACAACATACATTCCTTTTAGAGGAGAAATAGCAGTAAGTTAAACATTATTAGACCTGGCTGTCTGATGTTACTTTCCAAACCAGAGTAGTGTGATTTAGAGTAACAGCCAACCCCTGGAACAAGGAAAACTCTGTCAGAAAGAATACACATAAACTAGAATGTGGTCTGTATTTTTTACCTAAAAATTTTAATGCCTAATCTTTGTGAGTGTTTATATGCCAACAATAGATACTTAAACATATGAGTAGGTCACTATATCTACATACAGCATTGTCTTTAATTAGGACTCTTTCTGTGCAGAGTCTTTTTTAACAGTGGATGCCAGATGATGTGGACAAATGTGATGCATTCTTTTTCCCCAAAGTAAACCTGTGAATTTCAAGAGAGAATCTGATGCTTCCAAGGGTTTATCTTAATTATGAAGTTGACCTGGCACTGTGTTTAAGTTGTAATAGCATTTGTCAAATATGCTTTCTCATGTTCTTTGAGAAATTACTTTCACTGCACAGTTGACAGTTTCCCATCCCAAAAGTCAGTCGCCTGTCTTTCCTGGGTCACTGCCTCTAGAAAGCACCATCATACCATCTAAATTTGAGTCTCTCAGCAATTTTTAAAATCGACTGACTTAATACGTTCATTGTAAATATTCATTGTTCATGTTCACTTTATGTGAAATGAATTTTTAAAAAGTGTGTTGGCTCTATTTTGATCTAGTTTTTACTTGGTGTTTCAACACTTTCGTCTATGGCAAAGGTGAGGGACCTTTACTAGCTTAGGTCTTTTTGCTTGTCATCTGGATTTTGGAATGTTTTTTTATGTGGTTTTGCTACTGCCAGTGGACACTCATACTAGCATCACTATCATCATCTCGGTCTTCTTTATCAGAATCCTGGTGCAAAAATTAGGAGAATGTCATAAAAGTTTTGGGGAATTGTTTGAGCAATGTCTGTTCTGATTAGAACTATTTGAGTTGGACCTTTATGTTTTCTTCTGTGACAGTACCTTTCTCTTTTCTGGCCTATAAAGAAAAGACTTCTCTTTACTTCTTTGTTCAGCAATGGCATAAATAATCTTTAAGATTATAAGAGAATGAGGGAGAAAACTCATTTTCCCCACCAAAGGAAAGATTTGTTTCAAGTATCAGAACATAGAAGCTTTGATTCTGTCACAATCAAGAGAATAAACAGTCAAGTTTAATTATTTGTGATTCCATGTTTCAAATTCATCTACATGTTAAAATTTATTTCTATCCCCCAGATCAATACTAGTGATGCTTTCATGGTGTGTGGCCGTGTGCAGGGCAGTGGAAAATGTGAGCTACTCAACAGGCACATTTTTAGCTGAGGTGAATGAGGCAATGCTCTGCCTTCCTGTTTGAGTTCTCATATTGTAAACAAGTATCCTTTTCGTGGTCCAGTTAGAACTGTTTTTCACGTTTTTTGTGCTTTTTGTTAGTGATTTCACTGTATAAAATGGCCTCCAAGCATAGCAGAGAAAGCTGTCTACTGTTCCTATCTGAAAGAAGGCTGTGATATGATTTACCGAGAAAATGTGTTAGATAAGCTTCATTGAGGTATGAGTTGTAGTACTGTTGAATGTGAGTTAAATGTTGATGAGTCAACAATACAGTATATCTAGAAAAAGGAAGAAGAAATTTGCTGATCTGTACGTGAGGCCACTCTGAAAAATGCTAAAGTAGTAATGTGTCCCAAGGCTTGCAGCGTTTCCCCTTGAAGCAATAGCAGAATAGCAATTCTCTAATTCTGTGTTCAAGGGGACTTTGTAGAATATACAAATGACTACTCAAATAACAAGAATTGACTGTAATTCCCTTTGACTGGAATATGGTCTGGACTATCTATGTACATATAATTGTGAAGCTTTTTCTGGACCTCTTAGTTACTAATGCCTCTCCAGAAGGGGTGCCACTCCTCCTTTTCTTGGTTACTTTGTATCTCATATTATTTGTTTCATATCTACAGCTTCCTTATTACTTGTGTACATGTTATTTTCTTTTTCTTTTTCTTTTTTGGCTAGGTAATGGGGTTAAGTGACTTGCCTAGGGTCACACAGCTAGTAAGTGTTATGTGTCTGAGGCAGGCTTTGAACTCAGGTCCTCCTGAATCTAGGGCTGGTGCTCTATCCACTGCGCCACCTAGCTGCCCCTGTACATGTTATTTTCATAGATACCTTGAGGACAAGGACTTTTTCTGAGTTTGCCATTTTATCCCAATTCCTAGCATAGTGGGGTACATAGTAGGCATTTAATAAATGCTTGCTAATTGAGAAGTGAACATGTCTAAGTAATGAACCTTGGAGGGAGTTCTTAAGAGGAGTATACCAAAGATTTGGTCTTGGCTCTCAGATATTCTGCATTTTTATTAGTGACTTAAATAAAGTTGAAGATGGCACAATGGATAGAGTGCTGGCCCTAAAGTCAGGAAGACTTCAGTTCAAATTTGGCTTCAGATAGTTACTAGGTATGTGACCTTGGGCAAGTCACTTAACTTCTTTTTGCTTCAGTTTCTTCAGCAATAAAATGGGGATAATATCAGCACCTTCTCCCAAGGTTGTAGTGAAAATCAAATGAGATAATATTTGTGCCTGGAACATAATAGGCACTTGAATGCTTATTTCCTTCCTTAATCATGTTTGTATATCATACACAAAGCTCAAAAAAATGGCTAACTCTGTGGAGCAACACCTAAAATGATCTGGACAGTTTCTAGCAGAAATATTAAATATGCAGTGGTGGGCCACAACATTCCACAACAATCCTGAACCAGATTAAAATATAATTGGGAAATAATAACAAAATAAATAAAAATACAGTAAGACATAGATATTGCACTTTAAAACTGAATCAGTCTGCAGCCTACCGGGATCCTTACGTGCAGATCAGTGGCCTTCGTTTCTGTTTGCGTTTGACACCTCTGGCTGAGGATAGGCCAAATAGAGTAGGATGAAATTTAGTTGGGATAAGTATAAAGTCCCATATTCATGCTTAAAAAAAAAAAAACTCAACAAATCCAGGATGGGGAAGTTATGGTGAAACTAGAGTTAATATGGAAACAAATTTGGGGGTTTTAGTGTCCTGAAAAGAGTATTAAGATAGCAATCTAAAAAGGTACTGCAGTCATAGGGAACAGTAATAGTCAGGTATAGTAGTCAGAGTGAGGAAGTAGATAGTCCCACTGGTCAGACTGTATCTGGAGCATTCTGTTCATTTGTCCACTCCACATTTTAGTAAGGACATTGAGAAACGGAAATGCATTAAAAAGTAAGGCAATGATTACTATGAAGGGGCTGAAAACCCTGCCATATGAAGATTGATTGAAGGGACATGGGGAATACAGTCTAGAGAAGAGAAGATTTAAGGGGATGAGGCATGATAACTGTCTTTAAATGTTCCAAGGGCTATCATATAAAGTATTATATCATATATACTGTCATACATAGTCATTAGATTTGTTCATTCTGTTTGGCTTTAGAAGGCAGAATTAGGAGCAATGTATAGAAATTGTAGAAAAGCACATTTTGATTGTAGATGTGAGGAAATCTTCCACATATTTTGAGCTATCTTAGAGCTGAATAAATAATTACCAGTTTTGACTCTGGAGAAGATTTAAGAACAACCACTTCCTTCCCTTCATTGTAGGGACAGGGAACGATGGTGTGGAATATTACATATACTGTTTGATATGTTTGATGGGTTAGATTTGCTCAACTGCTTCTTTCCTTTTTTTTCCCTTCAAAATCTTTGTTGCAAGAGATAGCTTGCTGGGCAGAGGAAGGGTGAAAGATGTATCTGAAGTTTTTTTTTTTAAGGTATCTTTAAAAATAAAAAAAAATTATTAAAGAAAATATACTACTAGGTTCAAATAGTTGAATGAACTGCCTTAGGAAGTAGTAGGTTTGCTGTCAGTGAAGGCTTTTAAGCTGAGTCCCTTTCCAGGATGCTGAAGAAGGGATTTCTGTTCGGATATGGGCCAGATGAGAAGGGCTTAGATTCTGTGGAAATGTGAAACAGTACAGAGGAAAGTCCTGGGTTCTCTGAGTTGGGAAAAATTCTTTTCCAAATAATATGATACCATGAAAAGAGTATTTGACTTGAGGCTAGGCCCAAGGTGAATCCTGTCTCCGGTGCTCACTAATGGCAGAACCTTCCCTCTACTACGTACCAATAAAAATGGATTTGATTTATATCAGGTACTTCATTTTCTTTGAGTTTTTTTTTGTTTGTTTTTTAACAATACAGAACACATTTATTAAGTGCTTGCTGTGTAAATCAGAGTACTATGTTTTGAGAGAACTGATTATTAATAACCAATGATTTGGGGAGATACAGAGTATCCCTGCACCCCCACCTTCTTCTAGAGCCTTGATTTCAAAAGTTCAATCTCTTGAAGGGCATTACTGATAATGTCAGACCCTAGCCAGGTGGGGAAGCCATTGTGCTCTGCTCTGCTTTGGGTGGGGATAAATTCTTTGAATAGATTGCCCAGGGTTAGGGGTAACTTAGAAGTAAATGACATATTCATTTGAATAGGATCAGCCCCTCATTGTAATATTCATTCTATCTTTAATTGTTAACTAATCAGAGTTGATTGCCACCCTCAGGAACACCCCTTTTCCCATGGGCATATAAGTTGTGAGCTGCCAATGAATCTCTTTGGTCTAAGAGATGGATGGCCAAATGGCTATCCTTTTATTAATAAGCATACTGGAATTATTAATAAAATGATTAATTTACCCAGAAGTTATGTCTTTTGAAATTTTTAAATGTTACAGTTTGGTGCTAGGTTCAGGTAAGACTTGATGATCCCTCAATTCAAGGAGCTTATAGTCTAAGGGGAGAGATGACACACACAAGTAACTGCAATACAGAATTGAGTATAAATGTAAAAGGAAGGCAACAGAATACATTGAAGAAGGCAATCAATTGAAAGCCAAGATAAGCTGTGGTTGAAAACAAAAGCAACAACAAGCTGCCCTCCAAATTCAAGTAATCAGTTCAAGACAAGACCATGCTTTGTTGGTAACAAATTTCATTATGGAACAAATTTCATTATCACAAAATCCTTCCTGATATCTAGCCTAAATACACTGAGAGAGAATCATTCCAGGTTATCTTGTGGTATTCCAGTATAAAGGAAGAATAACTAGTTGTCATTCTCCATATCTTTCCCAGAATTTGACCTTGATTTTATGTAGTGGATATTTTCCGCAGCTTTAGTCAGTGGTCTTCAAGAGCTTGTTTATGTGAGGGAAAAAAATCATCAAGGTTGGGGGGAGGGGAAAGGACAAAAACTCTTGTTAGGGGCCTCTCTGCAACTGCCTAGCAGGTTCTTAGGTAACTCACAAAGCCATTCTTTTACCAGGTTCATACTTTCAAAGTCATTCCAGCTTCATGGAACCACCGAGAGCTTTTCCTCCATTGGTATTGACTTGGAGATCACTTCCATGACAGATCCATTGGATCCACTGACTTAGAGCCAGAAAAGATCTTAGGAACCATTAAGTACAGTCCCCCTTATTTTTACAGATGAGGACACTGAGGCAAAGAGAGGTTAAATGACTTGCCCAGAGTCACACAGCTATTAGGAATATGAGGTGGGAGCTAGGTGTAGGTGCAGGTAGGTGGCACAGTGAATAGACCCTGGGACCTGGAGTCAGGAAGTCAGAAAAACTTGAGTGCAAATCCAGTCTCAGACACTAGCCGTGTGACCCTGAGCAGGTCACTTAACCTGGTTTACTTCAGTTTCCTCATCTGTCAAGTGAGCTAGAGAAGGAAATGGCAAACCAATCTACTCTGTTTGCTAAGAAAACCCCAAATGGGGTCATGAAGAGTTGGACACAACTGAACAACAACAAAAAACTTCCTGACTCTCATCCAATTTGGTGATATGTCCATTATGCCATACTGCCTCCTGGCATTAGATTAAGATTGTAGTGGTATTATATATTTTTTGAAAATTTGTAAAGATATGAATCAGATTTTAATGGTACATGGTAGAGGGGAGTCTCAGTTATTTAAAGAAACCCTATAGTAAATCTTCTTGTAAAACAAGTAATCTTATTCTCAACCCCAGTCTCCAAGACTATGCCCTTTAATTTCTCTGAACTTGTTTCTTCATTCATAAAGTCAGACCACTAGTACTTGCATTCTAATGACCTTGTGGAGTTCTTGCTAGGGTATTTTTTTTTTGTTTGTTTGTTTTTAGGCAATTGGGGTTAAGTGACTTGCTGAGGGTCACACAGCTAGTAAGTGTCAAGTGTTTGGTCTGAGGCAGGATTTGAACTTGGGTCCTCCTGACTTCAGGGCCGATGCTCTATCCACCATGCCACCTAGCTGCCCCTCTTGCTCGGGTTTTACAAACAGAAGTTGATTATCCTCAGAAAGAGAGTTGGGAGGCAAAGAGTGGAAAAAATTTTCATAAGGTCAATTGATTTAGAGCTGGAAGGGTCCTCAGAGGCAATCTAATCCAATTTCCTCACTTTACAGATGAGGAAACTGAGGCCCAGGGAGAATAAGTGGCAAGCCCAATAATGCAGTTGTAAGCATCAGAGGCAGTATTTAAGCCCATGTTTTCTGACGCCACTACAGGAGCTCTTTCCACCGTACTAGGTTGCCTCTTGTGGGTTGTAAAAGTGAAAAAGTGTGGAGGTGAATTAATAGGGTAGTAGAGCACTGTAATACCCAATATGACTTGGGGTTTGCCTGTCCATCTAAAGTTATTTGACAAAAGTCCTCAAAACATGGAAATGTCTTTTTCTTCTGGTGGGAAGATAGGATTTTATAGCCACTTTTGGAATACATGTATTTGTTAAATTGAGCATCCCTTACATCTCTTAATTAAACTGTGGTAGATTAGTGCTTGAGGTTTTATTCTGCTTAACTCTAATTACATGGGAACTTTACTCATCATTTATTAGAAGTGTTTCAATGTAATTTGGTCCATTATTAGCCAAGAGTGTGAGTTATGGTGCATAGAGTTCTAAGAGGAACAAATAGGGCAATTGGAATAATTAATGGCAAAAGGCATGCCTTCCTTTTTGATTAAAAGGAAAACTAACCTGGAGTCTATTCCCAGTTTTTTTCTTTTCCTCTTGCTGAGAAAATTAGGTCCAAAGTTCGGTCTCCTTATCATAGCCTTTTACCTGAAATACATTACTTAACATTCTAGTATAAATATGACTCTCAGTGCAAGTCTCTTAAGATATCAGGTTTCTTCTAGCTAAAGGGAAAGTCTTTTCACAAATCAGAAACCCATTTCTGCTCTGCCCTTGAGAAATTAGGGCACCCAACCTCTTCATTTTAGGATTCACCATTTATTGTTTTGAATATTAAATAGTTTGGGGGGAGAGGGAGAAGGGAATAGGAGACAGAAGAAATTTGAAACAAGGAGCCCTTGGGGAGGGACCTTGAAAATCAGCTTTTGCTGCCTATGGTTGCTAATGAATACCTTAGTCGAATGTTAGGTTTAGTTTGAAAGACTAAAAAGTGGGTTGGGGGTGGGGAGGGAAAGGAGAAGAAAAAAAAAGAAATTTACATGATAACTTTGTTTATTTAAAAGGAATATCAAATTGACATAGTAGATTTGCAGTTTCATGTGCAATTTTTTTTATTCTACTATGTTGTGGAAATGCTTGTTTTATTCCATACATTAAAAATAAAATAAATTTAAAAAATAAAATAAAACAATTGTCCTAGATCAATCTCTTAGAATGTTCTCCTAATTTTCCCTCCTGCCCTTCCCGCTCCTCAAGTGAGAGGTAAAAGGAATGGGAGAATGGAGCAGGAAATGGTCACTTGCTACTGGAGGAAAAGTAGGACTCCTAGTCTCCGGTGACCTTCCTCTCCTTAACTCCCCTCTTCCTTCCTTCACCACCCCCTTCCAATAAGAAGTATACCTGAACTTTCCTACTGGAGTCAACTTATAGAGCTGGGGCTCTTAACTTTTGTGTGTGTCATGGACCTCTTTGGCAGTCTGGTGAGACCTGTGGACTCCTTATGACAGTGGGTTTTTTTTTAATGAATAAAATAAAATACACAGGATTACAATTATATTGAAATAAAGTTATCAAAACATTAAAAAAAATGAAGTTCACAGAACTCACAGGTTATGAACTGCTGCTTGGGAAATTCTCCCCTGGCCCCAAATCTGAAACAGACTCCTTCTATAATGTTCTACTAAGTCAAAGTTTATTCAACATTGGAAGCAAGTTGCTTTACTATCACTTGCCTGATCCTGCCTAGATACTGATTAATATAGGGCACTGTCTTTGAAAAGGGATCATTGATTTAGAGCTGGGAAGGACCTCCCTCAGAGTGAATTTGGTTCAACACCCTCATTTTAAAGATGGCACAGTTGATAAAGTACTGGGCCTGGAGTCAGGAAGAACTTAATAGCTGTGTGACCTTGGGTAAGTTATAGGACTTTTGTTTGCTTCGGTTTTCTTATCTGTAAAATAAGGATAATAATAATACCTATTTCCCAGGGTATTGTGAGGATTAAATTAGATAATATTTGTAAAATGCTTAGCATAGTGCCTGGCACATAGTAGGTGCTGTATTAATGCTCGCTATTATTATTGTTGTTTTTGTTAATAAAAAACTCTGAGGCCCAAGAAGTTTACATAACTTGCCCAAGCTTATAAAGGTAGTAACAGTGAGGTACCATTTGAATCCAGGCTTTCTGAGTATAAAGCCAGTGGTTTGGTAGCTCTGTTACTATAGAGCACCCTCATGATGACTTACCTGTTCTGTTTAACTACATTTTAAGGCATTTATCAGTTAGCAGAAGCAAGCCCATCTAGTTGAAGCAGCAGAGCACCCTGAGGGAGAGACAGGAGGCAACATATTCCAGGCAAGTCAAACGACCATCACCACCAGTACTAGTTGACCACCATCTCCCCTCAGACTCTGTTGGAGAGAGCCTAGGACTCTAAGCCTAAGAACTTTGGGGATAGCAATATCCCACCAAACCACCAGACCAAACGCTGCAACCAACATGAGGGGAGAAGTCATTGTGGAGAGGACACTTTCATTAACCATCACCAGCACCAACTACTGTCCAATTGGTAGATAGGCATAGTATCCCTTGGGGGTGGCAGCAATCCCCATCCCAGACCACTGGTCCTGCTTTCAGGCCAACCCTTACTGCAAACATCCAAGGAAGTAATTCTTGTGGAGAAGAAGCCAGTCATCCCCACCAACAGCTGTTCCCAGGTGGGCCAGTCTAGCTGAAGCAATGAGGCTATCCTGAGAGAGAGACAGGAGGCAAGTAAGACTACCACCACCACCACCACCACCTTGACCACCATGTTCCCATAGACACTGATGGAGAAAGGCCATGACTCCGAACCCAAGAGTCTTGTGAACGGTAGTGCTTTTAGCTCAGTTTTTGTAGCCATCACCCTTATGGAGATACAGTCTGGCAATTGCTCATGTTGATGCTAAAATTGCATCTTTTGAAGACCTGGAAAAGAAAGTTCTCATCAAAGTCCTTGGCATTGTCCAGTGGTTTATCATCAGAAACTGATATGATTTTTATCAGTGGAAATAATGTTAAAAAGAGGGATAACCAGCTGCTTTGCTGATGAACCTTAAGGACCATGGGATCTTTCAGTCTCACTTGCAGCTGAAACCTTCCCCTATGCGTCATCATTCCCTGTTAGAATTAACTCCTTGAGTCCCTTGAGCAGGGACTGTCTCATTTTTCTTTGTATCCTCAATAGCACAGGACTTCGCACATAGTAAGTGCTTAATAAATGTTTCATTCATTCGTTCAAGTTCTTAAACATTCTGAAGAAAATAGTGATGCAAAGGCAAATATTTGGAATCCTGCTTATCATTTTCTCATTTTAATTTTTAACACTCTATGTGAGAGTAAACCTCAATTTTCTTCTTAGCATTTTATCTTTTAAAAATCTCTTTAACATTTCTGACTCTTAGAATCCTTAGCTTCTTCCTACTCTCAGCTCAGGTGTTACTTCGTGTGTGAAGTCTTTCCTTATTTCCTTTATTATGGTGTTGTCATTCTCAAATTTTCTTATTTACAGGTCTGTTTTCATGTTTACCTTCCAGTAGAAGGTAATCTGAAGGGTTCTTCATTTTTATCTTTCTATCATTAGCACCTAAGGGATAATGCTTGCTTTTTAAGAAGGCATTTAAAAAAAACTTGATAATTTGAATTTCCTACTAATTGTTTTAGGTATAATCTCTTTAGAGGGGGGAAATACATTTCTTCCTTATTTTTTCCCAAGAGAAATAACTGTTACCTGATAATAATTGGATTATTAATCCCCTCATTGTAAGTGGCTATATTAGCTATCCTTTTTGAGTTTCTTCCTTGAAGGAAAAAAAGCATCAGGGCTTGGAGAAATTCTCCAAGTAGTTGTAAGGTATATCTTTTAAAAGGGAAAATACAGGATTGGCAGAAGTCGAATCAGTGAAATAAAGAAATAAGAACAGCTGGATTTTAGGTTTAAAAAAGACCTACATTCTTCCTCCCCCCACCCCCCATTATTGGAGAATCACAGCCTTGAAAAGTTGAATGACATGCAGCTGTTCTTTTATGGTTAGCAAACGAATTCAAGCACAGTGAGGTTTTGCTGAGATCATAACCTTAAGGGAATCAAAGTATAAGTGGGCAATGGTGACCTGACACTAGTGAAGCTCTAGAAGCTAATGGCTCTCAAAGCTTAGAAGGAAGAGCTGCTGTTTGTTTAGTTGTCTTTGAACTCTGGAGAAGTCCAGGGTTCTAACATCAGGTAGCAAAAAAGCTCAAGGTAGTTTGAGCTTTCCTAGGTGAATTTGATGATAATGTTGAGGTTTTGTCAGATGCTGACTTTTGAAAATGTTGGGGATAGTGAGTGCCAGGGTGGCATATGTAACCTGAGCCACATGAGAACAAATGCTAGCCATTTTTAGAACTTCGTAAAATATGAGGGAGGGAAAAAAGTCATCTCTCCTCACAAAGTGACATCATCACTGCTCCTACTGGCTGTCCTTTGTGGACATCCAGCAGAAGCCATCAAATGATTGAGCATGAGGGTAGATAAAAAATACAGTTAAGTGTAGCAATTTTTACTAGGCAGATTGAAATGAGGGGAGTTACACATTGGAACTGTTAAACAGTTGTGACCTCCAGTATTTCCTGAAATTTCCTTTTTCTTTGCTCTCTTCACCTCAGGAACTGATACAGCATTTTTTTTTTTTTTTTTTTTTTTTTCTGGTTCTTTAATCTTGACCTTTCTGGAACCATGAAATCTAGTATTAATTTATATTTTGGTGATGCTTACGTGAGCAGATTCTGTTTTCTCTTCCTTCCCCAAAAGACTGACTTTACTTTTTCCTGAAGCTTCAATTGAAAGTAATAAAAGAATTCTCTACCTAGCTAGCTACAAGTTACCCAAGGACTTTAACAAAATGGAAATATTTAGAAGTGTTTTCAGGTGTGAAGACATACCAGAGGACTAAAAGGAAAAATTCTATGTATTTTCGTGAGGACTGATAAATAAGTTAACAGAAACGGAAAGAGGGAATTTTCTCTTAATTCCTCCCTCGTTTCTTTCCAAAATTCGCCTTCCAGATACTTTCCTGCCCCCGTGTCTTCTATTTCAAATTTCAAATTTCACTATTTCTAATGAAAGGGAACTTTAATTCTGTCACATGACTATTACACCAAATATTCACTGGAAGAAAAATGCTGCCTTTCCAATCTAGGCCTGTTTGAGACAGGTTAAGCATTGGAGAAGCAGCATTCACGTGTTATGATGGTCAGTGCCCTTAACCCCCACTCCCCCACCCCCATCCCTTAAAGCTAAAGGATTAAGGATTCCCAGCTTCATAGAGGCGCTGTTGTAATTATAGTGCTTCTAGGTAGACAAGTTGGACAATACCCATGTGCAAAGTAGGTAATACCTACTTCTGAGTTGTGAAAGGGACTCTTGGGTACTATGACTTATTAAATTCTTGTCACTCATTCTAATGATTTTTTACAGCAGAAGGCAGCAGGATATTGGGGAAAAGAGCACTACATTTGGAATTACAGGGCCTGGATTCAAATCTTTCCTGATACAGCCTCTGTGATTTGGGCAAATCATATAACTTCCCTGGACTTCAGTTTCCTCATCTGCAAAATGCACCATCACTACCCCAAGCCCTTACCTCTCCCTTATTTTTCTATTTTTGTCAAGGGAACCACCATCCTTTCCATTCCAGGAGTCATTTTCTGTTCTTTCCTGTTCTTGTTGATTCTGCCTCTACAATATATGTTGTATGTATCCCATTTCTACTTACCACCCTGGGTCAGGCCTTCCTTGCCTCTAATTTGGACAATTGCAAGAGCCCAGTTAGTTTCCCTGATTCCACTCTCTTTCCTCTCCAATCCATCTTCCTTACAGCTTCTAAATTGATTTTCCTAAAGCACAGAATTGACCATGTCACTCTCTTGACTCCACATTTTAACCAAATTGGTCCACCCTTTCTCCCACTCCTGAAGTGCACCTCTCTTACTTTCTTTAGCTTCTTTTAAAGCCTGGCACTAGTGTCATTTCCCACATGATGCATATCATGATTGCTTGAGTTACTAGACCCTCCTTCGTTAAAAGAAATTAGTTTGTATTCACTTAATGTGTTATTGTTGCATCCCCTACCTCAGTGCAAGTTTCTTCTGGGCTGGGACTTTGCCTTTATCTTTATATTGTCTTCCCCTGCTCAGCCTTCCCCCATCATAGTAGGAACTTAACAAATCTTCATTAAATAGGGTTAGAGGTGGGCGTGGGAGTGGGAGGTCTGTTATCTGACCTGGCTGCCCAATTAAAATAATATTCTTGCCTGAAAAAAAGTTTTCTATAATATTCTGCTTAAAAACATGCTTTTACTTCTGCTTTTGCTATACTTTTCTTCCCGTATGCATGTTTCTCCAGATTTTTTCCTCTTTGCTCAAATATATTTTCTCTCCAGTCATGTCCTTTCTTGCAGTTGTAAAGGCTAGAGACTATATATCTGGTTGTTTATCTCTCTTTTGTATGTATATTATAATAACAAACTTAAAGACAGAAACCTGAGTTTTAGAAATGAAACTACAGGAATTGATGTTCCATGGAGTAGTGTAAATGATCTGATTGGACATTCAGCTATTAGTTGAGTTTTCTTTTTCTAAATAATCTTTAGAGGATTTTTTTGGGAAGGCCATATTTTTGATGCCATACTTAATAGACTTCATAGCCTATTGTGTGTAATCTTTCTAAAAATTTGAAGAAATGTTTTAAATGCTATTATGTATTGATTATTGGATCTAATCCATGTTCCCTGATTGTTTTTTATGAATTAAAGCAAAATTTTAAAAAAACCAGCCAAATAACCAACAAAGTGTCTGGTCAGCTCTTCAATAATTCATCTAAATCCCTCTCTCATCCTTATGATTATACTTTAATTTGTTATCGAATAATAAGTCCAAGGGAAACAATACTCGAATTAAAAAAAGTTACAAATCTGCTTTAAATAAACCTTCCCTTTCCCCCATCTTTAAAAAAAAATTGATTTGCATCCATCCAGATTAAAAATCTTTCAGGTGATAGGATTATAAACTCAGATTTAAGGAAAAGACCTTAGATGCCAACTCCGTCATTTTACAAGTAAGTAAACTGAGGCTCAAAGAAGTTAAATGGCTTGCTCAAAGTCACACAGGTATAGGATAGAGGTAGGATTTGAACCCAGATCCTCTGTTTCCATAGTTGGTGCCCTTTCCTCTACACCTTATTGCCTTTTTTTATTACTCTACTATTACAATGTTGCTGCCAGGCACCAGTTAATTTATGTAGAGATGGGGGGGAGGGCATTGCTTACTACAGTCATGGTAGCTAACAAACAATAGAACAGCTTAATAAAGGAGGGAGGAGATTTATTCAGAACAGTGTTTTTATTGTTTATCTTTTTTCTCTCTCTACTTTTACCATCCCCAACTCTACAGTCATGCAGGAAGAAAACCAGACCAATCAACAAAGCAGTAAATTTTTTCAGTGTAAGGAAGGAAAATTCCCACTACTCATTCCTCCTGATCCTTCTAGTCTTTTGACCACCTTCATATTCCCCCAGCTCCCTTGCTTCCTTCTACCATCCCATGCTTCCATATTGAGCCAATGGCATGCCTTTTTCAATGCTTCCTCAGTTTCTAGTACCTTTGTCACCTTAAACTTATACCATGCCATTCCCCAAATCCCTGGGTCTGGGCTTTTGAGCCTATAGTTCTGGAGAAAGCCTCAATCATTTGGACTTTCTATTGATTCTTGCCAACTAAGGCTCTCAATTAGGCTCTCACTAAGTTTAGCAGTCCTTTTTACCTTTCTAACTAAGGTTGTTCCAAACATTTTCTAGCTTCTGAAAATCCCCATCTTACCTCTTCCTCTCTCTGTCTTTTTCAGCTGAACCCTCCTTTATACCCTGGCTTTCAAGTCCTATTGTGATTGAGCCCAAGCCTGCCATTATAGCCTCAGCTCCCTCTAACCTTCTTCATTCTACCCTCCCTGTATGTACCTCATACTATAGCTAACTGGTACTGCTTGTTGTCTTCTCAAACACATCCATTGCATTTCTTCTTTTTATACATTTTATTTTTAGGCTATTCACTTTGCTGAGAATATTCTTTCTTTCTTGGCCTTGTTTCCTCCCGTCAGAATCTGATTCATACTTCAAGGAAAATTTAGCTCAAATACTCCTTCACCGTGAAGTCTTCTGTAATGGCCCCATTACTGAGACACAGCCAGAAGCCTTCTCTTCTTCCCCCTGAACTCTCAGGGCATTTTACTCTCACCCACCTTTATTATATCACTTAATATATTTTGTTTATATTGTAGTTATTTCTCCCACACTAGATTGTAAACTCCTTGAGGGCAGGCTCCACGTCTGTTAGTAATAATTAAAACAGCTCACGTTTGTAAAATTGTTTAAAGTTTGCAAAGTGCTTTACATACATCATTTTATTTGTTCTCACAGTAGTCCTATGAGATGGGGATAATAATACCTGTAGTCCAACGGCTCTTAAAGTGAGGTCTGTGAACTTTTTTTTGTTAATATTTTGATGACTATTTCAATATAATTGTTTTTCTTTGTGATCATATTCATTTTATCAAATTTTTTCAATAATTTTATCCAGTAATCAATATGACCAATAACTTATGCATTTAAAAACGTTATTCCAAGAAGGGGTTTATAAGCTTCACCAGACTGCCAAAGGGTTCAGGACTCAAAAAAGAACACCCCTGCTTAATGATTTTTACAGATAAAGAAGCTGAGACTTAGGTTTAGTGACTTGTAATCTGTGGTCACATGACTTTATGTTTAGCACCCTGGTGACTGTGCCATGCTGCCTTTCATTTACATCTTCCTACCTTTGATCAAGGTGGAGTACAATACTATTGCCTTTCTCACTCTCAGCATGTGCTTTTATTAATTCAGCCTAAGGTCATGTTAACTTTTTTTCTTCCACATCATACTCTTGTCTCATGAAACTTGTGGGCCACTAAAATTCACTGTCTCTTTCATACTAACTGTTTTCTAGCTAAATATTCCTTATCCTGTACATGTGTAGTTAATTTTTTTAGCCTAATTATGGGGCTTTACATTTATCTTTATTAAATTATAATTTTTCTTTTTAGAATTTATCCATCTCAAATTCTATCTTAGATTCTACACCATTTAGGATACTGATTCTGCCAGTATTTATCCCTTCTATGTTCAAATATGATAAGTTTGTCATCTATGCTTCCACTTCAAATGGTTGGTTAACCGTGTTGGACAGTACAGTGTCAAGGACAAAGGTATTGTCATTGTCTACTGCAGAACATTCTATTAAGTTGACATTGATCTATTAATCAGTCTTCTTTGGAGCTGGTCTTCCCATTATATTAGCTACTCCTTGAATCAATACACAGTTCTACCAACAACATATTAGCATACCTCTCTTTCTCTCTAACACCATATTCTTAATTAGCTTTTTGAAAAAAATCTTTCTTTTTGGAAACTTATTTTTAAAAATTAGCAGCAATGATGAAGATATGGCCTATGCTCTTAAAGTATTCTATTTCTTGTTCAGGATTTTATAATTTTTAAAGAAACTTTCTAGGAGTCTTCTGACTGAATGCTATGTCTCTATACCATTTATGGGGGAGTGGGAGGGCATGCTATTGAATGTCTTGGATATCAGATTAGATTTAAAAAAATTTTTTTTTGGAGGCAGTCAGGATTAAGGGACTTGCCCAGAGTCACACAGCTATTAAGTGTCTGAGGCCAGATTTGAAATCAGGTTCTCCTGACTCCAGGGCCAGTGTTCTATCTACAGCACCACCTACCTGCCTCCCCCCTCCCTTAGATTTTTTTTTACCAGAACATAGCCAACATTTAATTCTTAAAACAGATGATTTAAAAATAGGTTTAGAGCTTCCAGAGCTTAAAGGCAATAAAGAGAGCTGATATTCATACAATGTCAAACAAATGCAAGAAACAGTAAACAAAGTTTAATGTGGACTCATGTGCCTTGAGGGAGGTGGTACTGGATTTGGAGGAGTGATTGCTACATCCAAATAATCTTCTATTTGGAACTTCTGAGATTGTAGAGTCATGGAGCCATCAGTCCCCTTTCTGCCAGACATAGTACTGCCAATCTCTTTCACTCAGTAACCAGGTCTTTTAAGATCCGTAAAAACAGTAGCAAAATTGAAGTGTGTCCCCTTCTTTTGACCTCCTGGATAGACTTCTTTTACTAAACTAGTCAGTTCTTTCAAGGTTGCATCCATCCAGGTGACATCCAGAAGATAGTCATATCATAGGTAGTATACGCCCTGAGTAAATAGCATGCTTTCTGATCTGTCAGGTTGAGATTTGGTCATCTTGATACCCTGCAGCAGGAACATTATAGCCTTATACCTGACAGATTGTGTTTCAGAAGCTTGAATCCTATGACTTATTTCCTACCTAATTGATATGAGTTGTTGATAATAGATATTGCTCTGCTTTCCTGAGTAGCATTTGTTGGACTATGCTCTGGTTACAGTGTGGCCTAATGGTAATCCTAATTATCTTCCAATCAATTGACTCGGATGCTTCCCAGAAGATGGCACTTAGTGAGTGTATGCTACAGACTAGGGGTTCTCAGCCTTTTTTTTTTTTTGTCATGAACTCCTTAGTTTGGTCTCAGAATGTTTTTAAAAGCATAAAATACATAGGATTGCAAAAGAAAACAGTGATATTGAAATAGTTATCAAAATACTAAAAAGAATGAGGAGACTGAAAACATTGGAAGGGAGGAGTGATAACTGAGGTAATCTTAAAAGCTACATTGCTGCATGAGGAGACATGGACAGTACAGCGTCCACAGTCACTTACATAGGTGGGCAGGGAAAAAGTGCATTAGTAGCCTCTGCCACAATAGCTATAATCAGTAAAGTTTATAATCTACAGAATGGGTTAACTTGAATAGCTAATTAGTAATTACCAAAGTTTGGTGAATGTTAGGCTGTAGTCAATTAGGGATCAGAGGGTAATCATGATCAAAAATGATTGACATTGTAAAGGGGCATGTACCAAAGCTTCCTTGTCGGGGAACTAGAATAATGAAAAAGCCTCCCTATTTGTGACTTGGTAGCTTGGCGTAGTAGGTAGAGAACTGGCTTTGACAGGAACATCTGGGGTCAAGTCCAGACTGGCATATATTGGGTATGTGACTCTAGTAAAATTATCTAACCTCTCAATCCTGAGAGTTAGTCAGCAAACATTTATTAAACCTGGCACTATATATTCCAGGCATCGTGCTAAGCACTTGGGATACAAAGACTAGAACCTGGTCCTTGCCCACAAGGAGCTGCCGTTTTAATAGAAGAGACAACATTCAAATAACTATGTACTTAGAAAGTATGAATATTGAAAATGGAAGGTACAGTCTAAGGCACTTGCAGTCACTAGGAACAGTCTTCTGAAATTGGAGCTAAGTCTTGAAGGAGGAGGCCAGGAAATCCAGGAAGTAGAGGTGAAGAGGGACAGTGTTCCAGAAACTCGGGACAGACCATGTGAAGGCAAAGAGTAGGGAAGTGGAGTGTTATGTGTGAGAGTCATAGAATATGTGGAAGGAAGTAAAGTGGAAGGAAATGGGAAAGGCAGGAAGAATCCAGGTTATGAAGGGCTATAAATGTCAAACAGAGCATTTTATATTTGATCCTAATGGATAAACATGCAGCAAAGGAGACTGGGAAGGATTTCAGATGAGTAGGAGGAAAACCTGCAGAAAGCAATGTTACAAAAACGTAGAGAGGAGAGAGTCTCTGGAGGAGATTTGTGTGTCTGAGGACACTAGAGATCAAGAATGTTGAGGCCATTAGATTTGGCAATTGAGAGATCATTGATAAATTTGGGGAGAGCAGTTTCATTGAGTGATGAGGTCAGAAGGCAGGCTTTAGAGGGTTTAGAAGCAAGTGAGAGGAACAGAAGGGGCGAAGGGGCGTCATGTAATTTAGAGGGCCTTTTAAAGGAGTTTATTTGAGAAAGGGAGGAGAGAGAACAGGACTTTAGTGAGCCTGTTGGTCCGATCAAGTAAGGGCAGTGACCTTGCATTTACAGAGAAGGATCTGATTCACATTAATGGAGAGAATTTCCTCTTAGGGAGTTCACTATACTAATGAAGTCACTAGACTGGACTATAAAACACCAAACTTATGAGCTAGGCATTCCTGCATCCCTCTGTGTAGCGCAGAGCAGCTACTGGAGGGAAAATGAGTTTCTTTTGGTCAGAGTAAAAGTGGTAAATGGCTCCTGGATTTAGGCCTGTCCTCATGGGATCCCTCTGAATGGATAGTGGAGAATTCCTCTTCAACCTTTCATTTAAGGAGGACACCCTGGCCAGCCATCTCATTATTTCCTACCTACCTGCACTCCTTTGGACTTCATCATGCCCCTACACCTGGGTACATTTCCTCCTCCTTCCCTTTTCAGTTTCCTTTTGTGTGTTGTCTTTCTCCGTTAGAGTGTAAGTTCCTTGAGGGCAGGAACTGTCTTTGTTTTTCTTATTTGTATCCCCTATGCTTAGTACAGTGCCTGGCACATAGTAGGCACTTAATAAATGTTTATTGACTGTGACTATACTGCTGGATCAGATGCCCCTTTCCTGGAGAGAACCGTGGGTTCCACTGGATTCAGATATCTGAGGGAATTTTTGGTCAGAAGAGTTTCTTTTCTTTTCTTTTCTTTTCTTTTTTTTTTAAAACACTTAACTAGGATTTTAGACTGTGAGAACTACTTGAAATAACACAGAGAGGGGCCCTGGAAGCCAGTATACCAGCATACACTCACAAGGTTAAAAAGCTGGTTATGTGATTTCCCAAGGAATAGTAACATATAGGCTACTTAGTGTTTGGCACATATGACTAACACATGCTCCTGGTTGATTCTGTTCAACAAAGGAATCTGGCTTCAGTTGTTTGTTAATTTGCTCTACCCAAATCTAGAGGGACCTCTGGGAATTGCCAACCTTTCTTTATTTCTTACAGAGGATCATCCTCCTGGCTCCTCCCTCCCCACCCCCAACCCCCTCATCATCTCTTCAGTCTAAGGAGTACAATGGAATTTTCATTACAAATAGACAGACATGTTTAGCTGTATACAGTGCTTTTTCCTTAGACATAGAAGCAATCAAAGATATAAAATAATACCTAATAGAACACCTATCTACCTTATACCCACACACTTAAATAGCTCTAATTGGTTTGGAAATATGGTCCCCAAACCTCGGAGTTATTGGACTCATCTGCTGCTCCACCAGTCATTCCCCTTCTCAGGAGCAAGCAAAGCAGATCAAGTTTTATTTTATTTTATTTTATTTTTTTGCTTGCTTCTCCCATCCTCCTCCTCCTCCTCTCTCTCCCCATGCCCAGGCAGTGATAAAAAGAGCATAGGAAAATAAAACCCAATTCCCAGATTCCCAACTGATGTTCAGCCCATGACATCTACAGGGATCATAGTAATTTAATGGAGGAATAGGACACAGACTCCATCTCCCAGTGCCACACTGCATTTCCATTCAGACTTCTGTCTGATGGTCTCTTTAACTGTCTTCTTCTGGCTGTTCATCAGCTGGGCTGTATCATACTCGATTAACTCTTCCCATTACTGGTGGGTTAATGGGTTGTCATCCAAGGCAGGGCAGGCACAGAATCTGAGACTCTACCATGATTACCATCTTGCCTTATTTGTCTTTTTGTGTCTTTTGTCTCCCCATCCTTTCTTTGGGCTCCAATTCTTTTTGGCTGTGAGCTATGCCACATCCCTTTGTTTTTGGCCTTCCTTTTTAGGTGGGACCTATTCAAGGCACAGCTGTAGTTGTCAGATAAGGGCATAGCTAGTTTACCTTTTTCTTTCTTGCCCTTTTCTCCTCTTTTCTTCCTTCCCTCCCTCTCCCCTCAACCCCCATCCCAATTACGTTGATTTTGGAGTCAGAGGTCTCTGACACTTATTACCCTTGTGATCTTGGGAATGGTGTTAATTTCCTCATCTATAAAATGAGAGAGATTGAGGGGTAGTGGCCAAATAATACTAAAGTTCTTTTAACCAATTTCGGTAAGTAGAAAATTAGTGTTTCCTAAAGAGACGCCATCTTCAACCTCAAGTACTACTTAAGCTTACCTCACCTCAAACAGTTGGTCAGTTTGAGCGCACTGTGGTATGTGGAAACAAATTTTTGAAATGTCTGATGGGTTTCTTCATGGATTACTTCTTTTCCAAGAGCCTGGATCTAAGCTGTTTGTGAAATTTTAAAATGCATGGTTTTCTTTAATTTTTAATAATCATTGCCAAAACCATTAGATGAAGCATCCAATGAATCAGAATAGTGTAAAATATTTGAACAAATAGGTTTGCTTAAAATCAAGACTTTTACCTCCAGAGGCTTCTTTAAATAAAAATAAAATGGCCACCAGACTATTACAAAGGAGACTGCTTTTCCTTTATTTTGATAAAATGGGGATCTCATGCCATAGTTTTTTAATGAGGGTTATTGACCATGAACTTTCTAGGAAAAGCATGATTCTGGAAGGCTTAATCATTGTTCAACATAGGAAGCATTAAGAGCTGAAAGCCATTAGAAGACTGAGACCTTAAATAACCTTGATAAAAAGAAGAGTAAAAGGTTTTTTTTTAAACTTAACCAGATTGAAGCACCCAGTCAATCTTGATGAATGATAATTGCTAATACTTTCATAATAAATTAAGATTTGCAAAATGCTTTAACAATAGTATCTCATTTGATCCTCAGAAAAATCTTGTGTGAGTTAAGTACTACTAAAATTATCTCCATTTTACACATGAGGAAATGGAGGTTGGGAGAGGTAAAGGGACTTGCCCATGGTCACACAGGTAGTAAACATTGTAGGCAGAATTGGAACCCAGGTCTAACCAGTCTATGTTGTCTGTATTTTTTCACTTCACTTTATAGCATTGTCTTTGAAGAATGCTTGCATCTCTTAGAAGGTCAACATCTATGTTGGTCATCCATTTTTAGTGAGGTATTTCAGTGATATTGCATCTTCTAAGCTTTAGCTACATTGAGAGATTGGGGAAGGAAGTGGTTCAGTGGGATTCATGGCTCGTAGAATCATAGATTTAGAGCTGAAAGAGACATTAGATTATTCTAGAACATAAATCTCTTTAGTACTTAGGGAGGCCTGAGCAGATTATAGAAATGGTGGGCTTTGGGTAGCATAGGAGTTGTAGAGGTGTGGAATAATGTAAAATATAAATTGACTTAAAAGAATCTTCTTTTGGCCAGTTCTATGTGAAAAGAAGGGGGAAACTCTTCCTCCCTCTATATAGATTAGTACTATATAATTTAGTTATGTTATGAGTTAAATAGGCATTTGTGTGCTAGCCTGGGACTCTAACTGCTATGTATAACTTTTTTTTTTTGGAAAAATAAAGTATTCTGAATTTCCAATAGCAAGCTTAGATATACATACTTACACATGTATCAATCAGTCAATAAACATTATGTATGTTACATATATTTACACATATAAGCTTGCATATGTGCATATAAATAGATACATTACACATAAGCTTGTATATGCAAGCTTATGCATATGTATATGTGTATATGTACATGTATGTATACATACATATAGACACACATACATATAGACACACACATATATGTGCATGATTTGGAAAACAGTCAGTCCTAAATATATAGTTCACTGTATTTTTGTTGTTCAGTCATGTCCAACTCTTTGTGACCCCATTTGGAGTTTTCTTGGCAAGAACACTGGAGCGGGTTGCCATTTCCTTCTCCAGTTCATTTTACTGATAAGGAAGTGAAGCAAGCAGGGTGAAGTGATTTGCCCAGGGTCACACAGCTAGTACATGTCTGAGACCAGATTTGAACTCAAGAAGATGAGTCTACCCTATTCCAGGCCTGGTCCAGAATTCTATCCGCTGTACCTTCTGTTGCCTAGTTCACTATATGTAAATATGCAATGGTCTGAATTAGGGGTCATTTTATAAATGACTAAAATTCTTCTGAAAAGGTAATATGTAAGAGAATGAATACCGAATCCCAGCCTCTAAAATGGCACAGTCTCTAACAGTACTTGCTCTGTTTCCTGCTGCTCTCCCATGTTGTAATATGCTTGGCATATTTCCATAATTGTTCAATGTGTGAATTGAAGTATTTTAAGTCTTTTACTTCAGTTGTTCTGTGGTCTAGATTTGCCCATTTTCATAACAATACCAAGGAAATCTAACTTTGCTGCAGGTAGAAGTGAAATGTATAGTCTTGTTTCATCCATTATGTCTGTCCTAGATTTGCCACAACTGCATGTCTCTTTTGAAAGGGGCAAAAGAGAAAAAATGCGACAAAAAAAGGTGGAAAAACTTTTTAAATGGTTAAACCTGAAAGCATTCTTTTTCATGAACACAGCTTGTGCATTTTTGAAAGTGTATTAAATATTTCTATTATTGTAGCATTAATTTAACTTGGATTATCCAATTTATTATACATACTTTGAATTACAAATTAACTCATAAAATAGATAATGAAATATTTTAGATTTTCGTATGCAGGTTTTGTTTTAATATACCTCATGTGGTGGTATGAGAATGAAAATTGCTTTTGTCAGAAAATTTACTATGCTACTTTATAACCCCCATCGTGCCTAGTCGAGTGTTGTGTAGTAATATCCTAGCAAGTAAAATCATATGTATCTAATATTGCCTGAATAGATATCTTCTTTTTAAGGTTACAATCAAAACTGTTTCTTCTTCATTAGTAATGCTCTATGGAAGCTATAAATAGAATTGTGCTTTATACACTTAAGAGTTGATCAATATTAGAGATTTATTTGACCTTAGTATTCATGCCTAGCCAAGGCTAGACTGTGTTGTGTGAAGATGCAAAGGAAAAATAAAATAGTTTCAGCCCTCAGAATTAGCATGGGAGCAAACAATGCTTTGTCTTTGGGTGTTGACATGTGGGAGAGGGATGTGTCCTCCCTAGAGTGGAAGATTATTTCCCTAGTATAGCAACGACTACACCTATGTCTCACTGGAAGATAGTAATCCTCTACTGATCTGCACTGTTACCCTTCCCTTCCCTGCCCCCAACCCTCAGTTCAACTATTTTTGTCTCCAGTGAAGGACTGCCCAAGTGCCTCGTCTAACTCTGATATACAGACTTGTTGGAGAGAAAATACACAGGAAAATTCATCAGAGAACCGTTCAGAACTAACCTGCGTGGTACTGAAGAAATGCAACACGGTAGTCGGGATGTGTTCAGGTTTTAATCATAGTTTTAAGCCAAACAGATAGGAAGTTAAAGCTAGCTTGTTATGTAGCACTTTGTAATTCTAAAGTGCTTTGATGTACACACGCACTTTTCTTGTTTGATTCTTTAATAACCCTGGGAGGTATAGGCAACTCAAATAGAAAACCAAGAGAGAGGTATTTACTGACATTTTATCAATGTACAGTATTCCTCCAGCATTGCAGATCCCCTTCTAGCCATACCTTCTCACACTGCAATTCTTGTTCATGTGTTTCTATAAATCCTTCATTCAACCCAGTAGGGGTCTTTCTCTAGGTCTTATTACATTTTATTGGTACAATGTAGTGTATGGTCTGTCCATCTTTTGCCCCTCTGTCTACAGGACTGGCCCACCTCTTTTTCCAATCAGTTATTTTTTGGGAACTTCTTTTAAATCATTTCTTGTCCATGTCATGATTTGGTATAGATGCCTACTGATGCCCACCTATATATCTCTCTGTTACCTTTTGGGTCACTACCATTTTTATTCCTTGGAGATCTTTTTTTGTTTGTTTTCAGTGAGTTACAGTCACAGTATCACTGAAAGAATACTGATGTTTAAAAGATGGGCTTTTTTATTTTAGGAAGAGGCTTGAGGTGTGTGAAAGCAATCCACAGTTTCTCAAATTCTATCCAACATGTTCTCTTCCTCCTGGTCAGTTTTCAAATTGTGTCCAAAACAGGTGTACTGGTGGTCTAACTCAACAATAGGCATGCTTCATTCACTTAGTTTTTGCTGTGTACATTCTTAGGTGAACTTCTTGGGAGGTTGCAAATCTCTTTAAGGAAGCCCTATAATATTCTGGGTATTGATGCCATCGGTAGTCTGTCATTGTGGTCATCTTCCAGCCATGCTGCTGCTTTCCACCCTCCATTTCCTACTAGACCACTCCAATATTTTGCACCTCTAATTGCTGAGAGGAGACTATCTAGTAGACCTCAGACCCACCATGCTGTTTACTTACCTTCCTGTGACCATCTTCCTTCCATGCCTGCGTGTGGACCCTCCCTGCCAGCCCACTTCCCCTTCCTATCTCATTCTCTGGAAATAACAATCAGATAAACAGTACCATTCCTGGAAGGGATGTATCAATTAGTTGCTCTTGGGCTCTTTGCTATTCATATGACTTCCCAGACCAGAACACATTTTATGTGTTATCTTCACTTATGAGAGTATAACCTCTTTGAAAGCAGGCACTATTCTTCTTTTTCTATTTATATCCCTAGCTTTTAGAACAGTGCCTGGCGCGTAATGGGTGCTTGATAAATGCTTTTTCATTTTTTTCATTCATATGTAAACAAGAGCTTCTTTTCCATTTGGATTCTGGAAAGACCTTCTGCATTAAGGGAAATACCATCCTCACTTGATAAAGTGATAATGGAAGATGGTTAAACAGTTACCTCTGTTTATTGAAGTTACCAAGGAAATCTTTTATGATCCTATTATATGCATGACAACACCTTGTTGGAGGAGAGCCTTTAAGGCTATATTTACTAAGTTAAATGCTGTCTTATAATAAATATGATGGGGGCAGCTAGGTGGTGCAATGGACCGAGCACTGACCCTGGAGTCAGGAGGACCTGAGTTCAAATTTGGATTCAGCCACATAACACTAGCTGTGTGACCCTGAACTTATCCCCAATTGCCTCACCAACAAAAAATAAATAAATACGATGGAAGTATTGTTTTTACTTTTCAGGAAGTTGTGTGGCCTTGAAGATGTGTCTGCTATAAAAATAAGATATTTAGAGCAGTGAAGAAATACAAACACAAGTCAAAAGGACTTGGCTTCAGAATCTACTTATGATGCTTACTACCCTGTATGACCTTGGACAAGTCACTTAATCTCCTGGGGTTTTAGTTTCCTCATCTTTAAAATGAGAGAGGTTGGACTGCATGGCATCTGAAGGCCTTTCTAGCTGTAGATTTATGATCCTGTGAAGAAATTGTTCACAGAAACCTGCTTGTTTCCTGCTCATATTTTCATCACGTTGTTGTGTGTAGAGCATTCTTTGGAAGATATTATAGATATAATCAAGTAGACATTGTGGACCTGTAGTTACTGCTTTCTTCTTGCTCACTTTTTTTTTTTTTGGTGTGTGTATGTTTCCCTCCCTAATTATTCTATATTTTTACTCTTTAAGATATAATCTTGAAATATAAATTCCTCTGTGCTTTCAAAATTTCCTTCTTGCAGCATGGATGTTTTCTATGTCTGCTTGGTCCTATCCAGCTCCTCTTTCTTTCTTCCATCTCTTTTTTGCCATTTCTTTAGCATATCAGGGCCACTGGTGCTGGAGACCAAATGCAGTAGCTCAACTTTGTTACAGAAATTCTAACTGATCTATTCCATTTTTCATTTACCTGTTGTCCTTCCAATTTCATCTTTAAGTACTCTTAGGATAATTTAGCTTAATTAGATCTTATGTCAAGCTTTCTGTCAGCTAGTTTTCCCTCTACGGATCTTTGCTGTTCATAAGATATATCCACAGATAATTTTGTACAATCCTCTTCCATAATATTTTGCAACTGAGTTTTGTTGTTTAAATGTGTTTCCATTGTCATCCATATTTCTTTGTTAAAAAGAATAAATGTTTTGATCAGTTAAGCCGTAATTGGGTTCCTCGTCATTGTCATGATCAGCTTTACATCAGTTAAATTCCGTAAGAAATGATAATAGTCATAACTTGCCTGAAGTCATTAATTAGTTTTATGGCAATGTGACATTGCCTCCTGTATTGCTATGTGTAGTTAATTCTGTATTAATAATGTTTATATTCACACAGATGAGTTATAGGCAGAGAGAGTAAGACAGCCTTAATATTGAGATAGAAAAACACAGAGAGGTAGTGTGCCATAGTAATAATAGTACATAATAGCTAGCTTTTATATAGCATCTTAAGGTTTGCCAAGTGCTTTACAACTGTTATCTCACTTTATTTTATCCTCACAGCAACCCTAGGAGATGAGTGCTACTATTAACTTTTTATAATAATTTTACTATTACCATTTTGTGAAGAAATTGAGGCAGATGGAGGTTAAGTGACTTGCCTATGACCACCCAGCCAGTAAGTGTGAAGGCTGGGTGTGAACTCAGAACTTCCTGACTCCAGATTCAGTGCTCTATCCCCTGCATCCCCTACCTGCCACTCTAATATGAATAATAATAAATAACAGCTAGCATTTATAGAGCTTTAAGGTCTGCAAAAGCTCTTTACATATTGATCCTCCCAACATCCCTCTGAAGTAGGTACTATTATTATCCCCTTTGTAGAGATCAGGAAAATGAAACAGGTTTAAGTCACTTACTTGCTCACAGTCACACAGCGTCTGAGACAAGATTTGAACTTGTACGTTTGAGCAGGCTTTCTGACTCCAGCATTCTGTCCATTATACCACTTGACTGTCTGGCTGCTATCGTGGATGGAGAGCTGGCCCCAGAGGCAGGAAGTCCTAGGTTCAAGTCTCACAGATAGTGATTATGTGACTGTGGATGAGTCATTTAATTTCTCAGGCCCCAGGCACCTCTCCAGGACTAGAAGTTGCAGAGAAGATACTGATCTGCCTTAGTGGAGAAAGCATCTCAACCTTAGGTCCCTACACCAATGAAATTACAGGTTCATTCCCATGCTTTTTCCATGTTTTTCCCATCCCACCATCAGTCCTACCTAGGAACACTCCCCCATCTGTTCTGCATCTTGACTGACTGGCTGAAGGATGACATGGAAGCCAGCTTTAGTGAGGCAGATTTGGGTTACTCATAAAACTAAAAGCAAAAAAAGGTCTTACAATTATTGCAGTCCAAAAACTGAATGAGTCACCTCAGGAAGCGGGGAGCCCTGTCACTGGCACTTGTTTCAACAGAGGGGGAGGCAGTGTGGTGTAATGGAAAGAGCCCTGGCTCCTGAGTCAGGTGAGCTGGGTTCAAATCCCGCCTTTGCTACTTAACTACCTGTGTGACTTTGGGGGAGTCGTTACCCTCCCTGGGCTTCTGTTTGCTCATCTGTAAAATGAGAGGGTTGGGCTAGATGGCTTCTGAGGTCCCTTTCAGCTCGAGAGCCAGGATCCTATGAATGGATGATTTATACTTCGGGTATTTTTGGATTAGATGGTTTTTAACATCCCTTCCCATTCTGAGATTCTGGTCTTACAGTGATGGGGTTTGAGTATAACATAGTGATGATGTTATACAGTGACATTGATCATGGCCATGGGAAGCAGAGTTTGTCATTGTTATCGTCTTTTGGGGTTCTCCTCTGTTGCTTTCTGTGCTATACTGAGTAGGTGCCAGATGGAAGCCATCTAGATCCGGCTCTCTCGTACTTAGACTAATAGCCGACCTGAATTATCCTGCTCTCCAGATTCTTGGAACGGCCTCTGTATTCCTTGTATTATCTGCACACCTTGTGCCACGGGTTCTGACAATCAAGTGAGGGACAAGAGTGCCTTACTGTAAGACCGCTAGTGTCCCCCTGGCCCTGCTTCCTTTCACTTGGCCCCATTGTAGGACTTGAGAGTGGAGTAGCCTGTCTTAGGCCCAGTATGGCTCTCGCCTCCTTGTCTAATTCTCCTAACCACATCAGTTGGTCTGTTCCTGTATACAGTACCCCCATCCCCTAGAATTTGTTCAATGCTGTTAAGGTCAGCACTGCTCCTGCCAGTAGAGGCCACTTCAAGCCCCATCATCATATCCAACAACATGACTGTGCCAGTTTATTGAGGGCAGAAGCATTTACCAGAAAAAATGCTGGTACCTGACAGCAGTTTATATTTATCGTATCTGGCAATTAATAAGATTCTTGGGCTCACCATTACTTTTAATATTAAGAGTCTTTTAAAAGCTCATGGTATGGCAATAATACTTTAAAAATCCACCTCACTGTAAGGTTAAATAAAATTGTACTTGGGTGCAGTATTAAATTTTCCAGACCAATTTAATATGCATCGAAATTAGCTTTGTAGCTGTGTATGTGAACAAGCTGAAGCTCTAAAGGGCATGGCATTTAGGAATGATTTTTTGCTCTTGAGAGACTTGTAGTTCTTTTCAGGTGATAACTTAAGGATCTGGGAAGGATCTAGCCAAGACCCTTGTCTTGGGACTTACTTACTGGCTTATTTTACTTGCTAAAATAAGATTATAGAAAGGAATCTTAAAAGTCATCTAGTCCAACCCTCTCATTTAAAGATGAGGAAACTGATGCCCAGAGAGACTGTAAGGCAGTGTGGTACATTATAAAGAGCACTGGATTTGAAATCATCGGTTTGCTCTAAGAAACTTCTGCTCTCCCACTTAATAGTTTGGGCAAATCATTTAACCTTTCTTGGCCTCATTTTCCACATCTGTGAAATGAGAGTGTTGGATTAGGGTCCCTCTCCACTCTCAGTGGATGATCCTGTGGTTGTTTCAAGGTTGCGGACCTGAGATTTGGATTCCGAAGACATGTGACCTCCAAAACTCTTTCTTTTACACCCTGCTGTCTCATGGCATGTACAAATCTGAATGAAGACCACTTCAAATTTAAACTGAATATATCATCATCAACTTTTTCAAAATTTCCCCAAAGATATCTTATTCATGTTTGTTATAGTTTTATTCTGTTGGTATCATCTGTCCTGAGGTTTACTCTCAATGAACAGCGCCTCAACTGTACCATAAAACTTAAAAGTTGACACAATGCATTACAAGGTTTCTATTTCAACATTTCGGAGTCCTTACTTCCTTTCAAGACTCAGCTCAGGGGGCCACCTCCTCTCAGAAGTCCTTTCTTGATGTCTTCTCTCCCAGATGGGTAATATCCTCTGCCTTCTCAGATCACCTCATATTTACTTAGAGTATTTGGTAATGTTACACACTTTCAGTAGCATAGAGGTTTCTTTATGGCCTGGACTTTGTAGCATAGGGTGTTGTGCAATTTCTTCCTGTTGCTGTTATTTAAATGTAGATTGGCAGCTGTTTTGCAATTTATAGTCTTAGAGAATTGCCTAGGGGGAACTGAAAGATTAAGAAACTCGTCTAGGGTTACCCAGTCAGTACCTGTCAGAGGTTGAACTTGAGCTAAGGTTGTCCAGGCTCTGAGGTCAGCTTTCTATCCATTGTTGCCTGGCTGCCTCTTGCCTCACACATAGTAGGCATTTAATAAATGTTTGTTACATTGTTGAATTAAAGATTTCTTCTTAGAGTACTAAGGGTTGAACATAGGAGGATGATATTAATCAATTAGAACCCCAGTTCAGCATGTAACTACTTGGGTCTATTTAAGTAACTGGGAACAAATGTAATTAGGTGATAACTATCTTATAAAAATCAGACCTCAGACAGTTAATAATATTCTTCACAATCCCTCCCAGTAATCTGCGAATTTGAATTCTTCTCCCATATACTCAGTATTAGAAACTTTAAGACTATATTTGGTGTGAGATAGAAAACTTGACTCTTTTTCGTATGTATTGTGTTTACTATTCATTTCTGTTTGTCTCTACTTCATTGTCTTTGGATCCTCTGTTAGATTGTATCTCCAGCACTTAGCACAGTGCCTGGCAAATAGTAGGTGCTTAATAAATGTGCATTGATTGATTTGGATGTTCCTCTGTGGAGAGGCACTCCTTTTGGTCATTAAGGCCATTATGGTAGTTGATTGGATCATACGCATAGGATTGGAAGGGACTTCAGGCTGTCCAGTTCAATTTCCTCTACTACTCTATGGGCTTTAGTTTAATATTTTGTTTCCTGCCCGTTTTCTAGCAAACTGTTAACTCTAGCTCACTTTATCCTATTTATACCTTTCGGTGTTCTTCTTGTAGAACCTGAGGAAAGGAAGGATAGGGAAAAAACATTTGTTGAACTCCTATTTGTGCCAGACACTATGCTTGTGCCGGCCGCACCGTGCACTCTCCTATAAGGAGCAGGCTGCCAGGGTCATACTACTTACCAGTCTTCGGAGCCTACCCGGATAAACACACAGAGACGAGCCCATCAGGAGATGCCAACACTGGAACTTTATTCAGAGGCCATCACAGCAAGGCCAAGCAGGAAGGCCAGAGCAAGAGAGCAGGAGCAAAGAGAGAGCGAGCTCCGACCACTACCGTTCCTTAAGTACCTACTTAGCCCCTCCTCCTCAGCCCGCCTACTAGTCATTGATTGTAGGGTCAGATACCCGGAAGGGGATGTCTGGGTTTAGCGCACCAAGGGAGAGGAAGTGACGCAGGAGGCTAGGACCGGATACAGGAAGGAGGCGTCTGGGGTCAGTGCTACACAAAGGGAAAGTACGTGACCTAGGAAGTCAGGCCCAGATACCGGGAGGAGGCATCTGGGGTCAGTGCTACACAAAGGGAAAGTACGTGACCCAGGAAGTCAGGAAGGAGGCGTCTGGGGTTGACGTTGCACTTAGGGAGGACGACTAGACAAAGGAACTCGTTCTCTGCCGTCCCACTCCCACATGGCACAGCCCCCTGCCTCAGGAGCATGTGCTCCGGCTACTTCCTTGTATTCTGTTCCTTCCCCAGCTTATCACAGCTCCACATAGCACTGCCCACTGCCTCAGGAGCGTGAGCTCCGGTTACTTCTCCGTATCCAGTTCCCATCCCAGTTCACCACAACTCCGCCTAGCACAGCCCCTGCCTCGGGAGCGTGAGCTCCGGTTATTTCCTAATATCTTGTTCCTACCCCATCTTGCCACAACCGTCACTTGTCAGTAGCCAACATCAGACAGTCCCTCACATATGCTAAACACTTTACAAATGTTATCTTATTTGGATCGTCACAACAACTTTGTGAAGTAGGTACTGTTATTATTCCCATTTTTTAGTTGAGGAAAATAAGGCAGACAGAGTTTAAGTGATGTGCCCAGGGTCACACAGCTGTAAGTGTGTGAAGCCTGATTTGAACTCAGGTCTTCTTAATTCTTAATTCTAGTTCCAGCACTCTGTATTAATTAGCTCACTGTCAAGGAGGTGGTGTTACATCCATTCTCTAATCTCACCCTTCCTTACTTGTTACTACCATTAATCTTGTAATAGCAGCCATTCATAGGAATGTAGAGTTGGAAGTAACCTCTGAGGCTATCTTGTCCAACCTTTTTATTTTACAGGTGAGAATGAGGCTCAGAGAGATCAAATTAATAAGCATTTAGTAAGCACTTAGTATGTCACAGACTCTGTGCTAAGCATGGGGCCATACCAATAGAAAAGAAAGTTCCTGACTGCCAGGAGCTTAGACTCTAATAGGGGGAGACAGTATATAATAAGAGGATGAAAAGCAGGAGGAGATAGTGGGAAGCCTCTAGGATATGCTGGAGCCAGCTTGAACTGGCTTGAGAGAATTGAAGGGCTTGATTTATTATTTTGTTGATTGTCTAGCCTTAAGAAAATGATGGAGAAAATGTTAAGAATTCAGATTAAATGTAAAAATGTGTCCATACCATTTTCTGGGGGAGAAAAGGGAAGACCTGATTGTTAAACATTTACTAGCATACCACTCTATGAAGGGGCCTGGTACAAGGATGTGGTAGGAAAGTCTGGGAGAGCCAAGGGTACAGCCTGGACAAGAATGAAGACTAGAACATGACTAGCTTGTGTATCCTTCTTAACATGGAGGCTCCAGGAGGAACCACTCAGAGGGAGAGACGTAAGGGGTGGAGGCTACTTCCAGTGTGTGAATTCTAGGGATGGAGTGAGTTTTTAGGGTAAAGAAGTTTCTGGGGCATTGTAGAGAAAATCCAGGAGAGTTAGGAGTGCAGCCTGGATAAAGAGGAAAAGAGGGGAAACAACTCGATAATGGTCATACAAGTAGCGTCACAGTTAGGATTCAAATCCTGGTCTTCTGTTGCAAGGCTTTTTTTATTCCGAGCGCACGCGTGCACGCACACACACACGTGCGCGCGCGCGCGCACACACACACACACACACACACACACCCATGTTGGTATGGGGTTGTCCTTGCGAATGACTTTAGTTTGCCGTCTTTTTGTGGGTAAACAAGTGAAAAGGGGAAGCAGATTTTGTGGCCTAGAGCACATTAGATCTTGGGTATATGGAGATATAGCTATAGCAGATACAGGTTGTTGTAAGCTACTGTTTGTACCTTGAGTGATGGGTAAATTGCAAGGGGTTTCACAGATTCAGAAATATTGAAAACTTTTTTTTTTTTTTTTGCTTTTCAGTGAAGCAATTGGGGTTAAGTAACTTGCCCAGGGTCTCATGGGTAGTAAATGTCAACTGTCCGAGGCTGGATTTTAACTCAGGTCCTCCTGATTCCAAGGCCAGAGTTCTATCCACTGCACCACCTAGCTGCCCCTAATATTGAAAACTTTTAATGGATTTTATCATTTCAAGTACATAAAACTTAAGGTATTATTTATAGATCAGTATATGGTATAATATGTTTGTCAATGGAAGTATATATATGTATACACACACATCTAATTTAGATGTTGAGAAAATCACTTAATATCCCTGCCTCACTTTCTTTGTCTGTCAGATGAGACTTCTGCTTGATAATCTCCAAGATACCTTTTAGATCTGTTTTCTTCCTTGATTCATAACAATATAATTTTTTTGTTCTTATTTACATTTTACCTTTGTATTCCCAGTGCTTAGCACATAGTAGTAGCTCAATAAATGCTTGCTGAATACCCTTTAGTGCTATGATTCCTGGAGAACAAAGTGTCACATCTTTTTCAGAATTGTTTAAAGGCTCCTCCTACTAGTATGAATTGTCACTATAAGGTACCTAGGTGGCATAGTGAACAGAGCACTGGGCCTGAAATCAGGAAGACTTGGGTTCAAATTTAGCCTCAGACACTTTACTATCTGTGTGACCTTGGCCAAGGCAATTAACCTCTGTTTGCCTCAGTTTCCTTTACTGTAAAATGGGGATAATAATAGCACCTACCTCTCGGGGTTATTATGAAGCTCAAATTTTACAAAATATTTGTCAAGTGCTTAGCCCGGTTCCTGGCACGTGGTAGGTACTACAGAAATGCTAGCTATTCATTTGACAACAACAACACTACTTATCTATATACTGTTGCATTCCCACCCTACTTCATAGAATGTAAATACTAGGTAATTTGATTGGGGGATAGGGAGGAAAGGTATGATGGGAGTGGGTGGCAAGGAGAGCAAGATGGGTATATGGGCAGAGAGTTTCCATGCGAATAAACAAGATTTCCTTTTCTCCAAGATCCTTATGCAAGTAGTGGAACCTGAGTCTAGACTTCCTGACTTGGGTTGAGCCTCCTTCAACCAGCTAAACACGAGGTGCCTAATCAGGGCTTCTGATCAACATTGGGTGTGGTAAGGGCAGAGCTGGAAAATCTCCCAGTGCTCTGGAAGGAACAGAGGAGTGATTTATTGTGGTAAGAGCATAAAGAGGGATTATTGTTGTTCTTAGTCAACTCTTAAATCAGAGCTTCTTATTAATAGTGACAAATAACTCCTGGCTAGTTCTTTTAGGCTTGTCCCACTCACTTCTAATAAAAGATAATGGCTAAATGTTGAATTTTACCCTTTAATTTTAACTTTTCCCTTTGTGTTGAAAAATCTTCAACACAATCAGATAATGATTAATTTTTTAATTAATCCATATCATATACAGTACAATCTTGGGGAAGTACAGCTAGCCTTCTAGTTTATGAACTGATTGTTCCGTAGTTTCATTTCTAAGGTACACTGAGAAATAGTGGCTCCAGATAGTTCACAAAAGTCTACTTAAATCTCTAGTACAGTGCCTTAACTATCCTAAATGCTTAATGGTTAATTGGTTGACTAAATGTTGAAAAATGTAGCTATAATAATTCTGAGTCTTGATGTTGCTGACAAATGTAGGAAGGGTGGAGAATGGCCAGAGTCTCCAGTGACTGGGAATCCCAATGGGAGAACAGGTGGGAAAATTCCCTCAACAAAGGAATTTTGTTAACAGTAAAGGATTAAGGTAAAAGTGCTACCACAGCAAGATATGAGCACTGCTCATAGTCAGGGGCTTCAGTAGTTGAGGGTTCTACAGGAGCTGGGACAGATGCCTTCATTTTTATGTTGTTAGAGGCTGACATAGTGTGCTGCCGCTTCTGATATTCTTGTAACTAGTCAAGAGAGATATAGTGTGTGTGTGTGTTGTGTTTATATTGGGGGGTGGTCCTTGGGTTTCCATATCCCAGGAAGTGCAAAGGCGAAGATATATTTGGTCAGATATATTTTTAAAAATTAGAAAAATAGAGAAGTAAACTGAGATGAGAGCAGGAAGAAGACCTTGATTTTGGAAAGGCAAAAAACCAAACCCATCAGAAAACCTCTGAGAGCAAAAAGTAAACAGTTTAGGAATTTTTGTTTAATTTTAGTGTCCAGTTTTTATTTTGATTAAGTCTTTTCTGAAAAATGAATTTGAGATTGATTCATAGTTTCAAATCATCTCTTTGGGCTACAGACCATTGCTATCTGAACTTAATAAAAAAAAAAGATAAGAACAAGGTGAATAATAATAATAGACATTTATGTAGCACCTTACAGTTTGTAAAGGTTCTTTGCTGTCATTATTTCATTTGATGCTGGCAATACCTTCTTGAGGTATCCTCATTTTATAGATAGGGGAATTGAATCTGATTTGAGGGCAAGTGCTTTGTTCGTGGTTCCATAGCTAGCATTGGAGGTGGTATTTGAAACCAGGTTTTTCTCCTTCCAGATCCACCACACCAGTGGTGTCTAGTTAAACTGAAAATGAAGGCTGCTGAGCTGTACATAACAATTCCTACAGGCTGCATATTGACTTAAACCACACGTGGTAACACTTTTAAAAAAGCTAATACATGAATGCATTAAAATCTTGGCACATAGCTGCATATTAAAATGTTGATTGATTGATTGAAATTAGATAGAAACTACTTTTTAATCTGGTTTGGGCCACACTTGGGAATGTTGTGACCTGCATGTGGTCCATGGACCTTATGTTTGACATCTGGAATCATGAATCACCAGAAAAATGGAGAGGCATTGATACCAAGGATATTTTTCTTTGTGTTCTAGAATCACAAAAAGCAAGACATGGAATTCAGACCCTCTAAGCCTGTTTTATTTTGTTGTGTTTCTAGAGGGTTTGACATCTTTGCAAAAGCCTTTGGGTAGATAAGTACTGCCAGCCTGAAGAAACTATGAGGAAATGCCTCCTTATGGGACAGAATGCTATCTGTAGGAAGGACAATAGAAAACAAGCACTGGTTTTGAATACTTGTTCCTTTATCAGTCTCTTTACATTTCTCTTTCAGCTGTACGGACTTCTCCATTTGTCTTTCAACTCTGTGCTATCCCAAATTTTTCTTTTGTCTTTTTAAACCACTTGTATGACTATGCATTGGTTAGCCATGCTCCACTTGGTTGGAAACATCACCTTAAGATTTGTTTGTGTGTCCATAGTTTGGTTTTTCCCTTGTGTACACAAATCATAAACATTGCCTTGGCTAAGCTAGGGGGAAAACAAAGCAAAGAACTGAATTACTTCATTGAGACATGCAAATATCAGTCTCTCTGTGGGTATCTGTGAAATCAGGCCAAGCCATCTGATATCTTTGAATCTGGGAGAGAGAACACCCTTCAGCCCTCTGAATGGTTTTCAGATAATAGATTAGATCTTTCAGTTAGGTTGTTGAGTACAGAGCTGATCCGATGTACTCCCACTCAGGGCACAGTTAGGATCAGTCAGCAAATATGGATGGCATTCAGAATTTTGCTTCTCTAGATTTGCTATTCCTCTTGTTCTCATGCTTTTTTTTTTTTTTAACAATGTTCAGATAGAAATAGTCTTGAGATAAGTCACTATCCTGCTGTTATTCTTTTATATTTAATGTTATTCAGACTATTTAATAAGTGGTTAAGATAATTGCTTTTTCAGTTGATGAAGCATTGGAATATAAGCTCATCCTCTTTAGGCAAATGCAAACATTGGGAGAGCTCCAGTAGTAAATAGGATAATGGGCATGGGCATCAAATCCTGTTTTGGTAGTTTTGATTTCTTCTGCTAGATCTTTCTGATTTGAGAGATTTTCATTCAGTGTATCTTGAAGATTGAAATTTGGTATGGTATCACCTATAAATATTATTGATAGTTTTGATTTCATGTTTTGATTTCTTCTTGAAGACTGAGTACATGGTATTACAACATCTATTAAAATTATTCTTAAAATTTTTTGGATCAGTGTAGTGTCTGGGAGGTGGTGGATACCAGTTTTGTCTGTGATGCTCTGCTTCTATTAGAGTTTATTTGTTGAACTCTCAAAACTATTTTGAGGTCTATATTTGTAGTATGGCATTTGCCATCTTCTTTCCTGAAGGATGGCAAACTTCTGGTGTATGATTCTGGCTGTGAGATTGGTGGCTACTTTTTTTTTGCAAACTGTAATAATACATTGTACATTTTCTGCATTTTCCTTTCATAACCTGTGTTGATAAATAAGGCTGTTGTTATCTTGTTCTCATTTGTTTGGATGGGGTTCAGATACAGAGTGCAACTCTGTCCTACTACTTTGAAAAAAAGGTAGTATTCTGTGGCCTATTGCATTGATAGATGAAGTAACAACACTTTTCAGTGGAAATATTGGGATGTAACTGAAAGCATAGTGAGGACAACTTGAGTAGCAGAAAAAAAAATTGCAGGAATGATGTATACAACATTGTGTTGCTGCATGATTTTAATTTTTACCTCTGAGGGTCTATATTTTGAAAGCTTTTCATCCCATGTAGTTTGGGGGTTGTTTTTGGAGTGGCAACATTTATTAAAATAGTGTTTTTAAATTTTCATGGAGCAGGGTTATGCCCAGGAGATTGTGGGCAGCCATTGTATCTGCAATGATGCACTTATTTTAGTACAACTATTTGGGGGAATTCTCAAGGATATTTCGAGGTTTGTATTTGTAGTATGGGGGAAATAAGTTTTTAGTGATGTCTTTTTTTTTTTTTTACATCATCAGAGTTTGCCTTGGTTTCCCTCCTTTCCCCCTCCCAGAGAGTCATCCCATATAACAAATAGTATCTTTAAAGACAAAAATAAGAGAAAAAGGAGCAAAAAAAAATTAGCACAACCAACTGATGCATTGAAAACGTGTATTGTGCAACATCTGTGTACCTCCCACTTCCATGAAGGAGTGAGTGGAGGATATCCTTTCACATTTCTTCTTTTGAGTCAATTCTAGCCACCTTTCTAAAGTACCTTTCTAAGTATCTGGTAGATCAGTATCCCCTCTGCTTCTATAAACTGCATGATTCAATCATTTGTTACTTGCTTGTCAGCATTTTGTTGGTTGGGTACATGTGGATGTCATCCACTCAGTACTACTGATTCTGTTCTTAGTTATTTAATAGACACTCTGCGGTGATAAATCACATTTGGTAACACTGAACAAATTCAGTGGCAGATACTTGTTTTTACATGTTAATCAATCTAAATATGTTCTTCTCACTAAGCTTTAGTTTCGCAATGCCAATATAGCAGCACACACAGCTCTCATGCTGTTCCTAATAGCAGTATGTTCTATCTATCTTGCTTAGATAAGGCCAAAGTATTTGCAAGTATCACCTTCATCCGTACATCCATTGGCTCAGTTTGACCTCTGGATTAAGGCTCAAAGCCTTCAGTTCCTGTTCTTCCTTGATAGACAACATTAAGAATTTAATATTTATTGAACCTAAATAACATTTTGATGTTGTTAGAGAAAATTTGATGCTGTTAGAAATAATGAAATGAAATAACTGTATAATGTGCTTTTCAGTGGAGTCATATAATTATATATCATCGATGTATGTCAGGTGATTAATACAGTGTTTTATATGACTCCCCCTTTGATTTGAAAGGTATTCAGGGTTGTGAAGGAGCTTAAGACTGACAACCATCATGGGCTTAAACTATTTTCCTAGAAGATGTATGCTTTTATATAAATTGTTTTTCACATTATTATGTTGCCAGCATGTTTTAAGTAGAGAACAGTTTTTCCACATGGACATTACTCTAGCATTCTCAGTACACCCGGAGCTCATATATATTTGTACTATGTGATTAAGCCGTGAGTGAGGAACTGAGTCAGAGGCTTTGTGATAATCAATAAAAGTAGTATGTGTTGTGATGCCTCTGGAACACTTGTTCAGTAATTACTGAATTGACAATCAGATGATGTAGTATTCAAGTTTACTACTGCTAGTTCTGGCTAGATTTTGATGTCTTTCAATGTCTTTTTGCAGGTCTTAAATAGTTTTCGTTACCTTATTCTCTCATTGAATTTGAAGCTTGGCCTTTGAGTATTTCTAGGTGGCTGGCTCCACCTTTCCTCTTGTGGGCTTTACCATGGTAATGGCTGCAACAAATGTAATGTGTATTTTTCCCCACTCCACCCCATCTACTGCCTTTCCTCTGAGATTACCTCATATTTACGCTTTATGTACCTTGTTTGCATATTGTCTCCTTATTTAGGTCTTTGAGGGCACGGAGGGTGTTTTTGCCTTCCTTTGTATTAGCACTGTGTCTGGCATATAGTGATTAATAATTTCTTTATTATTTTCAGGTTCTATAATGTTTTTATATTGTTTATAAAATATTGTAGAAGAGTGCATTCTTTCATGGTGGTTATGACAGATGTCAGCTTTTAAGAATTGTTCTGTTTTGGTATAGTTGGTCAGCTTCTTTGATTCAAGCCATCAAATTCAAAAATTTTAAAATCTAGCCTGTATGCCATCTTCTTTTCAAAATCACTTGAGACATCAGTATTATTTTTTTTGCCATCCATTTCACCATTAGGTAAAATTTCTGAAGTTTGTGTTAAAAGTACAGATTTTTAATGGCTTCAGGCTCTTTTATCTTTCTCCCTCTTAGAAGTAACTCCTCAATTTTCGTTTTTTAAAAAATCTAATCTGTGGGGGGCAGCTCGGTGGTGCAGTGGATAGAGCATCAGCCCTGGGTTCAGGAGGACCTGAGTTAAAATCTGGCCTCAGACACATAACACTTACTAGCTGTGTGACCCTGGGCAAGTCACTTAACCCCATTGCCTAGCCCACCTCCCCCAAAAAATCTAATCTGTGTTTAGCAATGAAATTATTTCATGCAATTGCTCTTCCAGTACATTTTTGTGTAATGTATCAGGACTATTGTTGAGTAAAAGCATTATGAAGTCTTTGCTGACTAATCCTTCTCATTCTCCTTTGCTGGATCTTTATCCAGGTCACACCTATAACTGTGATTGTCCCCTAGCTCTCTGTCCTGGGCCTTCTTCTCCCTCTGTTCTATCTCATCCGCTCTCCTGGGGTCAGTTGTCATCTCTATGCAGATGATTCCCAGATCCATGTCATCCCATCCAAATCTTTCTCTTGACCTTAGGTGTCCCATAGCTACTTTATTCAGCTTATCCAAAATAGAACTTGTTTTTTTCTCCTGGACCTTCCCCTCTTTGGAATGTCTTTATTACTTTCCATGATCCCACCAGCATCCCACCACCATTACTCCCTGTAAGTCCCCCAGGATCACAGGTGATCATTCTTGACTCCTCACACTCAGCCCACTTATCCAATCTGTTGCCAAGTTTTATTGTTTCTGTCTTCAAAACATATCTTATATCTGTTCTCTTTTCTGCTGGTATAGTTCTTTTCTTTGTTTTCCTTGATAATATTGTCGTCATTGTATAAATAGTGCTTCCAGTTCTGTTTACTTTATTCTGCATCATTGATATTGACATCTTCCCAGGTTCCTCTGATTGGGTCATATTGGCAGTTTCATATAGGGCACCAAAATTTCATTACATTCATATACCATTATTTGTTCAGCCATTCCCCAATTGACAGACACCCACTTTGTAGTTCTTTGCTACAACAAAAAGTTCTACTATTTTTTTGGGGGGGGTTAGGCAATGGGGTTAAGAGACTTGCCCAGGGTCACACAACTAGTAAGTATTATGTGTCAGAGGTCGAATTTGAACTCAGGTCCTCCTGAATTCAGGGCCGGTGCTCTGTCCATTGCCCCACCTAGCTGCCCCCCCTACTTAAATATTTTTATAGATATGGATCATTGCCCTCTTTCTTTGACCTCTTTAGGGTATAGGCCTAGTAATGGTATTGCTAAGTTAAAGGGTATGTTAAAAATAGTGATTTTTTGGGATATAATTCTAAATTGCTTTTGGTAGTGATTAGACCAGTTCACAGCTCCACTAACAGTATATTATTGTGCTAACACTTGCCCACCCCCAGCTTCTTTAATTGACATTTTAGTTTTTTCATCATTGCCAATCTGTTGGCAAACTTCAGAGTTGTTTTAATTTGCATTTCTCTTTTTATTAGTGATTTGGAACATTTTTTCATATTGTTGTTGATAACTTGGATTTTTCCACCTTATTTCCTAATATTCTAGGAGGAGTTGTAACCCATAGGTTCAGTTATTTTTCAGTAGTGTCATACTCTTTGAGACCTTGTTTGGGGTTTTCTTGGCAAAGCTACCGGAGTGGTTTGCCATTTCTTCTCTAGCACATTTTATAGATGAGGAACTGCGGCAGACAGCATTAAGTAACTTTGCCCAGGGTCACACAGCTAGTGAGTGTCTGAGGCCAGACTTGAACTCAGGAAGATGAGTCTTCCTGATTCTAAGCCCAGTGCTTTATGCACAGTGCTACCTACCTTCTTACTGCTTTCTTCCATACCAGCCTTCTTTTCCCATTGGTTAATTCCTTCATGAGGCCTACATTTTGTGGTTGGTTCAGGCCTCCTACGTACCCAGTAACTCACAGGCCAGGATGCTAATTCAATTAGTAATATCCCCAGAGATCAAGTGGAATGTTTTCAGGGTTCCTGCTAGTCCATCACAGCTATCTTAACTATCTCAGAGCATGCAGGTTCCTGGTTATTCATTACCATAGCTAGTATTCTCTTACTTTCCTCTCTGCCCCAATCCATCTGACATGTGACTACTAACATAATTTCCCTAACCGTAGTATTATTCATGTCCGGCTCCTGTTTAAGAAACTGCAGGGGGTTTCCCTTTGTAATATAAGATGAAAAACTTATTCAGTTTTAGCTGGTTTCCTTGGCCTACACGGTGAAAGAACTAGACCTAAGTGCATGACTAATATTCCATTGTTTTTTTTTTTCTGATTCAATAAGTATTTGAGTCGAGTGTTACTTGCAAGACTCCTGTGTTAGGTGCTGAAGATAATACTATTTTTAATACATGGTCCTCCCTTCTCTAGGTTTTTTACAGTATATTAGAGGAGATATATACAACGAAATGTAACATAATATCAAGAAGTCATATGTACTATAAGTCTTATAAGACATTTAGAAGGAGGAGGAAAGGGGAGAGGGGAGGAAATAAAAGAAAGAGAGGACAGATTTTTAACTAGATTTATCAGGGATTGTTTCCTGGAAGAAGGAGGTGACATTTGAGCTGTGTTTTATATTGTGCATAGAATTTTGATAGAAGGTAAGAGTGTAAAGAACAGCTCTCTAGAGAAGAAAATAGATAATTCCTGGCACTTGGTAGAAATTCCTTGAGAAATGCTTATTTATCGATCAGTTGGAAGAGAATAAATAGAAAGGCATTAGCGACATGTGAGTGTTAGGAAAGTACCAGATATGTTATATTATTTTATTATAATTATATTTATATATATAATTACATTAAGATTATAATAGACTAGAATGGAGGGGAATAGTAATGGAACTTAAAACTGGAAAAATAGGCAACAGACCTGGTTTAGAGAACATGTAAACAACACTGAGGCAGAGAGAGGAAAGTAAGAGAATATGGTAATGCATAATCAGGACCCCATATGCTCTGAAACAGTTAAGGCAGCTATGATGTTGAATTCTTGGTTAAGAAGCTTGGTCTTTAGAAGACTATAAGTAGTCTCCTCTGTGTGTGTGTGTGTGTGTGTGTGTGAGTGTGTGAGACAAAGAGAGATGATCAAAGTAGTATTTGGGAAAGATGAGTGGAAGTTTGTGGGATGGATTGGAAAAGCAAGAGAATAATTAGGGAGGTTTTAGAGAGGGTGTGGCAGTGAAAATGGAAGGAAGGGATGATATAAGTGTGGAAGAAAATTAACTAGAGTTAATGACTAATTAGCATTTAACTGGTTAGAGGAAGCAAGCAAAGATTGTAAAATTTTGTTCCTGGATAAATAGCAGTTTTTATAGATAAGATTTATAGACAGCAAAGTCAGAAGGAAGAGCTGATGCATTTTGGGGTATTGGGAGATGACTAATTCAGTTTGGGGCATTTTTATGTAGCAGTAGGATATCCAGGTTGGAAATGTCCAGGAGTTGGTTAGAAACATGGGATTGGAGCTTGGAACATGACTATTCTTTGATACTGTCAGTATAGGAACAAGAGCATGAGAAATAAAGATAGAATAACTAAAGAAGATTATCAGAAAATAGCCCGATTCAGTATCTGAAGATGGAAACTCTTTTACAGATGTCTTGGGTATATTAAATAACTCTAAGCTGTTGAGGATTATTTTTTCTTTTTATGATTTATTGGTGGATTTCGTTTCAGTACAGCGAACACCAAACCAGTTCCCTTTCAAACATATTCTTTGTCAACATTAGATTATTTACAGAAAGGAGGGATGAGTCCTTTAATTTTGACAGGATGATGTTAACATCAGCTGTTGTATTTCACCAGTGCTTTGGTTTTTCATTTTAGCTTTATTTTCACTGCTGCAGTCATTCTTTAATGCTTTTTCTTTACTCTGAATCAGCTTATACAGTTTCTTCCAGTTTTCTCTGAGATTTTTACGTTCTGCATTCCTTATGGTACAATAATATTCTATTACATTTATGTATTAATAATAGCTGGCATTTATACAGTGTTAAGTATTATTTGCTAGTCATCAAATTTATATCCAGAAAGAAGCTTAGAGATCATCTAATTCAATCATTACTTTGGACTTCAGTTTCTTCCTCCCAGAAAGAGATGTAGGTGCTTGCTCTCATGGGTCTTGGGGTTTTTTTGGGTTTAGAAGATTGGTTTGGGCATTTTAGTCAGTCAGCCAACTAGCATTTATTAAGCAACTACTATGTGCCAGGCACTATGCTAAGTACCCTGAGGGGATTATGGAAATAATTTACACTGGCCAAACTTATTAAAACTGTCACGTGTTGGAATGCTATTCATCATGAGAAATAATTAGCACTGGACTACATGATTGGTATCAGTTTATGAATGCATAGAAGAGCCTTTTTTTTTTTTTTTTAAAACTTCTGAGTAATCTTCTGATCTGGTCCTACAGTCGGAATAAAGTGAGTTGGGATGAGTTAAGGAATGTTGCCATCGTGCCTGATGTACCCATTTGTATTATATGCTGAGTAGATTAGAATATTTCCATTTACTTGTCAGGTGACTCTTAGTATCCATGTTATTCCCATTTTACAAATTAAGAAACTGAAGGTCGGAGATGGTAAGTGACTTGCTTATGGGATACAGCTGGTAAGTGCTGGAGGTACAGTTTGAACCCAAGTCTTTCAGCTTCAAATTTAGCCATCTTTTCCACTGTGGAGGTACAGATCACTATTAATTTGGTTGGCTGTAGAGCTATGGGAAATTAGGGAGAGTGTCTTGGAAAAGGTGGCATTTGAGTTAGGATTTCAGCTGGCAGACAGGGCTAAGAGGATAAGAGCGAGTATTCCCAGAAAAGGGAACACTTATTTCTTGTGTAGTACCATCTAGGCTGTCATGTTCTAAAGGTTGTCATTATCCTTAATATTTCTGCACATGAGGAAACTGAGGCTTAGAGAGGTTAAATTACATTTATTATCATATAGCTACTAAGTATCAGAGTAAATATATTAAACTAGGTCTTATTGACTTCAAGTCTGATATTCTATTTATTATGTCAAGGTGCCCCCAATCTTTGACTTTTCCTTCTTTTTCCCCCCATATCTAATTAGTTATTAATTGTTCATTTCACTCCTGAATACCACTTGGATCTGTTTGGTTCTTCTCATGTTCCCACTGCTACCACCCTAGTACATAATCTCATTACCACCTGTATGGATTTTCTCAGTAGCCTCTTAGGGGGCTTTCCCATCTCTGTTATCTGCCTCTTTTCCATTTCCTTCTTCATTTTGCTGTCAGACTAATTTCCCTTATGTAAATATCTGGTCATGTAACTTAACTGTACTAAACCTTTCAGTAGTTCCTTATTACTTACAAAATAAATATCGAACTCCTTTGCCTGGCAACAGGGCCCTCTATAATCTGGTGCCATACTACTTTTAATGGTTTTATCTCCTATGACTTGTATCCCAAATATATCCATGCTCTAGGGAAACTGAAGTATTTTTTGATGGGACTCTATACTTTGCCTACCTCTATTCTTTCTTTGTTCATGCTGTTTCTAGTGTTTTTACTTATCTTCTTTGCTTGTTTGATGCCCACCTTTTTTTTTAAGTCTAACTGCAATTCTACCTCCTTCATGAAACCTTCTTTAATTTTTCCTTCCCATGCTGATCCCCATCAATAATGAACATTTTACTCAAACTTCCTGGAAATAGCATGTTTAATTCTCTCAGTATGTTTATTCCACCACGAAACTGTTAGTTTCATACATACAGGGACCATGTCTTCTAAACTTTAGTACCTAGCACAATTCTTTACATGGAATGGGTGCCTAATAAATGTTTTGTTGGATGAATGAATGAGTCAAAGGGTAAGGAAAGGCATGGTAGAGGATGTATAATGAAGACAGTAAATAGTCCAGTTTACCTGGAGTGTAGTGCACGGGGCAGAGAGTCAGTAATTATGCCAATGTTTCCATAAATCCAAGTCACATTTCCCCGGATACTAGTTCTTTTGGGTTTTTCACCAGTAGTCACTTGATTGTTTTTTGCTTTGTATTCACAGATATATCTTATCTAAATAGTATTTAGTTTCATTTTAAACACTTTCAGAAAAGCTGAGTTCACTTCTGGTTTCATAGGCTATTTTTGTAACTGGCCAAAAAAAAAATCCTTTGAGACCACAGGCTTACAAGATGTCTTGCTCTATAAAAGTCCTATCTTCAGCAGGCTTCTCAGGCACCAAGGTGGTAGAATGAACCACTATGCTCCTCATAATACAGTGTTTGGTAACATTAGTTTTTAAAAATTGCTTTTGGTAAACTGACTTGAGGTACCATTGACTTAGTAGGAGGACCACTTTTTTGATATAGGCACATGTCAAAGCCTTTTGCTTTTATTCTTCTTTTGTGTCATGGCCCTCTTTGGCAATCTGGTGAAGCTTATGTATTCCTTCTCAGAATTATGTTTTTAAATGGATAAAATGAAATACAATTATATTGTATTGTAATTATAATATTAATACATATTAATTAATATTTATTGTTTAATATAATTAATATAATTTTTAACATTATTATACAATAATATATTATTATAATATAATAATTTAAATACAATATAAATAGAAATAAACAAATAATTGAATATAAAATAAAACCATACTATATTATAATAATATATTATTATATTATAATAATATGTTATTATATTACGATAATATGTTATTATATTATGATAATATGTTATTATATTTATGATAATATGTTATTATATTATGATAATATGTTATTATATTATGATAATATGTTATTATATTATGATAATATGTTATTATATTATGATAATATGTTATTATATATAATTAATAATGCATTTTTAATATATTAAAATTAATAAAACAATATAATATAATTATATTGTAAAGGAAATCAATTATATTGAAATAAAGTTGTCGGAATATTAAAAGAAAAAAAAATTTCATGGACCCCAGGTTAAGAATTCTTGCTCTTGTCCTTTGCACAATGAAATGGGGAATATGGTTCCTGTGATGATTCAGAGAAGAGTTTTCATTGAAAAGTTCAGAAATACCTACCCTATCTGTTTAAAAGGTGCCTAGTTCCTCAGTGATTGAGAAATAAGGGTAAAAAGGTGCTACTAGCCATTGACAAGATCCAAGGTCCTCTTAACTTTACAATTTTGTGATAGCTTTTGTCATGAATGATGAGTACGAATAGAGCCAACTAAGGCTGAAAATAAGGGTCTTTTACAATTTGTTCGGTTGGGTGACGCCAGAATCATGGTCAATTTGCTAACTTCAGTCCAAAGTCTTGAGAATTTCATGAACTCTAGAACCTTTGAAAGAAAAAAAAATTACATTTACCATTTGAAGATAGAGTGAAGACAGATGGGCTATTAATGATAGCAGAGTAAAATGAACATTATTAACTTTTCCATTGCTTCGTTCTTCACTGAAAAAATAGAGGCCATTCACCAGGAGCTCCCTCTTCTCCCTTCCTCATCCTCATCTCATATCACTCAGACGTTTTCTGTTATTTTCTTCTTCACCTCAGTCTGTCATGAAGAGATGACCCTTCTTGCCAAGACAGACCTTTCAACAAGGTCCCTTGATCCCTTTCTATCCTATCTTCTCCAACAGATTGCCCTTTCTTATATCTTTACTTTCTAACACTAATCTTCAATCACTACCTGTCTGCTGGCTGCTCCCTGCTGTAAAGATGCTATAAACATGTCCATGTTTCCTCATACTGAAAAAAAAAAACCCACAAAAAACTCTGACTTGATCTGATGCCAGTATCTTTTCTCCTTTTTGTGGCTAAATTCTTTGACAATGCTCTCTCTTTCTCACCGTCTTCCAAATTTTCTGCAGCCTAGTGTCAGACCTCATTATTTAACTGAAAAGATTTTCTACACAATTACCAGGGATCTCATAATTTCTTAGTCTGATGACCTTTGCTTTGTCCTCATCCTTCTTGACCTCTCTGCATCCTTTGACATTTTGATCATTTTCTTCCTTTTGATATGTTCTCCTCTAGGTTTTCCTGACACTGTTGCTTCCTAATTCTCTTCCTCCCTGTCTGACTGCTCCTTCTCAGGCTCCTTTGTTGGTTCTTCATCAGATCATGCCTCTTAATTGTGGGTGTCCCCCAAGGCTCTATCCTGAGCCTTCTTCTCTTCTCCCTTTATATTATCTTACTTGTTGATCTTGTCACCTCCCATAAATTCAAATGTCATCTCTGTGCAGATAATTTTCATCTCTGTTTACAGAGCCCTAAACTTTCTCCTGACCTCCAGTCTTGTATTTCCATTTGCCTCTTGGATGTCTCAAACTGGGTGTACGTAGATCATCTCAAATCCAACCTCTCCAAAACCAAACTCATTCTCTTTCTCTCCATCTGCTTCCCTCATTCTGATTTCCCAAGGGCATCATCATTCTTCCACTCAGTCAGGCAATGAACTCCTCATTCTCATTTACATCTGAACTATTGACACATCTTGTCAATTCTACCTTCACATCTTCTCATGTAACTTTCTCCTCTCCATTTACAGAGCCACCATCTTGGTGCAGGCTCTCATCTCCTCCCACCTGGACATTGTAGTAGACTTCTGGTTGTAGTAGCCTTCTGCCTTAAGTCTGTCCCCACTCCAGACATCCTCCAGTCATCTGCCAAGTGATTTTTCTAAAGTGCAAGTCTGACTTTGTCTTCCTCTACTCAGTGAACCCTAATGACTGTCTCTACAATCAAATATAAAATGCTTGTAAAGGGTAGCTAAGTGGCATAGTGCATGAAGTGTTGGGCCTGGTGTCAGGAAGATTCATCTGGTGAGTTTCAAATCGGGCCTCAGACACTTGCCAGCTGTGTGACTCTTGGCAAGTTACTTAACCTTGTTTGCCTGAGTTCCCCATCTGTAAAATGAGCTGGTAAAGGAAATGGCAAACCACTCTAGACCAGTATCTTTGCCAAGAAAACCCGAAATAGGGTCACCAAGAATTGGACATGAAAGAAAAACGACTGAACAAAAATTTTAAAAGATTTTAAAGCTCATCACAACCTGACCCCTTCCTGCTTTTCACTTTCACAGACTTCTTATACTTTTCCTTCCACATACTCTATAATCCAGGAACACCAGCTTTCTTGCTATTCCTCACATTTCTCAACTTCATGCCTTTTCACTGGTTGTCCTCCATGCCAGAATTGCTCTTTCATCTTCTGGCTTCCCTGGCTTCCGTTAAGTCTCTGCTCCAGTACTACTGTCAAGGGGCCAGTCCTGCTTAATGCTAATGTCTTGACTCTGATATCACCTCCAGTCTACTCTGTTTATATTTTCTATGTACATAATTGTTGGTGTATTGTCTCTCTTGTCTTAGAGTTTGAGCTCCTTGAAGGAAGCACCCTGTTTTTGTCTTTCTTTGTATCTCCAGTGTTTAGCATATTGCCTGGTCTATAGTAAATGCTTACTAAATGCTTGTTGACTTGACTTGGCTTTGAGCTATTAATAAGGTTGTAAAGAATAGAAATTAAGGGGTTAATGAATCCAGATTTTGTCCTAGATTTTGTATTTCATCAGGGTAGGGAACTCCTGGTTGATGAAGAGCAATCTGAAACTTAATCTTAGAGAGTTCCCTGATGGTCCTGAGGCATTAAATGAGTTGCCCATGGCCAAACATATCAGATACAGAACTTGAACCCAAGGTTTCCTGACTCCACGGTCTGTTTCCTGTTGTCTGTATTACAAGTTCAAAAATTCTGATTCTTTATTTGGGTTTGGTTTTATAACGTATCTTCTCTTTACTTCCTGTTTGAGGGAAAATATTATGTCATACTTCTTTTCAGACTCTTACTTCCCATGTACTTCCCGTGTACTCCAGAGACGATAAATCCCATGCACACAAAGCTCCCCATCTGCCTTTTGCCTTTCCTCTTCTTTGACATGCTAGATGGGGGAGCTTCTGGCTGGGGGAATGTAGAATGAAGGTCTGTGCCTTTGGGTGGCAAGATCTCCACAGATTTAAGGATCCAATAGAGACTTTTTACAAGGCTGTTTTTAAATCATTCTGAAAGATATACTATATGTGAACAACAGTGTGTGGGTGGGGAAAGAGAAAGCTGTAACAACTTGGGGAATATCTGGGAACTTCTCCTTAGATAAATCTAAGAAAATAATTTAAATTATTTACCATTTAGGTTAGAAACTTATTTGTGTGAAGTTAAAAATTTGTCCTGTAGTCTTATTCTTTCTTTTTCCCCATTCCATTACCATGGGAGCAAATATTTCAATGTTCAGGCTTGATTCAGTATCATTATAAGTGAAAGAGCATTGTCAGAGTTTTATTAAGGAATGGCAGAAACTGAAACATCTTTTAAGGGCAGGATGATCGCCTTGGCCCAGGGTACTGAGGGAGGGCTCACACTGGTAACATCTCAGTACTCCTGAATGTCCAGCCCTTTTCCCAGAGCTCACCTTTCCCCATGGTGTCCCTCTGTGTGGTGCCTTCCCCTCCTTCTGGAATATGAGGGGCAGTTAGTTGTACCATGAGGACTGGGGCCAAACTGTCTGGAGGAAAGGCTGCTCCTATCCCATTCTGAGTGTACCTGATGGGACAGACTGTCCTACCCCCTCCCAATTTGCCCTCCATACCAAAATTCCTAATGATGACTCTGGAGAGGAGCCTGACATGGTGGCATGAGTGTTGGAGACAGAGTGAGAAAAGATTTGAGTTTGAATCCCAGCTCTGACATTTCTCAGCTTTTCTATGATGGAAAATTCTCTTAGCTTCTCTAAATGTCATTTTCCTTAACTGTAAAATATCTAGAATACCTACCTCCCAGGGGTGTAAAGCTCAAATTACACATACATACATACATACACACATATATACACACACACACAAACTTTATAAACCTTAAGTTGCTATATATATGTCAGCTATTGTTTATTAATGATAATATTTAAATTTAGGTTTCTGAACAGTTAGAATAAGGGTAAATCCTGATATTTTATATAGTTAAAATGGATAAGGCTTGCCTGATGGTTTGGGTTGGGATAGTATGTTGTATGTAGGATTATAATATAGCTCTAGGGGCCTCAGAGTCATCTAGTCCCACCCCTTCATTTTACAAATGAGGAAACTGAGTCCTAGGTAAGTTAAATGACTTATCTAAGTTCATATAGGCTGTATGTGCCGGAGGCAAGATTTGAACTCAGATTCTACAATCTAGGACCAGTGCTCTTTCCCCTTGTACCTTCTTGTGATGAAAAAGAACTCTTTTTTGGAGGTTGTAGACTTGGAGTCCAGTCCTAGTTCCACCACCTGCTAGCTGAGTAACCACAATAACAAGTCACTGACCTTTTTATTAATTTTTCTTCCAAACCTAAACATCTTGCCCCCCCCCAAAAAAACCCCTTCACACTGTGAGCATTTATATATATATCTATATATAGATCTATAGATCTATAGATCTATATATATGAAGTAGAACATAGAGAAGATTGTGAATCTTTATTCTAAGCTGCTTGCTTTAGGGGAAAAAAGTATATAATAAATTCAATGTGTTTCTTTCAAAATTGTTCTGTTTTTCTGTGCTTTCCTCTGAACTTCCTTTTCTCCTCTGTGCACTGTTAAAAATATTTTAATCACTCACCTTTTTTTTTCCTTTTTTTTGGCATCATCATCTTTACCTCTCTTATTCCTCTCCTCCCCATCCCAATTAAGAAAAAAAGGAAAACTCCTTGTAACAGATAAGCATAGTTAAGCAAAACAGATTTATACGGTGGCCATCTCCAAAGCAGCCAGCCTCCTTCTGCACCTTGAGTCAGTCCCCTCTCAATCCAAAGGTGGGCATGCACTGTCTTCCTGGTTCTCACTTTTCTCTGTGTCAGTTCATACTTTCCAGGATTCTCTGAACTTGCCCGTTTCATCATTTTTTATGGTATAATAATATTCTATTACATTTACATACCATAATTGGTTCAAACAATCATTCCCTGATTCTAGTTGTTTAGTTTTGAGTTCTTTTCTTTTCTCTTCTCCTCTCTTTTTAGTTTCTTCCCTTCAAGATCAGGAATATTGTTTTGCTAACAATTGTCCTCTTCCCAATATTATCCTTTCTCTTATTCCACATTTCCCTATTCCAGTTCTCTATTGACTGTGATGTATTTTTTACATCAAACACTTTATATGTGTGTGTGCGTACATGTGCTCATATGTGCATGTGTGTGAAATTCTCTTTTGTCTGGCTTACAGAGTAGTGAAGTTCAATCTATGTAAGCTCTTCCCACCCTTCCTCTATATTTGTTTACTCTTTTTCTTACACATCTCAATTATGAGAGTAGCAAGTTTTACTCCCTTCTTCCTCCTTTCTACACTAATACATTCCTTTTACTTTCCTTTTTCTTCATAATCTTAAATCTTCAGAAAAGAACCAATCTATCACCTTTTACCAAATATGCACCCAAGTCCTTTATTTTCCTAAAATAACAATAATAACAACTATCATTTATATAGCAATTTGAGGTTTGCAAAGTGCTTAGCGAATATTTCACTTGATTCTCAGAACCCTGGGAAGTAGGTGCTATTATTATGTCCATTTTACAGATGAGGAAACAGAGGCCAGTCAAGGTTAAATGACTTGCCTGCACTTAATATGTCTGAGTCTGGTTTTGAACTTGAGTCTTATTAACTCTAGGTTCAGCACTTTATCTGCTACACAATTATACCTACCTCTAGTAGTTGCTAACTAGATTTGGGGAATACAGTGTTGTTCTGATTTAACTCCTTCAGTACCCTTTGAAGACATTAAAGTTCTGAAGAGATACTTGTTTTCTTCTCCCCTGTTAATATAGGGGAGAATCATTCATTATGATATAACTTCTTCCAATTGCTCAACTAAATTCACCTTTGTAAGTTTTTCTGTGCTTTCCTCTGAACTTTCTTTGTGTTTGCATTTCAAAGTTCCTACTCAGTTCCAATTTTTTCATCAGGAATACTTGTAAGTCCTCTGTTATATTCTTCACCCCTACCCTTCCCATCCCCCAGGATTATACTAGCTTTGCAGAGTAAGTTATTCTTAGTTGTAAGCTTACATATTTTTTTTTCCAAAATATTATATCATGGGGCAGTTAGGTGGTGCAGAGGATAGAGCACTGACCCTGAAGTCAGGAGTACCTGAGTTCAAATCCAGCCTCGGACACTTGACACTTATCAGCTGTATGACCCTGGCAAGTCCCTTAACCCTGATTGCTTTCTCAAAACAAAACATCATATTCTAAGATCTCCTTTGTAGTAGGAGTTGCTGTGTCTTGTGTGGTCTTGGCTATAGTTCCTTTGTACCTGAATGCGTTCTTTCTGGATCCTTGCATTAGTTTTCTTTGATGTGGAAGCTTTGGATTTTAGCTATGAGATTCCGGGAAATTTTTGTTTTGGGATTTCTTTCAGTCAGTGATCAGTGGATTCTTTGTATTTTCCCTTAGATTTAGGCAGTTTCATTTATGATTTCTTGAAATATAATATTTAGCCTTTTATGAAAAAAAATAAATTTTCTGGGAGTCCTTTGATTCTTAAATTATTCCTTCTTGATCTGTTTTCCATATCAGATACTTTACATTTTCTTCTGCTTTTTTCTGTTGTTTGATTTTGTGTTAATATTTCTTATCTCTTGGGGTTATTTATTGCTGTTTGATCTATTCTAACTTTCAAGGAGTTCATTGCTTGGATAAGATTGACCACTTTCCCTTCTAAGCTGTTTATTTTCCTCCTAAATCTTCTCCTTTAGAGTTTTTGTTTTATTTTTGATCTCTTTCTTTCTTTTAGGTATTCTTGTATTCCTTTTGGAAGATCCCCCTTTAAGTTATTCCTTATGATTGTTATGGACTTACCTCCTTCTAGGTTAGATTTTTTAATGTCTCTGATCTAGAAAGATCGTTTATTGTAGTTTTTGTCTTTTTCTGTTTTTATCTTTCCAGCCTTAGTTCCTGAATTGAGGCTTTGTGCCAGGATCAGGCCCAGACCCCTAATGGACTTTTGGGTAGGGACTTAGTTGGTACTCCATGTGGGTCCCCTTCCACCTCCTGGCCTGTGTTTATGCTAAGAATTCTAGTAGATTTTAGGACTCCTTGGATCTTTGAGGTTTCGCATCTTAAGGATTCTCTGTGGCGTCTCAGAGTGCTAGGGACTTTAGAGCCTCTGGGTGTGAGTTGTCTTGGTCTGAAGCTCAGCTGTAACTGGATTGGTCACTGTTGCTTTGGTTTTCTCCCAAGGTCAATTCTTTGGATCTATGACCACTTTGGGGCTTTCTCATGGGATTAGTCTCCTTATGCTGCTTCAGATACAGAATCATTAGAGGCTGCACATATCTCTGGCTTTGCTCTGCTCGCACTGGGATACTTCTGTCTTGTTTATCTGTGTTAGTGTGCTGGCTTTTCTTGCAGACCCTCTTTTCTATTGACTTTGAGCTTCTGATTGACTTTTTATGCATCTTGGGGATCTATGAAATCACCTACTGAAGTTTGTCCTTGGATTTCTTGACCATTATTGGGTTTTATATTATTGCTAGCTTTTTTGCTGGACTGGGTGCTACCCGCCTGAACTTTTCTATAGCACTTGAAAAATTACAAAATATGTTTAACTATATTCTCTCATTTGAATCTTACGACTGCCCTATAAGGGCAGGTACTACCAGTACAAGTATTACTGCTATATATAGATTAGGAAACTGATGACCAGATTACAACCAGATTAAGTGACTTGCATATGGTCTCAAAGCTGCTGGTTTTGAAGATTTTAGCCCAAGTTTTTGAGACACTGAGTTCAGACTCTGTCCATTGTACCAAACCACCCCACAAGATCACTTCTTTAAGACATTTTATGCATTTATAAAATGAGGTAATTGAATGAGATGACTGCTCCAAAAGTTTATGATTCTGTGGACAATTTGTCCTCTTTCCTCTGAGTAATAATTGCCTCTTACCTCTTCCTGGTGCCTCGGTCCTATTCTATCCTAAAGTCCTGTGAATCCTTCCTTCAGTGTCTGTAATATCTATTTCCCCAGCCCTGACCTTTCTTCTAAATTTTATTCCCATATCTTCAACTGCCTGTAGGTTAGCTCTACCTGGTGTTTCCCCAGCATCTCAAATTCAAAATATCTAAAACCAAACTTTTAATCCCACCAACTCCCAAAATTGCTCTTGCACTTTTTATTATTATTATAAGTGGTGCTAGATATTTTACCCAGTCTCCTCTAACACTGAAACCTTGGTGCTGTTTTGGGCTCTTCGTTTTACTCTGCCTCTCCTATCCAATAAGTTAAGCCTCTGCAGCACCCCTTGAATCTGTTGTGTCACTCTTTTCCCACTGCAACTATCATTATAGAAGCCCATATTATCACCCATCTGAGCTACTACATTGATTTTTGGAGAGAGCTTTTCACTTGCTTTTTCCAATTACTCTTCCTACTACTATCAAAGTAATCTTTATGCAGTGTTTTGGTTAAGTCAATTCCTCTGTTCAAAAATCTTTAGTAGCTTTCGATTGCCTGCTGACCACAGTTTTCTCTTCTTACCTAGCCCCTGCAGCTCTCCACTGTTGGTGCCACCACCTTGTGGGTCCATCTGATCTTACTCCACTCCACAATAGGATATTTCAACCAAAGTGAACTCTCCTCTGTCTTCTGAACACATGCTTCACTTTCCCACCTTTGGGCCTTTGTTCGTGATGCTCCTTATACCTTTAAAGTCTTTGATTTCCCCCTTTTCCTACTAACCTTTAAAATACAGATTAAATATCTCATCTTCCAGGAAGTTTTCCCTTGATGGCCCACACCCTGATAAAGACCTTCCACCTCTGGACCTCATATGGTATTTTCTTTTGCATATTAAATATATTAAATCATATATAAGCTCCATGAAGATAGGAACCCACTCTTAGCCAATCTTTCAATCTCTTTTAATATATAACCCAGTCAGTGCTTGGCACACAGTAGGCAAAGGGGCTCCAAAAAGTGTTATATGACTTCTCAGAAGTCTCATAAAAGCTGAAAACTGCACTAAGACTGGGACACCCTCCATGAATGCTGATTAAAAGAATTGGACGTATTTCTCTTGGAGAAGAAAGGACCCGAGGAGCATGACATCTTGCCAATTATTTGGAGAACTGTTATATAGAAGAGAGATTAGATATATTCTCTGCTAAGAGAATTTAGAGCTATGATTAGAAGTTGCCAAGTGACAGATTTCAGCTTAAAGTAGGAGAAAGCGTCTTCTTAACAATTACTTCTGGCCAAAAGTATAAGGACTGCTGCCTCATGAAATACTGTATACTTCCTCATAGGGTGCCCTTAATCAGAGATTGGATAATCTCTTCTAAAATATGTTGCTGAGGGGAGGGAAGTCCTTTCCAAATCTGAGATTTGGTGAACATGTCTAAATGCTTCTCTTTGTATTTCCAATATAGCAACTTAAATTTTGAGCTATCAGGGACCTTAGAAGTCATCTATTCAAACCTCCTTATTTTACTTACAAGAAAACTGAGGCCCACAAAGGTTAAGTGATCTGCCTCTGGAATATTCATGTAAATAATGCCTTCTAGGAGTAAGTTGGGATTTGAACCCATGGCTTCCAACTCCTAATCCAATACATTATACCGTGTTTCTTCTCCAGTTCTACTTCTTGTCTTCAGAACATATCTTGTTCATTTCTACCTCTATGCCTTTGCTAATTCTTTTCTTTCATGTGGAATGTCTTCCCTGTTCTTGGATTTTGCCCAGAATATACACATCCTTTGAGATCCAACTTAAATGTTAATTCTTCGTAATTTCTCCTGATCTTCCTCTCTACTCTGAATTCATGGAGCACTTATTGTCTGTACTAAGTTATTTGGCATTTATTTTATCATCATGTATTGAGAGAAAGTAGGAGAATAGGAGTTAGAAAACTTAGGTCTAGGCTTGTTCTTAGCCAAGTGATCTTAGTCAGATCATAACACTCTGACATCAATTTTTCTTTCTTTTTTTCTTTCCTTCTTTCTTTCGCAATCAGGGTTAAGTGACTTGCCCAGGGTCACATAGCTAGTAGTGTTTGAGGCCAGATTTGAACTCAGGTCCTCCTGACTCCAGTGCTATTTCTTTATTCATTGTGCCACATAGCTGCCTCCCCAGACATCAATTTCTACATCTGCAAATGGATGATTTGGAATGAATGTGGAATAGTGGATATAAACCTGGCCTTAGAGTCAGAAACACCTGGGTTCAAATCCTGCCACTTAGTAATTGTGTGATTATGCCTAAGGCATTTAACCTCTTGATCCCCTAAAACAGATCATTAAGACTAAGTTACAAATAAGTCATGGGAATGATGTTCATGGAAAATTTTTCTGTATTGATGAAAAAAATCACAGGTCTCATTCCCATCCTACCCCACTCCCACCAAAAAAAAAAAAGGAAACAAAAAGAAATAAAAAAAAGAAATGCTAATATATACTCTGCCAATCTGGAGAGGGTGGGTGTTTGTGAAGATCAGATGAAATAATGTAGAAAATTGCTTTGAAAAATGTAAAGAGCTGCAGAAATTCAAGATTATTGTTGTTTAACTTTGCACTATATCTTTATCCTCCTTTTGTTTCTTGGCTTATAGGAACTCAGCAGGCACTTGATAAATATTTGTTACATGAATGCCATGAGGGATAAAGCCTTAGACTGAAGTTCTAGTCCATTGTTCAGCTTTCCCTCCCAGAAAGGGGGACACTGAAAAGGGCAGCATGTTAAAGAGAGGCTTGCATAGTCCTGGGCCAGATCTGTTTTAGAATTAATTTCAGGCACTTTATGCTAAGAAAACATGATCACAGCAGGAAGGCTCAGAAACCAACTCACTGAATCTCCGAGGACATTGATATGACATTTTCTGTATGTCCCTACTGTTTTGGGAGGATTAGTTTGGATGGAGTGCTTTGCTTCGACTGCTTATTATACAAGGCATTCATTAGCTTTGGGAAAGTGTTTACAGGGATTAATGTCTGCATTAGGAAGAGTAAACGCCAGACTATTTGGAGTGCTTGTTATAGAAAACATTTGGAGAAAATCCCAAGTCTGGTTGGCCATAATCTCTTAATTGAGTAGAATATAATGTGGCCTTTTTTCCTATATAGGAAGCAGGAGTCTTATCCTTTCATGTTCATTTGTGCCTATTGTTTGTCTAGCCAGATTTTTCTTAGTTCTTAGTTCTGAAAGCTTCATTTTATATGACTGAGAAAAAGTATATCTTCCTCTGAAAGTAATTGCTAAATGAAAATTTATACTACTTTACCTTTTTTCTAGGAAGGAAAAATGTTTTTTGGTCAAACTTGACAGGGTTTGGGGTTTGTTTCTTTAAATTTGTTCAACAGTAAAGACTGGCACTAAAATGAAAAAGAAAAATACTAATCATAAAACTGAGTGACGTTTTCCTATTAAAAACAATTTCCTCACCAAGGTACAAAATCAAAGCAAATTCAATTGCTAGGCATAGTGTTCTTGGGCTGGGGAGAAACTGCCAGGGATGGTGTTTCTGAGGCCAGGAAGAAATTGGGGTCCAAGCACTGGCATCAAGACTAGAGGTTGAAAAGAAGGTACTGATCTGCATAATTAACAGAGTTTCCTCATTTGTCAGTTCCATATACCAGCAAAATCACAGGTCCAATCCCTATCCCTAACATATTAAAATTCTTAAATGAATCTGATAAATTATCTGATAATAATAAAAATTATTTGTGTGTGCATATTTCTGTGCCTTTAAACAAAGTTTTTATATTTCACTTAAGTCTTCTTTGGCATGAAGGAATCCCAAGGTTTTCAGAAAGGTTTTCAGAGCCAACAGATCCCAAGCTAGAACATAGCTACTACTGAGCCAGAAAGACACTTATAATTTGTACCCAATGAAAAGGCCATCTAAGGATCAATTTTCTAATTTCAAAAAAGATGTGTCTGCCTTTTTTTTTTTTTAAAGCCAGAATAGGGCAGCTAGGTGGCACAGTGGATAGAGCACTGGCCCTGAAGTCTGGAGGACCTGAGTTCAAATTTGGACTCAGATTCATAACACTCACTAGCTGTGTGACCGTGGGCAAGTCACTTAACCCCATTGCCTAGCCGAAAAAAAAAAAGCCAGAATAGCAACTTGCCCAAAGTCAAATAAATGCTAGATAGTAAGTTCAGAACTGGAATTGGAATCCAGGTCTTCTGACCAGCTTTCTTTCCACCATGCTATGCAGACTTGAGAATTTAAGGAAAAGATAAATATGACATATGTAGTCTAGGTAGAATGGGATTTGAAACCAGAATAGGAAAATGGAAGAGTATACTTAAGTTAGTAAAAAAAAATCTGATGGAAAGTGAGATGTGTCCAAGTAGCCTTGCATGTGATGAGTGGAACTTGGAGGGAAGAAACCAGTAAAGAACATTTAAGTGGGGACCAGGGGAGAGAGAAACTGAAGTGATGTAATGTGAAAATGTACCATCCATAACCTTCCTGATCCCTGATGATGAATCACAGTATTGGCATAGAAGCAAGATATAATAGTGAAAAGATATTTTATATTTCTGGAAATTAACTGGAGGTCTCATCTGCTCGAATCAGAAGGTCTGATAAATTCTTGGCCTGTCTTACTGGCAACTTCATCTATCAAGACGGTAAAGGTAGAAATGAGGGAAAGTCCTATCCAGAAACTAGTTTTGTCCAACAAGGAGGACTTGGTTGACAAGGTAGAAGTGATGGTTACATATGGAAAAAGTGACCATGTAACCAGATATTTTGCAGTAGGGTTTTAGTAGACTATAAATTAAACATAAATAAATGGTGTGTTATGCCTGCCCCCCCAAAAGCTGCCATCTCCCTTCCTCGCTCTCTGTCTCTCTTTCTCTTTCTCTGTCTCTCCCCCCTCCCTCCCTTCCTCTCCCCTCTCCCTCTTTTTTCTTTCCTTCTTTCTTTCTTCTCCCTCCCTCCCTTCCTTCCTTCCTTCCTTTCTTCCTTTCTCTCTTTCTCTTTCTCTCTTTCTCTCTCTCTCTTTCCTTCCTTCCTTCCTTCCTCCCTCCCTCCAGAGGTCTGGTTTCATTGGTATAGGAAACACCTAGTAAGAGACTTCCTTACCCTTACAGATCTGGGCCTTCTTTGCCACTTGCAGTCTGAGAGAGTTGTTTGGAGCACTCACTGATAGGTTAAGTGACTTTACCAGGGCCACACAGCTGGTATATGGCAGAGTGAGACTTGAACCCAGGTCTTCCTGACTCTGAGGCCAGCCCTACAATTGCTATACCAACTCTGCCTCACAATAGAGACTTAGAAGTATAGCTTCCTTCATATGAAAGGTAGATTTTTATCAACACAGGCTGAGGTCTGTGTTAGACTGTGTAAATAAAAGTATATTCTCCCTGAGAAGGGAATTTCCTAAAAATTAGAGCCAAGATGGGATAGATTGTCTTTTGAAGAGGCATGTACCTCATCATGTGAAGAGTTTGAACAGAGGCTGGATGGCTGCTTGTCAAGAATTCTGTGAAAGGGCTTCACCCAGGTGACCTCCAAAGGCTCTTCTGAAGATCAGATGGTGTGACTGTATTCTGAAACTGTGTTACAAGAACAAACAAAAAACCGGTCTATAGGAATTGTTATCTCTTTTCTTCTTTTTTCAGGAAGTATATTCCATAAGATAACAAACCTATATGTTACTAGTCAGGAAGAGATCATAGCAAAGAAGGTCAGAGTTTGTGAGTCTAGTGACTGTGTGTTCAATTTAGGTTCTCCCTAATTTTATAGCTGCAGACGAACTAGACCATCTTGTGGTGTCATTAACTGGTTATAAGAGGAACTTGGTGACAGTCTGTGGATGGTTCAGCACAAATGTGTGGGGCATGCAGTCCTGGACAAGTCTTTCAGTACATGCTTTATTCATGAGGAGTCATTTACTATGAGGGGATAGCACTTTAAAAAATTTTTCTGGATATTGTATTTTTATATGAACTTAAAAATAATGAACAAACATTTCAACCTACAAAGAACAAAAAAGAAAGTTTTATATAAAGCTGTGAACCCTTTTGTAATTTTTTAATATTGAAAATTTAGCAAAGTAGTAACAAAATTGCCTAGTTCAGATCTCCTATCCAGATTTTTTTTTTATTAATTAGTAGTTTTCAGTCCTATTATTATTGCTTGGGTCTCTCCCCCCCTCAATTGCTTTGTACATATGTGTGTATGACAAGCAATAATAAAGGTTTATTTGAAATTAAATTGGATTTAATTTTTATCTCCACAAATTTTTTATTTGTAGACTCACAAAGCATTGTAGATCATCCTTTCCCATCTCCTCACTTTATTTTCTGAAGGACTGAATTGTCAGGTTGTGTTGGCTATCTCTCCTGAGACTCTAGAGCAGGGATGGGGAACCTGTGGCGTTGAGGTCTTCTAGGTCCTTGGGTTCGGCCTTTTGACTGAGTCCAAGTTTTACAGAATAAATCCTTTTATTACGGGGATTTGTTCTGTGAAGTTTGGATTCAGTCAAAGGGCCACACTTCAGGACCTAAAGGACCACATGTGGCCTTGAGGCTGCAGGTTCCCCATACCTTCTGTGAGATTCATCTCATAGCACTTAGCTTAGGTGTTTCAATTGGATGTGTACTGATAGATTCCTTATGTCTGTCTTATCTTCTTTCATTAGTAAACTTTTGGCTGGGTTTTTGCCTTCAAGAAATATACTAATTATTTTTTCTCTCTGCATACTGGGGAATAATTGTAAGCCATGAAATACTGGATGATTGAAATGATCTTACCCTGTCGATTTTTGAGACAGCACATGGGGAAATGGCCATCTTTTACCAGATAGAAAGAAACTTTGTCTAGGACCAGGTAAATGTGGTTATTAGTCACTGATAAGAGTTCCACTTTTATTTGGGGGGAAGTATGTACTTGTGTCCATACACTCCTTCTAAAGATCGAGTTATGTGACTCCCTCTGCTTGTCCTCAAGCTGAAATCCACAAAGGGAAACATTATCGATCTTTTCTGCTTTTCCATTTTCTGAAAGACAAAAGTGCCTGGGAGATATATAATGGGGATCGTAAGGTCTCTAGACAGACTTGATATTATTTATGCAACCTACATTCTTGCTACACTGGAGCTACTTGTGACCCCCTTCTTGCCCCAACTGGACATCCCATGTCCTGTCTCCGTGTCTTTGCATATATGCTCTTCCCAGAGTCTGGACTGCAGCTAAATGGTCAAGAGGATAGAGCACTGGACTTGGAGTCAGATCTGAGTTCAAATTAGGCTAGCTCTGTGACTCTGGGCAAGTCACTTAATCTCTTTCAGCCTTAATTTCCTCATCTGTAAAATGGGGACCACAGTAGCACCTACCTCACGGGTTTGTTGTGAGGATCAAAAAGGATAAGATATGTAAAGCACTTTGTCAATCTATAAAGCACTTTACAAACAAATGTTAGCCATTATTAACATATTCTTTCTTCTTTTTTACCTTTTAGATCCTTAGTTTCTTCAAGGCTCAGTAATGGTATCATCTCTTTTAGGAATTCCTTCCTAATTCCCCTTGCTTTTAATGTTTCCTACTTCCTTCCTCAGATTACCTTATGTTTACTTATGCATGTGCATATTATATGCTTCCTCAGTTGAATATAAGATTTTTGATGACAGAAGGCTGTTGGATATAAAATCTTTGCCTCTTTGACATCTAGCACACAGCAGGTGCTAAATAAACATTTTTGTTGTTGAATTGCCATGTTTTTCTTTCCCTAAGTTGTTTCTCAGATAGATATGTTTCTGCATCTTTTTGTGGTTAAACTAATTTTTTTTTCATTTTGCAAAATTCAGAAGCCAGAAGATAATAATCCCTTTCTATCTGGATTCAATCCTCTTAGGATTCATCTAAATTTAGAACTTGTCATCATTTTGATCAACACATCTATGTAGATGATTAGTGATGTTTACTTTAGTTACTTGAAGAAATCGGGATGATTTTTAAGGTTCCTTCCAGCTTCTAAGTTTTATCCTAAGACTTCCAAGTCATTCATGGCATCTTCATTTTTTTGCTTTTCTTTTTTGAAGTTAGTTAACTGACAAGAACTCAGCTATTTTTAATGACATACCTGGACAAAGCTACAGAGCTTTCTGGAATGGGCTGGTCTAAGCTGAATTCTTGCCAAGCAAAAGAGTCTTGAAGGACCAGGAGCAGGAACTTGATCTTGGCATCATGTCTTTGTTTGTAATAGGCTTCTGAATTCTAACTTTTTTTATTTTCTAAGTTTTAGAGAGTGGTTCAGCCATTAGTTAATTTTGTAAAATCTTTTTCACCTAGGTTGGCTGGTTGGTTAATGATCATTAAGAACTTACTGTAAATTTACATCTGCTCCAAAGAAAACAATGCTTAATGTATTTACCATTGAATATCAAACTACATTCAGATCTGATCTTTTCAGTCACCTCTCCTCTCCTCCAGGCTGCTTATCCTCCTAAGTTCTCCGTTTCCTACTGAAGGCACCACCATTTCTCCGAGGCGCTGGGACTCAAAACTTCAGTCTTTCTTTCCTCTCTAACTCCTTCCCCACTCCTAATCTAATCAGACCTGTCTGTTCTATCCCTGAGGTTTTTTTTTTTTTTTGCCTTTGGTGCATCTCTTTTCACTTTCACTGCAACTATCTTCGTCAGGCCTTTGTTATCTTTCACCGAAAATTACTGTAATACTCTTCTAGCTCATCTCCTGGCCTAAAGACCAGGACTTCTTTACCTGGGGTCTGTGAACTTGTTTTATAAAGTATTTTGACTGTGTTCGATATAATTAATTTCCTTTATAAACCTGTGCATTTTGTGAATTAAAAAAAAGCAGACAAACCAGAAACAAAAACCACATATATGAGAAGGGGTCCAAAAGCTTCACCAGACTAACAAAGGATCTAATATATAAAAAAAAGTTTTAAGCAATCCTGCTCTCGACACTGCTTCCATCAACCTATTTGCCACACAATGGCCAAAGTAATTTCCGTAATACATATTTGTTGTTCAGTTGTGTCAGACTCTTTGGGACCCAATTTGGTGCTTTCTTGGCAAAGATACTGGAGTGGTTTCCATTTCCTTCTGTAGATCATTTTACAGGAACTGAGGCAAATAGGGTTAAGTGACTTGCCCAGGGTCCCATGGCTAATAAGTGTCCAAGGCCAGGTTTGAACTCAGGAAGATGAGTCTTTCTGACTTCAAGCCGAGCACTTCATCCGCTGTGCCTCCTAGCTGCTCCATCTGACTATATTACGTTGTTGCTTCAAAACCTTTCTAGCCTTTTCATTGTCTGCAAAATAAAGTACAGATTGATTCTTGGTATTCAAGTACTCAAGCCTTCTTGCTGCCTACTTTTCCAGCTAGTTGCCCTAAGATGGAAGTTTGTCTTTGATTTTGTTGGTCCCCTCTTCCCGGCTTTCTGTTCTCCAGTGCCTCCAGGATATAGCCTGAAGCCCTTCCCCTACAGCACTTGGCTTGGGACCTGTGTCCCTCAGATGTTACAGATTCCAACATAAGCCTATGATCCTTCTTCACCTCCCTTTGGATGATTAATCTAAGGATGAATAATAGGTTCAACTCCTCATTGGTGGAATGTGTGTTGAAGGTGATTGAAGCCATTAGACACTTTGTCACTCCAGGCTTTCCAGTTTAAAGTAATTGTGGGAGGGCAAGGAAGGGAATAGGTAGTGGGTGGACCTCTTTTCTTCCTCTTGGGGCCCCATTTCCCAAAGGGAGGAGGGAGAAAGCACCAGCATATAAAGGTGTGGTACAGTGGATGAAACACTGGACCAGAACTGAGGAAGACCTGAATTCAAATTAGATCCTTTAGGCATTTAACTTGCTGTGTGACCTTGGGCAAATCGTTTAACTTCCATCTGCTTCAGTTTCCTCAACTGTAAAATGAGCATAATAGCATCTAATTCCCAGGATTGTTGAGAATCAAATGAGATAATATTTGTAAAGTGCTTAGCACAGTGCCTGTCACATTGTAGGCACTTAATAAATCCTTGGAGCTTTTTTTGTTTGTTTTTTAAGGGACCTTTTCTATCTTTCCACTTAGAGTTAACTCTATTGCTTTGTCTGACCCTTTTAAAATAAAGAAGGACCTACTTGGAAAGGCAGGATTCAAGAGCTCAAATGCATAAACCCAAATGTGAGGATTAATATCTATTCAATAATGAGAGTTCACAAAACTCTCTTTGAGGAAAATCTGTAAATAATAAATAGAAGATTTATCATAATGGGAAAATTCAGAAACAAGAAATCTTTAGTCTTTAGCCAAAAGTTTGGGAGATAATTTCTGTAGGTTTTTTAGTTCCCAGTTTGGTTTCAGGGCAACTTGCTTTATTTTGTTTGCTTGTAGCACTAATGTTTTTAAAGTTGGCCTTCAAAAGAAAACTATTTTGTCATCTGGCCTCATATGTTATAATTTTTAGGCAACATTAGCAATGTTGTTGTTTGTCCTTAATGACATCTAGAGAATGCTATCTTGACTTGCAAGTGAATTGGATATGAGTGAAGCAGAGCTGTACAAAGTTATCCGCTTCACTCTTCTCTAGAGTCATTTAGAGTCCAGTGACAAGACATAGGTCAAGACAACTGGCATGGCTCAGGGTGCAGGGGGATACTTTGGCCTTTTTAAATTCGGGTCTTTCCTTCTGAGGAAATACCCAGTCGGTGATTAAAGGCTAGATAAGAATTGAGGCAAAAGATGGCCTAGTTTGCCTTCTCAAAAGAATCAGTCTGGGAGGGGAAGACCCTCAAGGTTTCTGGCCAGAACAGAAACAATCACTATTTACACTCTGTCTGAGCCATCAAAACCCAAACATTGAGCAAGAGAGGCTTGGGCTGGGACCTGTTATTGGCCAATCCATGAGAGCCAGAGTGATTTAGGTTTAAATGCATAGTCAAGTAGCTCCATTTGAATCATAATGGGCTTTATCAAAGCCTGGTTTTTCAGAGCTATATTTCAAGAAATCATAAATGAAAACTACATTTTGTAAACTAACAAAAGGGTTAATTGCCCTAGTTTTTTGGGGAGATGGGGGACAATGATAGAATAAATAGGGGGAAAATCTAGCTCTCAAACCCCAAGATATCTTGCAAAGTATAAGCGATCAAAATTTATATTCCTTTGTACAGAGCACTCACATGTAAAGGTATGACTCCCCATGCGGACCGAGGGAGAGGAGGAGGAGAAGGAGAAAGGAAGGAAGGAAGGAAGGTTAAACAATTTGCTTAAATCTAAAGGAAGATGTAGAATATTTATGGTGTGTGTGCTTTTAATACTGATTATTCCAGATTCTGTATATGTAAATGTTTTACTGAGATGTACAAATAACCATGGTTATTTAAATCTATATCTTAGAGCTGATTTCACGTATACTTGACATTGAAGTAAACTTGGTTTTAAGCATATGTGGTGGTGGAGTATTATCGAAACATGCCTGATGTTCCCTTGCTGGTGGCAGAAATTTGTAGTCAAACTTTAGTTACTGGTTGGGAAGGAGTTCTTGTGGTATATTTGCCATGTGAGCCCTGAGATTCCTGGAATAATTGTATGGGAGTATTTTAAACAGAACCAGGGCCTACTTATCTACCATGTCTTTTTAGGATTTTGTAGTTCCTAAGTACCTAACAGAGCTCCTTTTTGAGTTTTTAATGTCAGCCAACTGAAAACTTTTATTTTGGAAGGCCTTCTTAGAGTGATATTAGTTGACCTGAGTTTCAGAGACTCTATCACATAACTGTCTTGCAAAGAGTTGATTAAAACTTGATGGACAGGTAAGTCATGATAAGTCATGTTTTCTTAAATGCCTTTCCTGTGGACGTTGGAAAATCATGACAGAAAGCCTTTTTATTTAAAAGAATTAAAGTCATTGAGTGGACATTAGAAGATCCTTGAGATTTTTCCTTTATTAATAAAGCTTATATTCCATCAGGCTTCCATGATATTTTAATGGTAAGTTCAGGCTTTTCTACTTCAATTGATATACTAAAATGGGAACAGTATTAACCACGTAAACATACTATAAACCTGTTTCAGTGAAAGATGGAGTGAATGATACATTTATCTAAATCTGATTTGTCAAGGTGTATTTACTTGTCCATATATAAATCATGCTGGATCTTACGGTTGTTGCATTGTTAATGCTGTGAGCTTTACATTTTATGTCTGTTCATTTTTGGTGAAATAAGGTTACTGCTTTAAGTGATAGGGCAGTGCAGGAACCAACCACCAAGACTTTGGAAGATGAACCAGTGGGGAAAAAGGGGTACTGATCTACCACTAATACCAGTTATAGAACTATTTGTAGCAATGGTAGAGGAAATGAGATTTTCACCCTGGTTGGAGCTATTAGAATTAATAGCTCTAAACCGAATCAAATTTATAAGAATACAAGTCATTCCCCAATTGATAAATGGTCAAAGCATATGAATAGGCAGTTTTCAGGTGAAGAAATTAAAGCTCTCTATAATCATATGAAAAAATGCTCTAAATCACTATTGATTAGAGAAATGCAAATCAAAACAATTCTGAGGTACCACATCACACCTATCATATTGATTAACATGACAAAACAGGAAAATTATAAATGCTGGAGAAGATGTGGGAAAATTGGAACACTAATGCATTGTTGGGGGAGTTGTGAAATGATCCAACCATTTTGGAGAGCAATTTGAAACTATACCCAAAGGGCTATAAAAATGTGCATACCCTTTGACCCAGCAATAGCTATATCCCAAAGAGATCATACAAATGGGAAAAGGACCCACATGTACAAAAATATTCATAGCAACTCTTTTTGTGGTGGCAAAGAATTGGAAATTGAGAAGATGCCCATCAATTGGGGAATGGCTGAACAAGGTGTAGTATATGAATGTAATGGAATACTATTGTGCTATAAGAAATGAACAGGCTGACTTCCGAAAAACCTGGAAAGACTTGTATGGTCTGATAACAGCCATGTTGTGAGATGACTAATACTGATAAACTTAACCCTTCCCAGTAATACAAGGATCTAAGACATCTCCAAAAGACTCATGATGGAAAATGCTATCCATATCCAGAGAAAGACCTATGGTGTCTGAATGCAGATCGAAGCATACTATTTGCTTTCTCTCTGTCTCTCTCTTTTGTTTTGTTTCTTCTTTCTTTGTGGTTCCATTTGTTCTAATTCTTCTTTACAACATGACTAATGTGAAAATATGTTTAATAAGAATGTATATGTAGATCCTATATCAGATTGCGTGCCATCTTGGGGAGGGGGAGAAAATTAAAAACTCAAAAGCTTACGGAAGTGAATGTTGAAAACTAAAAATAAATAAATTAAAAAAAATAAAGGATGGAAAAAATAATAATAACTCTAGTACCATTAAATTTGCTTTTGGGATTTGAGAAAGTAGCAGTTCCAGCATTATCTGGAAGTCAATTTTTTTGGCCTCATTGGTTTTAAGACCTCAATCTGGAATTTTGGGCTCTGGTATTGGTGAGTGGCTTGCTCTTTGGGTTAAGGATTGGGTGTCCCAGTGGCCTTGAAAGCCCCTCTTTCAGTAGTCTTTATCATCATTGCATGAGGAATTTCTGTGGCTCATCTGAGATGTCATAGGAATTGTGCAAAGCATCATATGGTATTGCCCCAATTTAAAAATAATTTTTGTTTGCTATCATTCAATTCATTTTCCTGAGCTTTGTTGGTAGGTCCATTAGACCTACCATTAGACCTGGTCCAGGGCCATTAGAGCAGCTTTCCTATACTCCTCTGCTGCTCCTCTTTTGCAGAAACTATCAGCCCTAATATTTGCTCCCCACCTCCCTTCTTTTTCTTCTCCTCTTTCTCTCCCTCTTCTCCCCATTTTCCTGTTGATTTCTCCCTTTCCTCCTTTCCCAAACCCTGATGTTATCCTGATACTCAGTTGTAAGCTGCAAGATACATAATCGTAAGTATGATTCATTGTTGTTAACATTAGCCTAGATTTTCTTATCTTTTGCATCAGGTGCTTTTTGAAAAGATAAATTTAGGTGGTTCTTGGAATAGATTTTTTTTTTTGAGGAAGGAGTGTCTTAAGCCATTTTGTCTTTCCTTTTTGTGTATATGCATAACTGTTGCTTATTTAGAAGTTTTGACCTCATCTACAAATATATTTTGGCCACAAATTTCCCTCCCCAGGTTGGTTTAAAGCAATTTATTGTGCAGTAAAAGCACAAATATAGAACAAACCATAATCTATATTCTTGGAGAGGCTGTTTCCTTTTGTCCCCCACCTAATTTTAAGCAGAGCTCCGAATCACAAGTTGTGTTCTCTCTAGAATATGTACCTAAGGTCCTTACTGACCTCCACCAGTTATATTTTAAAAAAAGTTGATTAAAAAAAAAATTCTTGTTCTGTCTTGGCTAGACTGTGAACTTCAGAAACTGTGTTCAAGAACAACTGTCATTTCAGTTGATCTAAATGAACCCTTGCCTTGGACCCTTAATTGTTTTATTATGCAAATACAATTACAGTGGTCCCAGTTAGAAAGGAAAGAATGGCCCTTCTAATTTCCCTCCCTAACAGACTTCAGTGCTACCCTTGGGATTGTTGTATTCAGAGCCATCCTTAAAAGGCCCCTTCTTGGGAGAGACACCATTCTAAATAAGTGAGGGTTGTATATATTCATGTCTTAATCCAGTGGCTGGTGTATAAAGTGTGATTTTTGTCTCAGCTTGACTCACTTGCTTAGTGGAATTTTGAGGTCATCGAAAGAGAACTTTTGCAAGTTATGATCTGTTTCCTTTGTTCTGTTGCTTTAACTGTTGGACCAAGATGAATGACAAGGGTTTATAGTTTGTTTTAAAAGGGCCATTGGGAACACAGGTAGCAGATGTTATCTAAAGCAACAAATACACCTGTGTTGGTAGTCAGGGAACTTTTTAGCAAGTTTGATTGGTAAACTTAGTATTTTAATAATAATAGTTAGTATGTATGTAGTACTTTAATGTTTGAAAATGCTTTACAAAAATCATCTCATTTAATCCTCACAATAACCGTGGGAGAGGTAGATTCCCATTTTACAGATGAGGAAATTGAGGTAGATAGAAGTTATTAAGTGACTTGTACAGTGTCACATAGTAAGTAACAGTCAGAGGCCAAATTTTAACTTGGGTCTTCCTGACTCCAAGTACAGTGTTCTGTGTGCCATCTACCTGCCTCTAGGCTTTAAGTTCAAATATTCTATTTTGGTTGAAAAAACAAAAAGCCACCCATTAGCTAGTTGTCATAAAAATTAACCATGCATGATGTGTAAAGATAAAAAACCTCCTAATTCTTAAAAAATAATAATGATAAATTTCTAAATAGATAAGAGATTATCACATCAGAGTAGTGTGGAACAGTTTTTCATTCATATGAAATTCATTCTCCAACTGTATTGATAAGAGACTATACATGAGTTCCAGTGACTCTTCATGAAGTTAGGATAAGGCAAACAAATTTTTATATTGACATAGGTAACTTATAATGCCAAGATGATGATGAATTTTATGTATCCTCATTTACATGACACTGAATTTAAAACATTTCATTTTTACATAATTTTATTAACATTAGAAAATTCATTTTCTTTATGAAAGCATTTCTTTAAATAGCAGTGCCCTAGTGCACTTTTAAAAAAGAAGATCATTAATTTTGGGATTCGTGCTTGAGGTATTTGAGAATCCTAGCAGAAATAGAAAGGACCTTAAATCTTCTAATCCAGGACAGTTATTTTATAGATAAGGGAATTGAGACTCAGAGAGATAAAGATCTTTGCTCAGTGTCACAAAAGCAAAACTTAGGGATCAGGTTTAAAGAGGCATTGCCAGTTGAGGTATAGAGAATACTTGAAATAATCATATAAATCAATGGGAAAATAGAAAATGGTTCTTCTAATATGGAAAGTCAAATATGCTATACTTCTATGTATGTATGTATGTATGTGTGTATTTATGTATACATACCACACAGACCAGAGGGCAGCTAAATGCCACAGTGGATAGAGCACTGAACCTGGAGGCAGGAAAACCTGAGTGAAAAACCACCCTAGACACCTATTAGCTCTATGAGTGGGCAAGTAATTTAACCTTTGCTTGCCTCAGTTTCCTCATCTGTAAAATGGGGTTATAATAGCACTTACCTGCCAGGGTTGTTGTGAGGATGACATGACATAATATATGAACAGCACTCGGCAAACTTTAAAGCACTATATAAATGCTAGCTATTATTATTAATAGCAATGATAATTAGTAATAATTTTGTTATTTAGGTCTCAATAACTTGAATGATTTGGTAGTCTGTTTTATCTCTCTTGAGAGATAACAGAACATATTTGTTTCCTTTTGAGGAGCTCCAAAAAGGTAGCTTTATTCTTTTTCATACCTCTAATAAAACCCAAGATCCATATGCATTATGAGTCCTCAGGAAAGGGAACAGAGAGTATGAAGAAGCAGTTTTTAGATTGTCTATGAGCTTAGCTGTTTTCACTCTAAATGTGGGAATTCTTTCCCAGTGATGAACAAATGGACATACTTCTACAGGAACTAAAGCATATCAATTTTGACATCACTTCTGTAGAAACTGAACCAAAAAATTGAAAGAAGTTGCACCTAAATGCAAGGATACCTCACAGGTTTTCCTTGGAGAAGGATGAACAAAATAATTTGTTATTTTTTATAATTAAATTGTCTTTAATTGGAAAAAATCAGTTGTCTTTCACTCTTCACAACCGCCCTCACTGTTGTAAGAAAATAAACAAAGAAAGAAAGAGAAGAAAAGAAAAGAAACCTTGTAACGAATACGTATAGTCAAGCAAAACAAATTCCAGTATTGGCCTTTTCAAAAACTATACATTTTATTCTGCACACGCAGCCATTATGCACACCTCTCTGTCAGGAGGTGGATAGCATGTGTCATTATTGGTACTATGGAACCATGGTTGGTGATATTCATCAGAGTTCTTTCAGCTTTCAGAGTTGTTTGTTTTTCCTGTGTCATCGTTATTACATAAATTTAAACCAAATAATTTGCAGAGTTGGTTTTATCAGGCATCCAAAGGCAACAAGAAACTTCATTTCATTGGACATTTGGTGCCAGGCAGTGTTCATGATAAATATTTTAAAAAAGATCACTTTGAAAGTAATTGCACGTTTTGTAACCACATCTGTTGCAAAGGATTAAAAGGTAGAGAAATGTGGCCAAGAATTCAGTGAAATCCTTACAATTAGATCAATATATATTTTAATATCCAATGCAAAGTTCAATGCAAAGGTAAGCATAAATAAATGAGGGTAGTGAAAATTATGTCAGACAATATGCTTCAGGTATAAGGAATAAGGATGGCCGAAGACTTCTAGATTTTAGAGAATCTGATGAAAACTGATGCCTACGCATTGTGAGCATTTTCTTAGAGAAAAGAATCTTGATGTGTTATATAGGTGAGCATTGAATAATGTCACAGAAAATGACGTTGAATGTATTTTAAACATGCTAGAAACCAACCATTCAGCAAGTTTTTATTACGAGTTACTATGTGCCAGGCACTGTGCTAAACACTGGGGCAATAAAGGTAAAAACACAGACCCTGCCCTCAAACTATTCTCGTTAGAATGAGGGAGACAATATTTAAACAAATAGGTTCTCTCTCTCCCTCTCTCTCCCTCTCTCTCTCTCTCTCTCTCTCTCTCTCTC